>NW_020837954.1:1909722-2027324 GCF_003676395.1 Aethalodelphis obliquidens | reverse complement strand
ACACACACACCACATCTTCTTTATCTATTCCTCTGTCGATGGACACTTAGGTTGCTTCCCTGTCTTGGCTATTGTAAATAATGCTGCTGTGAACATTGGGGTGCATGTATCTTTTCGAATTAGTGTTTTTGTTTTTTTTCAGTTTCAATATATTTTGAATCATGTGAATATTATTACCCATTTAAAATACAAATTTTAAATAAATTTAGAGTAAAGAGGCACTGCCAGTCGTTATAAATGGCTTTGAGGTCTTTGGTCAAGATCGTCATGAAAGGACCATTCACTTGCTTGACGGCCATCTAGCTGACTGTCTTCTGGGTGCCCCAGTGAGGGGCCAGGTTCTAATGTGCTTTTCACAGTTGAACCATGTCATGTTCATAGCGCTCAGACTCCTTGGTATCCCCTATAGGCGTAAGCAATCCCAATTGCATATTAGGCCAAATATATACCTGCTGAATTGAACACTTTTAAGGTGGAGTTTTGTGACAGGGGAAGCCAAGCTTAAAAAGTAGAATATTTTGATAACCCCTGGCATGTAAGGAAATTGAAGAAAACCAACCAAGCTCAACATCTTCTGCTCAAAATACTAGTTGGCTGTGTTAAATTATAGTAAAATTCATTCACTTTCCATTTGCATCTGATTCATCATTGCTGTCATTTTCAATGTTCTTAAACATTACCTGTTGAAGCTGTTAGAATCCAGTAAGTGCCTTCGCAATCCCAGTTAAATGCCCAATTACCAGTTTGGAGCTCTTGACTTACGTTTTAAAATGAGATGAACCTAGCCCTACAGCTGAATTGCTTTTGGTTGTTTTTTTTTTTTTTGCGGTACGCGGGCCTCTCACTGTTGTGGCCTCTCCCGTTGCGGAGCACAGGCTCCGGACGCGCAGGCTCAGCGGCCATGGCTCACGGGCCCAGCTGCTCTGCGGCATGTAGGATCCTCCCGGACCGGGGCACGAACCCGTGTCCCCTGCATCGGCAGGCGGACTCTCAACCACTGTGCCACCAGGGAAGCCCCAGCTGAGTTGTTAATGGATGGCAGATCTCAGAGGAAGTAGGATTCTAAGTGTTCTTGCTCAGAAACATTGTTCCCACTGTCTGTACAGGAGCACAAGCACACCATTGCTGCTTCTACATCAAACCCTGTGTAGTTTGTCCTGAACTAGTGTGAGTGATAACTGTGGGTGCCCTTTCAAGAAGAGGAAGAAAATTAAGGGCAAGGAGGAGTGAGTCATTGGAGCCTGGGCAAGGGCACTGGAATCATTTCCTTTTCAAGAAAATAATTGTGCCTTTGTGTTGAGGCCAAGAAACAAGACCAGGAAGCTCCCAGTTCTGCTTTTGAATATAAATATGCATTTAACAAAATTACTTCCTAAACATTGAGTTTGAGCCCCAAGGAGTATCCAGGATTCTTGGCCAGGAAATGGGTTGTCTTGAGATTCATCCCAGGTCAAGGTAATTTAAAAGAAATCAGCTGCTCTCTGGTGGTCTTATTTCTGGTTCCCAGTCAGGAGGGTCATCTTTTTAGTTACGGAAGCGCAGGGATGGTTGGAGGCGTGAATCAGATCTGTTTTGCTTCTCTTGGCTTGATCCTCATAAGGCTTATCCATCCTTCTGGCTACAGCTCAGATGACAGATCTTTTCTAAAGAAGCTCTCCTGCAACTACAGAAACCCACCTCTCACCCCACTCCCCAGCTCCATTCAGAGCATGCTCTTTCCCTCCTCCAGACGCCTAATTACACACCTGCTGGTGGTAAGAAATCTTACATCGTGGTATTTATCATACCCTGCCTTATATTTGAGCACTTAGGGACTTGTCAATTCTCTTCTGAAATGCAAACCTCCTGTGCAGTAGGGCTGTCCTTGAATCACCTTGTCCTTATCCGCCCCCCAACTCATCTCCCTCGTCCCTCACTGCTTATCCATCACTTTGCCTTCAGTATGCATGCAGTAAATATTTGTTGAATGACTGTTATTTGTGCCTTCAGATTTTCCCAGGAAAATAGAGTAGTCATACTCCTTTCTGATCCAAGTGTTGGCAGTTTAAATTCTTCTTAAGTGAAACAGAAAATTTACATAAATGTCTCATATTCAGCTATGATTCCTCTAGGGGAATATAGGAGAGTTAGGAGCATATCATTTTGCCACTCCCCAGAGAAGAGTGTTCTCATCCCATGATTCTCCCTTTCCGCCAAGAGACCTCCCCTCACCACGCCTCGTCCCAGTGCTTCATCAGCCCTGCAAAGGGAAACAGCAGGGCTGACAATCTGTTTGATGGAGATTCCTTAAAAAACTACAAATAGAACTACCATACGACCCAGCAATCCCACTACTGGGCGTATACCCTGAGCAAACCATAATTCAAAAAGAATCATATACCACAGTGTTCATTGCAGCTCTATTTACAATACCAGGACATGGAAGCAACTTGTGTCCATCGACAGATGAATGGATAAAGATGTGGCACATGTATACAATGGAATATTACTCAGCCATAAAAAGAAACGAAATTGAGTTATTTGTAGTCAGGTGGATGGACCTAGAGTCTGACATACAGAGTGAAGTAAGTCAGAAAGAGAAAAACAAATACTGTATGCTAACACATACATATAGAATCTAAAAAAAAAATGGTTATGAAGAACCTAGGGGCAGGACAGGAATAAAGATGCAGACATAGAGAATGGACTTGAAGACATGGGGCGGGGGAAGGGTAAGCTGGGACGAAGTGAGAGAGTGACATGGACATATATACACTGCCATATGTAAAATAGATAGCTAGTGGGAAGCAGCCGCATAGCACAGGGAGATCAGCTCAGTGCTTTGTGACCACCTAGAGAGGTGGGATAGGGAGGGTGGAAGGGAGGGAGATGCAAGAGGGAGGAGATATGGGGATATATGTATATGTATAGCTGATTCACTTTGTTATACAGCAGAAACTAACACACCATTTAAAGCAATTATACTCCAATAAAGACGTTAAAAAAAAAAGGTCCCTGCTAAAGAAAAAAGAATCTAAGAATGAGTCTAGAACAATGACCGGGTAGAAGGAATTCAAGATATCCTTTATGTGTTCAACATTTTTAAATGAATGGATCGTTTATATTTTCTGCTTTTATTCATTGATTTAACTAATTATATTAATAGAAAGATCAGTCTTCCTATTTTTATCTGTATAATGGTTTTCTGAGTTCGTTTCTCATTCTATCAGTGAGACGCCTACACTTGAGAAAACGGGCATCATCGTGTGCATTCATGTGACTCGAGAGTCATAGACTGTTAACGCTGGCCAGGGCACGCGGTGTCCGCCTAGCGTAGCTTCACCCTAGAAATGATGACATTGAGACCCACACGGTAAAAGACACGTGTCTGAAACGCCCATAGACAGGTAGGCGGAGTGGGCGCAAGACCAGGGCTCCCTGACTCCCAGTGCATTGCTCTCTCTCGCTGAAGTTTGCCCTGCTTAGAAGCAGTGCTGGGATTCAGGGAGCTCTAGTCCAGTGCTAACGGACGCAAGGTTGGTTCCCACAGAGAGCAGCGTCTCCCTTCACAGAGGGCATTGCTTAGTTTCTAGGCCAAATCCTGGGCCTAGAATGCCGTTCTGGTCCATGATGGAGCAGGTGAGGAGCTGTGGGGTGATTCGATACCAGAAGCGTTGGCCCCTGCTGGAGAGCCATTTACTGAGCATGACAGATGTCAGAAAGGAACATTCCCTCCCTCTCAGGAGACAGCAGTTTGAGCTGTGGCTCTTTTTTTTTTTTTTTTACACACATAGTATTTAATAAGCTTCAATTTCTGTGGTTATAGAACAATTCAGTAGAGTAATTTAATTTATGAGAACAGATAAGGAATAGATTGAATGATACAATGGAGTTTATGATATACAGGAGCAGAATTTCCCATGCTAAAATATGTCTCTCTGGCACATTAATTGTTTTAAGTTGTTTTTTCTTCTTCTTTCTTTTCTGAGAGACAGCAGACATGGGAAGGGCTCTGAAAACCAAATAGGAGTTGCTATTTTGTAAGAAAAATTTACATTTGTAAAGGAAATCTCCATTTGTAAGGGTGTCTCCGTCTCTGTATCTGGAAGAGAAAGATGACAAAATCTAGAAATTCTTATCAGTGGAGAAGGCCGGGACTAAATCTGCATCACAATCGCCGTTGTTTACTGTGCTTTTCTTGGTAACCACCCATAACTGACTCTCTCCACCCTCAACATCCTCTTTTGTCTGTAGCTGAGGATAGTATCGAAGGTGAGGGCTTTGGACAGTTGGGCTAATGACTCCGTTTTTCTGGGTATCTCCCATGAATACATGTTATTAAACTTTTGTTAGATTATCTCCTGTTAATCTGTCTGATGTCCATTTAATTCTTAGACCAGCCAGAAGAACCAATAAGTGTAGAGGAAAATTCCTTTTCTCCCGGTATGATCAGGTCATTCAAGATGGCTGTTCACTTGCTCTCAGTACATCCCCTTGCTCCATCAGTCCCTGCTTCACCTACACCCTACTCAACCTGACTGACCTTCCCTCTTCATCAGTAAATGCCTACATGAGCTGTGGCTCTTTTAAAGGGACTTTTCGGAGGCTCCCAGCAGGAAACATGTTATGTATTCTCACATAAATTCCTTTTTACTTCTTTGTCTCAGCAAACAACTCTTTTCTCATATCTGAAAAATAACCATTTAATTAGCTTTACTCTTTCAATTAAGATGACCGTCCAACCATGACAATGCATGAACCATACTAGCTTTCTGCTTGGCTTATATTTGGTGAACAAAGCTTGTTTACATTAGAAGCCAGTTGGGTTTCTCAGAAGCCTTTCAAGCATGGTGGCCATGCATGGGATGGAGCCTGTGGTATATACCTGTGGGTGGAACTGGGGCCGGGGCTTTCAACAATCCTCTTTTGAACATGCCTGAACAACAGAAAAGAAGGCTAGTAGTGTAGTGAATTCCATTTTAACGCAAATATGACATCAGGGCATAAGCACTGGACGTCAGAATCTGAGTGACTGTTCCTCTCCTCTGGCTTTGATATACAGCCTGGAGTCTGCCCCTCTCAGTTCAGACCACTGGCCAGCAAATCTTCCTTCCTCTAAGGGAGGAGAGAAGGAGTGAGCATTTTACCAAGGACAAAGGCAGGTTCCCCCCCCTCCCTCTCTCCCACTCTCTCTCTCTCTCTCTCTCTCTCTCTCTCTCTCTCTCTCTCTCTCTCGCTCAGAAATTGCCATTACTGAAGATGAGATGTTCCCACTCGGAGTGCTCGATGTATGCTCATTTTAGTTTGGGATCCTATAAATGCTTCCCCATCTCACTTATAGGGCAGCAGAATTGACAGTGGAGATCTTCGGCACCTGCCCATCATCAAGAATAGGCACCTCGGCTAGCTAACGGGGGGTGCAGTGGGCTACGGATTGCTAGACACATTGTCTTAGGAACAGAGCGCACACAGGAGTCCAGGCAGATGCGGCTGTGTCTGCTGTGTTTGGACACTGTCCCTATGAGTTCTCCCCACACACCCTCATTATTCCCAGCTGTCAGGGAAGAATGAGATGGACTTTCATCTGCAGCATAAACCTCCTTCCAAAGGAGCCCTCAGGAGAAGGGGGAAAGTTAATGGTCGTGGTCCAGCACAAAGGAAGAAAAACAAATGTGGCATGCAGAAGGAAGTGACCTTTCCTATGCTTCCTTCTGTGGTGACGCCATGATGGCTTCAGTCCAGACGTGGAAGTCACTGTTCTCATCTGTCCATTTCACCAGGATTCCCAGCCAATCACACTCTGGCCGTTTCCACCCTTACTCTCTTCCCTCTAGAAATGTGGCTTTGGGGCATTCATTCTTGCACTTGAGAGAGTGACTCTCCTGAATGTGTCCTCCCGCTCTCAGGGATTCCGCTGCTTCTCTTTCTTAGGGTCTCCCTTTAGAATGTGCCTCCCCTGAACGATGACCCGGCTCTTCTGGCCTGTTGAACCCTCCGTTGGTCCTGAAATATAACTACCATCTCTTGCTTGATTATTTTTTTCATCTAAATGTAACCTGAAAGCCCTTGAGAAGCAAGAACTGTATCCTGTTTTGCCTAGAGTGCCAAAAACGAATTAATTAACAACAAGATCCCACTGCAGTATTATCAGGGAATACATTTTCATTTGAGGGGGCCTCCTGTGTTCTGAATTTAGAATGTTTGCTAATTCGTCACAAGTTTGGCTGGAGCTTCTCTTTGCACTACCTGCAGGGGGGAAATGCTTCCTGAGCAAATGAGTAGAATGATAAGATGTGTACAAAAAAGGTTTCATCTACTAAATTTTTGTTCTTTTAAACTGGCAGTTTAGGACTAATCATTTGTTTGCAAACAGCATATTTCCTTTGTGTTCCTGAATTAGATTCAGTACATCAAAGCCCTAAAAGGAGTGTTAGAGAGGAATACCGTGGACGTTTTGGGAAGGAACGTCTTGTGTCAAGGAAAAGTCACGTGGCTGAAGGAGGATCCAGAGTTGGCCTGTGACGGATGCACACAATTTAGATTTGCAGGAGGTGCCCTAAACCCCCCCAGGCTGAGAAGTCAGAAAGAGCAGAGGTGTGCAGACAGGCGGTCTAGGATGTGTGCAAGGCCCTGGGAGGAACCTGGTACTTTGTGGTGCTGAGTCCCTGGTGGAGTCGGTCTTGGAGGTGTGGAGTAGAACGTGAGGCTGGAGAGATGGGGGCCAGGGACACTTAGGAGCCATTGCATTGTATTCCTTAAAGAATTGAACATTTATTTTTCTGAAAATAAGTTCGACCATTCAGACTTGAATTATCAGGGCTTTGGAATGGTTTACCCATCAGGATAGCATCTTCTACATATGACAGCAATGGGAAGGACTCCCACCCAGCACCATTTGCAAAGACTTCTTGCTAACTGTGATGGTGGCTAGCCATCAAGAGGGCAGCTTTGCGATTCATCTGGGGTGGACACTGGCTTCTCCCCGTAGAACCCTCAGTGACATCGTGGACCTCCTTAGTGGAGGAAGCACATAGGAAAGAAGCATTAATTCTATTCTTATAACAACATCAGACCCTAAAGTGGCCTTTGTGATGTGTGTTAGTCACTTCCTCAAAGTCTGTGTGGAATTGGCACAGTTTTGCTAGTGCTTACGGCTTTGTGCTGGCTTGTATGATCTGTCTATACAGGGTCACAAGTGACTTGGAACTCCAAAATGCACATGCCCAGTTATCAGTGACCATAGGTATGAAATGAAAGCAACTGAGAGAGACCAGGAGTCTGTGAATGCGTTGCTAGACTACAGTTTGTGTTTGGAGACGTGAATCTTTGTGGGAATCTTGGCGTAGTTTAGTTTCTCTATTTGTTTGATATTGCTCGTTCCTGGAGAGTTTTCCATCTTCACAGAAGTGGCAGTACCTGTAGGTAGTAAGATTCGCTGAAGGCTCAGCAAAGGCTGCTTTGGGAATGGCTCTCCTTGGCCTGTGGAGTCAGATGGTGAAAAATTGGTACAAATTTGTATCTAGGGTTTCCCTGGTGGCGCAGTGGTTGAGATTCTGTCTCCCGATGCAGGGGACACGGGTTCGTGCCCCAGTCCGGGAGGATCCCACGTGCCGCGGAGCGGCTGGGCCCGTGAGCCATGGCCGCTGAGCCTGCGCGTCCGGAGCCTGTGTTCCGCAACGGGAGAGGCCGCAACAGTGAGAGGCCGGTCCACCACAAAAAAAAAAAAAAAAAAATTGTATCTAGTCTAGGAATTCCTGCATTAGGATGTTTGTGGAGATAATCAGGAATTTGATCCCTGTAGCCATTAGGGGCACAAGGAAGAAGCACCAGATCGCAGCCAAAGCCCCTCAGGCAGATGCAGTGCCTGTGTTCTCACTTGTCCCATGGAATCAGGTTCTTGTAGAGTCACTGCCTCTGCTGAGCAAGGTGAGGATTTTGAGTCTATGGTCCTAGGCAATGATATTTGAGTGGACTAGACCTTAGGTTATGGGAAGACATCAGAGTTGCCGAGTTAGCGATCTTAACATTTGAAAACTGTGATCTGGTCTTACCCCAATCCCTCTGGGTACCATCCAGTAGGGAACTTTGTCTGGAGAGCAGCAGCACAGTGTGGTGTCCACACGCTGGAGATGAGATCTTTTATCATTTGCTTCCGCGAGTAGTAAATATTCGGCTGCATTGTGAGAGTTCTGGTGACCTTTGGACCCCTGACATCGTCATCTGGGGTACACTTTGACAGAACAAGACCTACAGCACATACCCATCCTCCCCATGGCCATGGTTGAAACCATGGCAAACTACCGATTATACACCTACACAGAGAGACTTCGTGCAGAGCCTTTCATTTTGTGCCTTTTTTTTTCCTAATGCCATCCTCCCACTTTCATCAACCCCCACTCCCTAATAGTCAGAGTATTCATTCAACAGACAGTCAGTACTGATGTTTCCTGCATGCGAGGAAGATATTTCCCTGAACTTTGATCGAGAGTGCGGGGATGGAAAAGGGATGGACCAGAAGCCATGCCCACACAGTGTAAAATTCCCTAGTGAGGATAGGAAGTAGTTTCTCTCCCTCAGGGAGCTCCAAATGGGCATGATACCTGCTATGTGGAAATAGTGGCAAAAAGAACATAGTAGGATGTGAAATATTGGTGTTGCTTGTAGAGAAATGTTTTAAATGTCGATTAAAATTTTTCTAATCTCTTTGAGAGATGATGTGACCAAAAAATGGGTCTGTAAATACTTGTGGTAGAGAATATGAACATAAGCATGCAACATCATGGGTTTAAAAAATACTAACATAACCAACTAGAAACCCACATCAATCTAATGCTGAACGTGAATATGTTGCATTGTGTTCGCCATTTTTTTTTTTTTTTTGCGGTACGCGGGCCTCTCACTGTTGTGGCCTCTCCCGTTGCGGAGCACAGGCTCCGGACGCGCAGGCCCAGCGGCCATGGCTCACGGGCCCAGCCGCTCCGCGGCATGTTGGATCTTCCCGGACCGGGGCACGGACCCGTGTCCCCTGCATCGGCAGGCGGACTCTCAACCACTGCGCCACCAGGGAAGCCCTGTGTTCGCCATTTTTTAACTGTTCTACTTAGATCTGGTTTCGTGAAGGGAACATGAAGGCCCATGGGTGGTAGTGATTGAAAAAGAAACCCAATATGGGAAGGCTGAAGGAACTGGGAGGGTTTTAACTAGGAGAACACTGGAGACCAATTAAATGATGACTTTAGAGAATGTGAAACGCAAGTGGCTTTAATCATCACCTAAAAGGAGAGTTTCTCATCAATGAAGCATTTCAACTATTAGGGTGAGTTGTAAATTATTATTATGGACATTAAAAAAGGTAGAAAAATAACCTATATAAAGTAACTGAGAAGGTAACATGCCCAAAGGTAAGACCTAGACTGGGGAATAAACCTCTTAAGACATCTTCCAATTCTGTAATTCCATATCACTGTGATTGCATAGGCAGAAGTACAAATCATACATATAAGGTCGGTTAAGTGAGCTTTAGTTCTATCAAACTAGTGTCATAAACTGAATAAAACTTTAGTTTGTACACTAAAATAATGCAAAATATTGCTTTTGAAGGGGTCAATAGAAGTTATAATTTTTAGTCTTTTGTTGATGTAAGGAATTCACTCATTTGGCCCCTGGTTCTAAGTGCTAAATATAGTTTTAAAACAAGTTTAAGTTAACTTGGAATGCACAATTGGTGACCTCTGTCCCAAATTTCAATCCAGGTAGACTGAGGTTGTGGTGCCAAATTAATTTCATGCAAAGAGTTGGAGAATTCAAAGTTAGTAGGTGCACTTACTGGCATGCATGACCCTTCAGTAAGTTTCTTCTCAGCCGCACATGAACTATGCTTACTCTTGCTGTTCATTTTTTAATATAATGCCTTTACTTTCATAGCGAAGATACACAGTGACATCCAGTAAAACCAAGGAACTGCACTCCATAGTGTATACACTGAAGGGCTAGGTGAGGACTCAACTATATCCCGGAGCCCCTGGGCACAGAGTTTAGTGACCAATTCAGCATTTACTGAGAGCAGCTGCTTCTCTGTCTGGCACAGAGTAACAACAGCGCAGTACAATGACTGCTCTCCAGTTCAGATGGGTCTTAATCAGAATGGCCCCTGGTCTAGGCTGTAAGTATGAGGGAGAGGAATGATACCATGGGACAGGCAAGATGAGGCCGGCGGACATCGTGACTAGCTGAGTTTTGAGAAGAACTGATGTATCCACAGTTGTGCCTCACCTCCCTAAGACCATTTGTCCTCCACTTATGTTCTGATTTATTTGGAGGTCATCGGTGGGGAGTTGGATAGAGGAAGCTGGATGTATCTCTACTGGGCACCAGAGGGTCAGGCGTTTTACTCCTTTTGTTCTGAATCTTCATCGAGGCTGTGCTATTGAAAGATCCCCAGGGATTTTTCTTAGGAAGACTCATTTAATACAAGTGGCATCATTTATTTCGGAAATGATTCCTAGGCTGTTCCATAAATACTAATGAAGCGCTTAACAATGTGTTCCACCTTGGAATTTGCAGCAGAAGTCACGGAGGTGCTGTCAGAATTTGTAATCAGGTGTGCCTGGTTATTCTTTTTTTTTTTTTCCTTCCCTGACATTGCCTTAAATGACTCCAGACAGAAAAAGAAAAACAGAGACACGGCCAAAAAAGAGAGGAGGGTGGGTGAGATATTGCTAAGCACAGTCATCAGTACATACAGCAAAAACTTGCTTATTTCTGATGGGAATGGAGATATTTCATGTGATACACGATTGAATTAGGACTCTGTGTAGGGCACTCTCCCAGGAGCCCTGAAGTATGCAAAGACATCATCTTTTACTCTCAGGGTGTTTATAATGTGGTAGATGAGACAGCACATACAGATAAATAAAAGTACAAATCAGAGAGTGATCTTTATTCTGACATTGCAAAGTGAGATGTTTAATAAACAGTGGCTTACGGTACATGAGGCATTAGAGTAGGACGATGACTGGGACTTGGCGATTGACCTTGAGGATTTCCTCTGGGGGCTCAACAGCTGTGGAGAGTGGGACACACTGTCCCTTTTCTGTGTAGAAGCTCCTAAGTGCTTTCCCTGCTTTCATGCACACTCCTGCCATAACCATGACCTACAACAGTTAGACAGTTTTCTTTTTAATATAAATCAGACCCGTTACACTCCAGCTTCATGTTTACAAAGCCTTGTCCACCTGGGCCTTCAAATCTGACACTTGTGTCTGCGACCTCATTCATTCATTCCTTTTCTCACTATTTTGCTACCCCAGTCTTCTCTTCTTTGAACATGTCCAGCTCTTTGCCACCTTTGAGCTTTGGCATTAACTGTTGTGCCCAAAAGCCTTGTTATGTCCAAAGAATGCCTGAAGGATTGTCTCGAGTGTGTCTAGACTGCAGGCAGTGCTGCAGTGAAACAAGGAAGATGATGACAGAAGGAAAAACCATTGGGTAACATAGTTTGGAGGCATTTTAATTTTCATAGAGCAGTTTCTGGAGAGTGGTAAGTGGGCAGGGAAGTGATGGGAGAAGCAGTGAGGGACTAAGCGCACATACCTCTTTTTACTCACTACCACATTTCTCAAAAGAATGGATGGAGCTTGAGGACTGGCCTTGTCAACAGAAGATTCTCATGGGAAAAGAAAACATTAAGCACGTTCACAGTCAGAGTAGAAGTCTGAAAAGAGGGAGTGATGGAAGCTTCAACCAAGAGTAGGGGTAACTGGAGAAAGGTTCCAAAAGAGTTGAGCAGAAAAGGGGACCATTAGCCCACGTGGAGAGCTTTGCAAGTAGGATATACTTTCAAGTCCCACAGGTAGATTTTTATAAAAGCAAGTATCAGAATTGCAGTGAATAAATTCACTTCTGTTATGGACTGAATGTTTGTGCTTCTCCCCTCCAATTTATATGTTGAAATCCTAACTCCCCCAACATGATGCTATTAGGAGGTGGGGCCTTTGAGAAGTAATTAGGTCATGAGGGTGGAGCCCTCATGAATAAGATTAGCGCCCTTATAAGAAGCGATCCTAGAGCATTCTCTCCCCTACTGCCATGTGAAGACACAACAAGAAGATAGCTATCTGTGAACCAGAACGTGGGGTCTCACCAGACACTGAATATGCTTTTGCCTTGATCTTGAACTTCACAGCCTCCAGAACTGTGGGAAATAAATTTCTGTTTATAAGCCACCCAGTCTATGGTACTTTGTTATAAGCAGCCAGAACAGACTAAGAAAACTTACAAGTTTGCACGTTATTCCTCTGTGGGGAACATTCTGGGTGGTGTGACTCTTTTCCTGACATTAACCTTGGAATGAGCTAGGTGTGCGGCAAGTGCTGAGATACATCTGTCAGGGTTGGTGATGACAAACTGGTAGCAAAGAAGTTCATAGCAGCACTACAGGGAAATTCTCAAACCCTTCCATTATTATTATCATTGGTTTACTTTTTATTTAGGTATAACTTACATATTGTAAGGTATACATATCTTAAGTGTACAGTTCAATGAGCTTTTTATATGTGTGTAAACCCATGTAAGCATCACCTGTACCAACATATAGAACCTTTCCAGCACCCTAGAAGGTTCCCTTCTACCTCCATCAAAGGTAATCTCCATTTTGACCACAATCACTATAGATTAGTTTTGTGACTTTTTTAGTAGCATTATGGAGATATAACCAATCTGGAAGAAACTTCACATATCTGAATGGTACAGTTTAGTAACTTGTTACATGTGTGCACCCACAAAATCATCACTATAATCAAAGTAATTAACCTATCCCTCATCCCCCAAAGTTTCCTTGTACCCCTTTGTAATCTCTCCGTGGCCCTGAGCATTCCCATATCCCACTCCATATGTTCAGGCAACCACTGATACGCTTTCTGTCTTTATATGTAAGTTTGCACTTCCTAAAATTTTATGTAAATGGAAACATATAGAATATACTGTTGTGGGGTGTTTTTTTGTTTTTTTGGTCTGCCTTTCACTCAGCATAATTATTTTGAGATGGATCTTAAGGTTTTTCCAGTTTGGGGCTGCTCTGAATTCAGCTGCTCTGAATATTTGCACAAGCTAATACTTGGCATGGTCAGCCTTTTGAATTTTAGTTCATTCTAACAGGTGTGCAATGGTACCTCATAGTACCTCATCAGGTATTCATCTCCTTAATAGCTGATGATGTTGAGCATCTTTTGTGCTTTTTTCCCATCCACGTTGTCTTTAATAGAGTGTTTCTTCAAATCTTTTGATCATTTTTTTATATGGGTTCTTTTTATTGGGTTTTGAGAGTTTTCAAAAGTATACTCCGATACCAGTCCTTTACCAGACAATGATTTGCAAATATTTTCTGCCACTTTGTGACCTGTCTTTAATTCTCTCGAAGAGCAGTTTTTCATTTTGATCCTAGTTAATTTATCCTTTCCTGAGTTGTGCTTTTAGTGCCATATCTAAGAAGCCTTGCCTAGCCCAAGGTCACAGAGATTTTCTTGTTTTCTTTCAAGTTTTATAGTTTTAGACTTTTTACATTTAGATCTCTTGATACATTTTTTACTTAATTTTTGTATATGGTACAAAGTATGAGCTGAAGTTCCTTTTCTTTTGCATGTGGGTATTCAATTGTTCGAGTATCATTTGTTGAAAAGAACGATCCTTTATCCACTGCATTGCCCTTGCACTTTTGTTGAAAAAAAATCAGTTTTCCAGTGAAGTCCCTGGCGGTCTAGTGGTTGGGACTCCGTGCTTCTATGGCAGGGGGCCTGGGTTCGACTCCTGGCTGGGGAACTAAGATCCTGCAAGCCACATGGCACAGCCAAAGGAAAGTAAAATAAAAAAAGGAAAGAAAACTAGGAAAAAAAATTTTAAAAAAAGAAAATCCGTTTTCCATATGCAGGCGGTCCCCAACTTAGCTTATGATGGTTCAACTTACGGTTTTTTGACTGTACGATGGTGCAAAAGCAATGCGCATTCAGTAGTAACCATACTTTGAATTTTGAATTTTGATCTTCCCTGGGCTGGCAACATGCTGTATGATCCTCCCTCATGATGCTGGGCAGCGACAGCGAGCCAGGCTCCACTCAGCCATGCGGTAACGAGAGTAAACAAACAACAAACTGAAAACCATTCTGTACCCATACAGTCGTTCTGTTTTTCACTTTCAGTGTAGTATTCAATAAATCACATGAGATATTACACACTTTATTATTAAGCACTTTATTATAAAATAGGCTTTGTGTTAGATGATTTTGCCTAATTGCAGGTTAATGTAAGTGTCCTGATAACGTTTAAGGTAGGCTAGGCTAAGCTATGTTGTTCAATGTGTTGGATATATTAAGTACATTTTCGACTTAAGATATTTTCCATTTACAGTGGGTTTGTTGAGACATAACCCCATTGTAGATCAAGGAAGATCTGTATACTGGACTCTCTATTCTGTTCCATTGATCTGTGTGTCTGTCTTGATGCCAGTACTATAATATCTTGATTAGTTTGGTTTTATGACAAGTCATGTAATCAGGTAGTTTGAGTCCTCCAACTTTGTTCCTTTTTTCCCCTCAGAGTTATTTTTGCTCTTTTAGATCACTTGCATTTCCATGTGAATTTCTGTAATCAATTGGTCATAGTCTACCTAAAAACCCTGCAAGAATTTTGATTGCAGTAGCATTAAATCTATAGATTATATTGGGAAGAATTGACATCCTTTTTTTTTTTTTTGGCTTTTTTTTTAGAGGAAGTATAGTTGATTTGCAATATTATATTACTGTAGTTTCATGTGTGTACAACATAGTAATGCAATATTTTATAGATTACACTCCATTTAAAGTTATTACAAAATAATGGCTATGTTTCCCTTTGCTATACAATATATCCTTGTAGCTTTCCTACTTTATAGTAGTAGTTTGTATCTTTTAATCCCATACCCCATTTTGCCCCTCCCCCCTTCCTCTTCCCCGCTAGGATCCACTAGGTTGTTTTCTATATCTGTGAGTCTGTTTCTGTTTTGTTATATATATTCATTTGTTTTATTTTTTAGATTTCACATATAAGTCATAACATACAGTATTTGTCTTTCTCTACCTGACTTATTTCACTAAGGATAATACTCTTTAGGTCCATCCACGTTGTTGCAAATGGCAGAATTTCATTCTTCTTTTGGAATGGCTGAGTAATATTGGAATGGCTGAGTAATGACAGAATATTAAAGAAGAATATATCTTTTTTATCCATTCATCTGTTGATGGACACTTGGGTTGCTGGCATATCTTGGCAATTGTAAATAATGCTTCTGTGAACATTGCGGTGCATGTATCTTTTCAAATTAGCGTTTTCATTTTTTTCAGATATTCCAGGAGTGAAATTGCTAGATCATATGCTAACTCTATTTTTAGTTTTTTGAGGAACCTCCATACCGTTCTCCATAGTGGCTGCACCAGTTTACATTCCTACCAACAGTGCAAGAGGGTTCCCTTTTCTCCACACCCTCTCCAGCATTTGTTATTTGTAGACTTTTTGATGATGGCCATTCTGGTGTGAGGTGATATCCCATTGTGGTGTTGATTTGCATTTCTCTAATAATTAGCGATGTTGAGCATCCTTTCATGTGCCTCTTGGCCATCTATATGTCTTCTTTAGAAAAGATGTCTATTCAGGTCTTCTGCCTATTTTTTAATCCAGCTGTTTGTTTCTCTGATATTGCATTGTATGACCTCTTTATATATTTTGGATATTAACCCCTTATCAGTCAAATATTTTCTCCCATTCAGTAGGGTGTCTTTTTGTTTTGTCGATGATTTCCTTTGCTGTGCAAAAGCTTTTAAGTTTAATTAGGTCCCGCTTGTTTATTTTTGCTTTTATTTCTTTTGTCTTAGGAGACAGATCAAAAAAAATATTGCTATGATTTACTTCAGAGTGTTCTGCCTATGTTCTCTTCTAGGAGTTTTATGGTTTCAGGTCTTATATTTAGGTCTTTAATCCATTTGGAGTTTATTTTTGCATATAGTGTGAGGAAATGTTCTAATCTAATTCTTTATATGTAGCTGTCCAGTTTTCCCAACACCACTTATTGAAGAGACTGTCTTTTCTCCCTTGTATATCCTTGTCTCCTGACATCTTAATAAAATTGAGTCTTTTTTTTTTTTTTTTTGCGGTACACGGGCCTCTCACTGTTGTGGCCTCTCCCGTTGCGGAGCACAGGCTCCGGACGCACAGGCTCAGAGGCCATGGCTCACGGGTCCAGCTGCTCCGCGGCATGTGGGATCTTCCTGGACCGGGGGACGAACCCGCGTCCCCTGCATCAGCAGGCGGACTCTCAACCACTGCGCCACCAGGGAAGCCCTAAAATTGAGTCTTTTAACCCATGACCACAGTATGTCTCTCCCTTTGAATCTGTAGATGAATTTGGGGATTTTGCCATACTTAACAACATTAAGTTTTCTAATCCTTGAATACAAGATGTTTTTATGTTAAGTCTTCTTTAATTTCTTTCAGTAATGTCTTGTGATTTTGACTATACAAGCCTTGTACTCTTTTGGTTAAATATATTCCTAAGTATTTTATTCTTTTAGTTGTTGCTGTTTTCTTTGTTAGCTTATTAGCTACTGTGTTAGTCAGGATTCTCCAAAGAAACAGAACCGATAGGATGTGTATATATTAATATTATATATAATATTTATAGTGTGCGTGTTTATATTTATATATGGAATTTACTCACGCGATTGTGGAGGCTGTGAAGTCCAAAATCTGCAGGGTGGGCTGGCAGGCTGGAGACCCAGGCAAGAACTAATGTTGTAGTTCAGCTCTGAAAACCACAATTCCTTCTTGCCCTGGAGAAGTCAGTCTGCTGTTCTATTCTGCCCTTCAGCTGATTGAATGAGGCCCACCCACATTATGGAGTGCAATCAGAGTCTACCAATTTAAATGTCAATCCCAAGACACCCTCACAGAAACATCAAAAAGAATGTTTGACCAAATACTGGGGTGCCATGGCCTAACCACAGCCAAACTGACACATAAAACTTAACCATCTCTGATTAGTTTGACTCTCTGTTTTGTTATGTCAGTTATTGCTTTAGAGTTTATGGCATACGCCTTTAACTTAACATGCTTTACCTGCGAGTGATAGTATACTAGTTCATATATAGTATAAGAACCTCCCAGTACTTCACATCCCCTTTTTCCTGTCCTGAGTTTTATGCTATTTATGCTCTGGGAACTAAGATTCCACAAGCCTTGTGGCGCTGCCAAAAAAACCCAACAAAACCCCAAAATCTAGTCCCTTCCAATTTTAATCTTCTTACCCCTGTCAATAATTTTACTTTAACTATAAAAATACGTAGATTTTTATTTTGAAAGGGTATTCTACTTTTCAAGCCAATGACAGGCTCAGGTACATCACAGGTAGTCTTGGACTGTTAAATCTTTACCTTGAAATCAGGAAGCTTAATCCCCAGAAGGCTTGAGTTCCCATCTCAAGATGGGTGCTCCTTGGGCTTCCCTGGTGGCGTAGTGGTTGAGAATCTACCTGCCAATGCAGGGGACACGGGTTCGAGCCCTGGTCTGGGAAGATCCCACATGCCGCGGGGCAACTGGGCCCGTGAGCCACAGCTACTGAGCCTGCGCGCCTGGAGCCTGTGCTCCGCAACAAGAGAGGCCACGGCAGTGAGAGGCCCGCGCACCGCGATGAAGAGTGGCCCCCGCTCACCGCAACTAGAGAAAGCCCTCGCACAGAAACGAAGACCCAACACAGCCAGAAATAAAAATAAATTAAAAGAAGGCTCAACATTAAAAAAAAAGATGGGTGCTCCCCTCTCCAGACCATTACCACGATGCCCTCCCTATTATAAACTGATACCCGGTGCCAGTGCAGGTACACACACATAAATGAATGAGTGAATCAACAAAGGAAGAAGACAAAAGGAGGAAGAACACCAGAAACCATGAATAAGCCAACAACTTATATCAGGCTCAACTGGTCTGTTTCAGGATCAAGCCATGGTTGTAAGGCTTGATCTATTTTCTTACTAGAAAAGAGGGGTATCCTGGGAACTAAGGAGAGCAGAGAAAATGGTAAAAACCAGGAAATTATAGAACTATTAGGAGACTAGAAGGAGAAGAAGTTGTGGATTAAAGCCTTTTAAACAATCTTTTTTTCCTGCAAGCCTTATTCTAGCAGCATCTCTCTTAAAATTCTGTTTGTCTCAGCCTCCCTGAAAACATGATTTCATGAGATTCAGCAACCCAAGGTTTCCCACTGTGCTTGAGTTTTCAACTTCCTTAAACTTTTCCCTATATACCTGCGGAAAAAATCAATTTGCATGCATTCTGGGTAAAGGGTAAACATACAATGACTTAAAAAACCTGGTTAATGTTAGTTATTGAAACTTCATATTTTATATGGAAAGCGTATAATATGTCTGGTTTATGTAGTGTAACTGTGAAACAAACAAACAAACAGGCCCAAGCCAGGGAAGTAAATGCTTTGATTTGTGAGAACAGTGATGGTTTCTGAAAGAGATTAAATCCAATACCAAATCCCGTAATATACAATGAAGAAAACAGAAGGGGTTAACTGCAGTCATAAAGCCTCATTCTGTTCTTACTTCCTCAATTCTGGAAACAGATATAAACATCATTTTTGATCTATTCTTAGGAGAGATTTACAAACAGAGCATCTAAAGACAAAGGCATCAAAGCAGCAGCTACCTGACTGAAGAATGAATTACATTACAAGCAGCTCAAAGGCTGGGAATAAAACTTGAAAAAGCGACTCCTTGAACGTGACACTTTCCTTTCACGTTATCTATTATATACCGAAAAGTACAGGCCAAGCAGCAGTTCTCTTCAGGGAAATGCCATACTTGGTAGAAATTCAATACCTATTTTACCAGTGGGAGCTGCTAAAAAGCATTCTTAGAGCTCAAACGCCCCTTACAGTGAGAAAAGATGGAATCATTTTTGCAGCCTCTACTTCCCCATCTCTCGGCAGCTGTGAAGAGGGGCCCTTACTCCTCACTGTGTGAGGGAACAGCCTGGTTCCCAACTCCCTGACATGACCCCACCGCTGAGCAGAATCTTTTAATAGGAATATTTATTCTAAAAGAACCATGGGAGGATGTTACGTGGATATGCTATTATTGTCACACATTTTGCTTTTCCATATGTTATAAAATCATACACCATTGTCATCTGTAAGCAAGACTAGAGCATTGTTCAGTCTAGGGCTAATTATTCCTCACTCATAGGGCAAGACCCCTCTGTGTATCCTCAGTGCCCCCTGAATCTTGAGGTTTTCCAGTCAGGCTGGTGGGGATAGGCACTATGCCCAGCCCTTCTGGAGCCTGGAGTACTGTTTCCTCTGTTCATTTTGAGTGGTTCGTTCTCTGGCCTCAGGTAGTTTCCTCACACACCTGTGGTGAGAAGTACTTAGCTAAATACTTAAGGCCAAATCTCTGCAGGTCTCCAGAGTTCTCTGTGCGTGTAGTTCTCTTTCTTCATGCCTCTGTCCTGAGAATTTTAATGACCTTGATCTCCCTGCGCTCTCGGCCCTGTCTCCTCAGTGTAGGGAGTCTGACCGTCTCTGCCTGGGTTCCTCCTCCTTGCACTACAGCCTGCAAAACTCTCAAACCCGGAAACGAGGGCAGTTGTAGGGCTGGCCTCATTCATTTCCTGTGTCTCAGGGATCACACTATCATTCCCTGTTTCATATACTTTGTCCACTTGGGTTGCTTCAGGCAGAAGGGTGGATGTAGCCCTCACTTCTGTTGTGTAGACACAGGGTTAGAATTGCGGGGTCTTAAGAGTATGTGCGTGTTTAGCTCTAGTAGGTATCACCTAGAGTTTACCAAAATAAATCCAGCTAATTTTAATTGCAGATAATTTTCACTAATATAATTGACATTCGTTTTACCTAGAACATGTTGCTAGATCTTAGTCCCCCACTTAACATAGTAAAGAGTGAAGGTGACAAGTTCTCAGTGGCACCGTTCACTTTCTTTAGAACTTCAGTGATGTACACCCTCACGTTAAATATATTATTGTACGTATTGAGTAAGTGGTGGTGGCAAGGAGGAGGGAAAGCAGAGAGAGCAGATAAATCTGTCTTTGCTTGACTGTTAGTTGTCATTATATTTGATAGCATATGTTTGCTAAGTCATAGCAGCTTTGATTTTTCCAGAAACCTAGTGATATTATATGTTGCTATTATAGGTACCTAGTCCATTAGCAAATCCTCTGTTGCTCTGTCTTTACAATCTCACTGCAGGGGAGCGGGGGGTACTCTTCTCACATAGGAGGTGTGTACCTGCACTGGCACCGGGTATCAGTTTATAATAGGGAGGGCATCGTGGTACTGGTCTGGAGAGGGGAGCACCCATCTTTTTTTTTTTTTTTTTTTAATGTTGAGCCTTCTTTTAATTTATTTTTATTTCTGGCTGTGTTGGGTCTTCGTTTCTGTGCGAGGGCTTTCTCTAGTTGCGGTGAGCGGGGGCCACTCTTCATCGCGGTGCGCGGGCCTCTCACTGCCGTGGCCTCTCTTGTTGCGGAGCACAGGCTCCAGACGCGCAGGCTCAGTAGCTGTGGCTCACGGGCCCAGCTGCCCCGCGGCATGTGGGATCTTCCCAGACCAGGGCTCGAACCCGTGTCCCCTGCATTGGCAGGTAGATTCTCAACCACTACGCCACCAGGGAAGCCCAAGGAGCACCCATCTTGAGATGGGAACTCAAGCCTTCTGGGGATTAAGCTTCCTGATTTCAAGGTAAAGGTTTAACAGGCCAAGACTACCTGTGATGTACCTGAGCCTGTCATTGGCTTGAAAAGTAGAATACCCTTTCAAAATAAAAATCTACGTATTTTTATAGTTAAAGTAAAATTATTGACAGGGGTAAGAAGATTCAAATCGGAAGGGACTAGATTTGGGGGTTTTGTTGGGTTTTTC
This sequence comes from Aethalodelphis obliquidens, assembly GCF_003676395.1. Classification (NCBI taxonomy): domain Eukaryota; kingdom Metazoa; phylum Chordata; class Mammalia; order Artiodactyla; family Delphinidae; genus Aethalodelphis; species Aethalodelphis obliquidens. The sequence continues at coordinate 2,006,383 of NW_020837954.1, read as the reverse complement.
TGGCAGCGCCACAAGGCTTGCGGAATCTTAGTTCCCAGAGCAGGGATTGAACCTGGGCCCCAGCAGTGAAAGCACAAGAGCCCTAACCACTGGACCACCCGGGAATTCTCAAGACTAGATTTTTTTTTTTTTTTTTTTTTTTTTGCGGTACGCGGGCCTCTCACTGTTGTGGCCTCTCCCATTGCGGAGCACAGGCTCCGGACGCGCAGGCTCAGCGGCCATGGCCCACGGGCCCAGCCGCTCCGCGGCATGTGGGATCTTCCCGGACCGGGGCACGAACCCGCGTCCCCCGCACCGGCAGACAGACTCTCAACCACTGCGCCACCAGGGAAGACCCCCAAGACTAGATTTTTAACTTGGAGCTCATGTTGGCATGAGACATTGAAGTTGTACATTCCAGAAGTAATGCTGTCTCCTTTTGGTAATTTGGAAACATTAAAACCAGCTAGTACTTCCTGCAGAGTTAGTTTAGGGGGCTTGCTTGCTCTACAGACGTGTAGCTGTCAGCTACTTTGGGTATGATGCTGTACTTTCATATTAAAAGAATCCTTCCTGAAGAATGCCTGATGAAAGATGTTTCGTATTCTTCTCCTTCTACTGAAGGGCTCCTCCAAACTTATTTAGAAAAAAGAGGTTTCCCATACAAATTTCTTTTGGTGTCCTTTTGGAGAAATTTCCTCGACTTTGAATCTCATCCTCCTCCCCATCCAATTTGGAGATGAGAATGTGATGTAGGTACAGCCCTAGGACCTAGTGATACCAAATAAGGAATCGTTTGTGTGGAAAACTCCTTTCTCGGTGATTATCCCTCCTGTAGACCATAGAAGTCTGCCTTTAAAAAACAAACCTCACAGCCCTGTGCAGGACTCTCCCCTTCCCTCCCCTTTAGAGTTAGTGGAGCGGGGACTGTAGAAGGGCATCCTGTATTCTTCCTCACTGGCTTGGTGGTCATGACTGAAATGCCACCGTTTTTGTTGTTGCAGCTGTTGTTTATTTGGATTAAATTTTTCTTCCTAAACACATGCAGATTGAAGAATACCCTTTCAAACCCATTTGGGGTCCTGTGAGGAATCTGACCAGAGAGCCCCCAGGACCTAAGATGGAAGGAGAGGAATAGGGCCCCAAAGACAAGCTTGGCCATTTCATGAATTGGTCTAGTTCGGGAGCCTGTGGAATCTAAACAACTGTGTCCCTAAATTATGACACACTTTGAGAAATCATGTGAGAAGCAAATGATCAGCCCTGTGGGGAGAGCGCCAGGCTCCATTCCCCACTCACCGTAGCAGTGATGACGGGTCCCTGTTCTGAAAGTATGTGAGGTAACAGTCTAGATACTTTTGCTTCTAAGCTTTGTAAACATTCAGCCATCTCACTGCATAAAATTGCTGATGCAGCCTCAGACTTGAAATTTATTTCTCCATAGATACTGTGAAATCCACCTGGAATTAGCATACATTAGGGTTTGGGAAGAGCATTAAGAAAAACAGTTCCAAGTAATCATTTCTCACCTTGTCCTCTTAGCCCGTCTCTGTACCACATCAGCACCCAGCACCCATGCTCAATCTTGCTTTTACTTCCTGAATCACATCTCAGAGGATTTCTTTTTTTTTTTTTCTCCTTTATGTCTGTCACCTCCGACACAGCCAGAGAGCAGCCCTGATGAGATTCTATGTGGACATCACTTTTTTTCCTTGCTCCAAATTGTTTATTTCTCATCAACAGTCTTATTGAAATCAAAACGTCTGGCCGTTAGACTCCAGCAGAGCAGAGGGCTAAGTCACACCACAAGATGCTGACTTTCACTCAACTACGAGATCAGGAGAGGGCTAAGCATGATGACAGACATTTTTAGGTATCTTAGGTACATAGGTATGGTAAATTCTACGTTTTAGCTGCCTAGCCTTGACCTCAAATTATATTGTAGATACTACAATTTGTTCTTCACCTTTTTTTTTTAATAAGAAATGACCACATAAAGTTATAAGATGATTCAATTTGACTTTAATGTGTAAAGAAATGTTTGTGTTAGTGAAAATATAATATCTATGAAAAATGAGATGGTAGAGGTTGTGAGTCATCATTTTCTTTAAATGCTGATTATTTGTTTTCTTTAAAATAATGTCTTAGGACTGAGACTAGATGTTTTGTATTTGGGCAAAATTGATTTTCCTGTTTGGGATGATTGAGGAATGATACTCTGAATGAGATTGTAGAGGAAAGAGTGACTTTAAAAAAAAAGCAGTCTCCCAACCTTTGGACCTTGAAATGGAGGATCAGCCTCTTAATCCCTGGCAGAGTGTGTGTTTTTCTGCCATTTAGCATCACATGCAAGTAACCTGCATTTCTGTCTTTCCTTTCTGATAACAGCCTTTGTCCCCTCTTCCACCAATTCCTAACTTGATACAAGACCAGGTTTGATCGACTAGATGGTACTGTACTATTGGCTGGCTTCTCTGGTTTTGATTAAATAGAATTTTCTCACTGGGCAAAAGCAAGGCTGGTGATCTCCACTCTTTGACTATGGCTAAGTGTCTTATTTCTGTACAGTGTTTCATGGCTGGACCATTTTTTATTTTTATTGTTTGCGGTACGCGGGCCTCTCACCGTTGTGGCCTCTCCCGTTGCGGAGCACAGGCTCCGGACGCGCAGGCTCAGCGGCCATGGCTCACGGGCCCAGCCGCTCCGCGGCATGTGGGATCTTCCCGGACCAGGGCACGAACCCGTGTCCCCTGCATCAGCAGGCGGACTCCCAACCACTGTGCCACCACGAAAGCCCCTGGACCATTTTTTAAAAGAACTCTTTACACCATTAGTTCATGAGAAAGAGATGTTACACCACTAGAGTAATGATGGTAATGATATTCTAGACATAAGAGTTCCTAACACTGCTTCTTAACTACAGCTGAGATGTAGATAAGTCTACATGAAGGCTGAAAGAAGGCATGCAGCCATGAAAACCACATTCTTTTTGTCACAACTGGTAGCAGAAGGACCTGGATTCGGTTTGCCCCATGCTTCTGTCTTCCTCTGATGCCACCATAGAAAGCAGTGGGTTCCAGGAGTGAGTGAAAAGAAGCATTAGGCTTGGATAACCCCAAAACTTGACTTAGCGAAGCATGTCACCTCCAGCTTTGTTCTTCTTTCTCAAGATTTCTTTGGCAAGGAGTTTTTAAAAGATGGTTCAGTCTTATGTATTTCAGTTTGAATAGCCAAGCTGGTCAGAAAGCCGGTTTGGGGAAAATCACAGACGTCCAGGTGAGGGCTAATGTTATAACTCCTGGAATGTGGCTGCTTCATGAAACCTCCCTGACTTTCCCCAACTCTACCTTGGTCCTTAAAGCACCCCCACCTCCACACCTCAGATGACTCCTATGTCATTTGTCCTGTTATGCTTTAATACTCTGTTGCATCATTCTCATCTCCTCCCCACCAAAGTTCTTGATTCAGAACCACTTTTTACTCAATATTTGAATTGCCATAAAACTTCCTTCTGTATCTTCCATCTAATAAATATGCCATAAATATTTGTTAAATGACTAAATACATAATTCAGTGGCTCTCAACAGTCAAAGTGCCTCAGAGTCAACTGGAGAGATTTAAAATATGGATGCCAGGGCCACACCCCCAGGGATTCTGATTGACAGTGTTTGGTGTTTTTGTTGTAAAACTCCCAGGTGATTTCGATGTGCGGGTCTGAGTGGAAAACCAGGGGATCAGGCTGATTCTGGGTGGTCTGCAGTATTACCTGGGAATATCATATCCCCTTTGAATGCCTATATATTTACCTTTTCCTCATGAATGATCAAGGCATGACAGAAATGCCCTGATTATCTCGCCTTTAAAGTTATTCAAAATAATGAATATGGAGTCTACCATATGGGGGTAGTTGGACATACAGCACTGTGCTGTTACTGATTCAGATCATTTGGTTGCATTTTTCCAGCGTGTGCTATCAATTAGCTTTCCTTGGGAAGGAGAAGGTGAATTGCTGTTTTTCACTAGACATCTGGAATTTGACTGACTGACTTATTTTTAACAGCTCTGGATCCTAAAAACACCAAAAGAGGAAGGGGTTAAAACATGCCTCCTTCTAGCACAGAACTCAACGTCTGGCAGTGGTGTGATTGTACAACTGTTTTGACCTCAGCAGGGGAAAGTCTTTATTTAATTCTATGTAATGTGTATATAATAATATCATTTTAAGGCACCTGCTTCAAAATAGAAACTGGGATGTTGGAGATAATAAAAATAAACAAAAATTAAAACCAAACCGGGCTCAGTGCCCAGGAAAACTATCAGATTCCAAGAACTGGGCAAGCAATAACGTAATAGAGGGAAAAAAGTCAGGAATGGATGAGGTTGTAACTGCCTCCGTTAAAAATGACCACTGTGCAGTGCGATTGCTGTTGAACAATTCCGCGGGGCATTTGTTGGGTGGGTGGAGTTCCTGCCCTTCTCATTTCAGTGACAAACTTCCAGTGGAACTTGCCTTCCTAAAAGTGTCAGTCTGAAACATGCCAATAATTACGGCAATCTTGCTTTATGTTTGAACTTTTATAATGCTATAAACTAGTTGGAAATAAATGGACCAGAAATAAAAATATGAGTTAACTGCAGTCAGAAGGAAAGCCTTCATGTTTCCCAGGATGCCTAAATGTCGTGTGATTTACATAAACAAAGGAGGAAATCCTCTTTGTGTGTTTAGGGGTGTGTGTCTAATACAGGAACCCATGTTTTCCTGTTATTGAAAAGCATTCTTTAATCGTTTAAGCACATTTTAGGACCCACATATATTCCAGGTGTGTTGTTTCCCTTGACATTAAAACAGCAGAGCAGGGCCTGACTATCAGAGAAACCTATTAGAGCTTCCCTTTGTGTCCTATAGACACATAAAATAAATGAATTAAGTGGACAGACAGCCCTGGCAGACTGGTAATATTGTGTGAATTTAGTGAAGGGAATGGTTGTTCCTAATGGGACTTAAGCAGACTTATACATGGAGCTGTAGGCTAGACAGGCCATTTGTGAATGGAAGACTATAACATTTCCTTGATCGTGGGTGTTAAGGGGATGATGACTTTTTAACCGTGAAAGTAAACGTAATTGGTGTGAAATGTTCATAAGCTTCTAGCCAAATATAACTGAATAATGGGCAGTAAACCTAAGCATTATTTGACATTTTTAAAAAAATGTTTGCCAAATTCTGGTTAGGAACAAAGGGAGAAGATTGTACTGAGATCCTAAAAACAGCCCAGTCCTGTACCATAGGGTTCTTACCCACCCTAAAGGCAGGGTGCCCACATTTCTTTCCCCTCTTGGTCACTGCTTTCATGACCCCAGACACTGAAGCTGTGATAAAACTCTGGTATGTGTGAAGGAGAGCCTTCTTACCACCAATCATGACTGGAATAGGTGTTTTCTGTCCTTCATCCCGCAAGGATTCTTTTTGCCATCTGTTGAGCATTTGCATGGTTATTTGCAAGTGTGGGATCTGTGGGCTTATTTGAAACTAAGAAAGAATGTAGCACTGATGCACAGTCTTACTAGGATTGCATTCATTACAAGGAATGCTTTCCAGTTTTCCTGGCTCCTTTAAGAGCATCGTTTCTATTTAAACTTACAATTCTTATAGGCAGAGCTCAGGAGGAGCTTTTAGGAAAACCCTTCTAAAATACTTAATTACCTCCCCTCCCTTGAGGCTCTAATCCTGAAGTAAGCAGACAGAGAAATATTCAGAGTGACTCTCTCCTGGTGGCTGCTACTTGACCTCTGTCCAAGAGGTGACAAGGTCCATCCTCAGCATGGAAGGGAGAACTGACTAAGGCCAGGAGGAGGAACTGTCCTGGCCCTACAGTTGTGGTGACCTCAGGAATTCATATGTGGAGAGGGGCAGGGGTTATAATCAGATGCAAACTGGATACAAACTGACTATATTTTAAAGCCAAATAGTTGGGGGGTTTTTTTGAGTGAAGTATTACTTCTTATCTTCTCACTAAAGCCTGGAATATTTACACTGGACTATAACATTAGAAATATGCATTGCAGCTCCCTAGGGGAACCGGTAACCTGCACTTCCTTTAAAATGCAGCCTTTCCTAACTACCCCTACCTGATGCCTGTCAGCCCCATACGCTGCTTTCCCTGCTAGACATCATTGTGCATTTGTAGCCTCCATTAGAGGAGCTTGGTGTTAATTATTCCTGTCGTGTTCAATGTGAGTGGATGACGGCATAAATGAAGCTGCCCTTACAATTAAAATTCTATTGTAACTGCTTGAGGGTGCACGTTATAGTTTCTATTTCTTTTGAGTTCATCTCTTACTAAAGGTACACCTATTCATTCATTTTCATTTTCTTTCTTTCTCTGCTTCTCTTTCTTTCTCTCTGTACTTATCTCTCCCTCCCCCTCCCTCCTTCCCTCCCTCCCCCCTCTTCCTCCCCTCTGTACTCATACACATACACATGTATATACACACATATGTATATTTCTCTCTCTCTATACACACACCAGATATATCAGTTTTTCTCTCTCTCTCTCATTGCACATATGTATGTAGGTATAAGATAGACACACCACTGAATGAGGACCCAGACCACCCTGCACACCCACTAATCCGACTGGTCTTTTCTTGGCAGTGACAAACAAGAAACCCACACAGGCATCCATCACGAAGGTCAAACAGTTTGAAGGCTCCACGTCGTTCGTGCGGAGATCACAGTGGATGCTTGAGCAGCTTCGCCAGGTTAATGGCATCGATCCTAATCGGGTGAGTGAACTGTCCAGTGCTGAGCGAAGGTGTTCTTTCCACACAATGACTCTCTCATTGACCTTGGCAGGGTGATGGTTGTCTGAGTCATTTTTAACAAGACTATTGCTCTATTTCAGTTATGTGGCTAAGACTTTTCGATTCCTGTGCCCTTCTTACGGGAAATTATAAACCTTTTCATCATGTTTGACGGAGGTGCCTAAGGGGATGAATATTGAAGACGTGCTACTCCAGTAATATGTTTATCGGCCAAGTGCAAAGAGCAGATTCAGATAATCACGTCTGTGATTATCAATATGACAAACCATGTTCATCGAAGCTCCATTTATCTCCTAATGCCACCAGTGATGAGGTTTATTTACCAAAAATCAAATAAATGAACTGCACCGTAAAAATGATGTATTAGGATTCCATTGGATTTAATAAGAGAAACATTCCGTGGTAGAGTTATGTATTCCAAGTGAATTCCCTTTGCTCACACACTCACCATAAAATACATCAATAATGAGGAAAAAGAGGGCTTCCCTGGTGGCGCAGTGGTTGAGAGTCCGCCTGCCGATGCAGGGGACACGGGTTCGTGCCCCGGTCCGGGAAGATCCCACATGCCGCGGAGCGGCTGGGCCCGTGAGCCATGGCTGCTGGGCCTGTGCGTCCGGAGCCTGTGCTCCGCAACGGGAGAGGCCACAACAGTGAGAGGCCACGTACCGCAAAAAAAAAAAAAAAAAAAAAAGAGAGGAAAAAGAAAATGTAAAATGTAACTATATACTATAATAGTAAGGGGTAATCTTTTCCTGCCAAAGGTTAGGGACAAGATTAATACTGTTCAGTGCCAAGAACCTAAAGGAATCCTTTTTCGAGTAATTGGGAAGGCAATGCATAGTCTGAATTCTGACACAAGTTGATATGCAGTTAAGCTAAAGGGACTTCTGTGCTCTTAACTTCCTGGGGACATCTAAAAATGCCATGAGATTTGAGGTCTGCTTGATAAAGAGAGAAAGGTATACTCTCTGTGCACCTAGGTGCTAGTTAAGTGAGTCTTGTGATTAGGACAAAAGTCTTTGAAAGGTGTTTTAGCCTTTATGAGTCTCTTAACGTGGTGAACTGGAAGCAGCAGTTTTTATAGCTTGAGATCAGTCGTTATTTCACTGTCTTTTCCAGGATTCTGCGGAGTTTGATTTGTTGTTTGAAAATGCTTTTGACCAGTGGGTAGCCAGCACGGCCTCAGAAAAATGCACCTTCTTCCAGATCCTCCACCACACCTGCCAGCGCTACCTCACGGACAGGAAGCCAGAGTTTATTAACTGCCAGTCCAAAATCATGGGAGGTGAGTGGGCGTTTGTGTGACTTTACTCATTCTGTTTCCTTAGATGCACTTTTACATACAGTTAGGTGTTCAGCCGCGTAATTAAAGACCAGAAAAAAAGAATCCAGACGCTCAGAGCTGGACCGCGTGAGGACCACTCTGGGAGTTCATCGCATGCTAATCTAGACACAGTGGTATGTTTTCACTCTTATCCAAAAGCTGATCTTTTAAAAGGAATTAACTCCTTAGCTAAGATTCTTTGTACGATGAGAACAAACCTGTCCCTTTATTAGAAAAACCTTTCCGTTTGGTTTCTTCCCTACCATTTCATCGCAGAACACTCTCCTGGGTTGCTTTTTCCTGGTATTTCTCAAGATATTTTACAAATACTGATATGACCGTTCCTACAGATACAGTCCCTTTCTTTCAAATTGCACCTAGTCTCACATTTATTCCTTGAATGGCAGACAGCTGAAGTAGGATGAGTGCTGTGAGCCAGCCTTAAGGAACGAGTACCAGCATTGGCAAGTTAATGAGAAACACTTAGAGGGTGCTTAGCACATTTCTTTTAGGTGGCGTTTCTTTTTAGAGACTTGAAACTGTGCTAAAAATATAAAGCCTTGCCAGTCACTATGGGAGTTGAGGAAGAGTGTGTATATTATTGGTCTTTTCACTGACCTGTTCTCCTGGTTTTGAGAGCATCTTTTTAAAAATGTACCAACTTTGTCTTAATCAAATGTAAATGAAGGTCACAATAGAGACAGTACATCTTCCCCTTGGGCTGTATCTATCTTTCATATGAACATGAGGCAGAATCCATCGTTCTGTCCCAACAGCTGCTACGCACACTCTCATTTTGCCATTAGTCTGCTAGATATTGTGGGAGAAAATGCTGTCAATACTTCATTATTTGCCACTGAAGTGTTAGTGTGCCTCTTAAATAGGAAGTTGCTCACATCGTATGAACCTTGAAAGGTCTCTCTTAGATGCTGATAAAGACTCTTGTGTTATCACTTCTCTGTTTAGTCCTAGAGAAATACGAGGTGATGAGTGCATATTTTCTTCAAAGTGACTACATCCTATGGTACAAAAGTGAAAAAAATATTATACATAGATGTTGAAAGGAAAGGAAATATCAAACACTAACCTCTTACTGTTTGGAAAACATAATGAGACTCTATCATGTCTGTGCCACCAGTGTTGTTCAAATGAATCCTGCTTTGAAAACCCAGCCTTAACAGACTTGGCCAAAGGTTCAAGCACCCAGGCTGAGGACCACAGATGGTCACATTTTCAGGGAATGGAAAATTGACCAGGCAACCCCAGCTTTCCCTCATTCTTCCTTAGGATCTTCTCTAGTATCCTAGAATCACATTTGTTTCTTGATCTTAAGTTCCTGCTATGAAACATTTCCCCCGTCAGTATCAGTACGGTCAGTAACTTGCCCGGCTGGCCCCTAAGCAGAGTCTCCTCTAAAAAACAGTGTGACGTGTGGATTTGAAATTTCTGTTGCTCTTGGAGACAGACTTTCTCTCGAGCACTCCACTTCTCCAGGTTCCATCCTGGGCGCAGAGGGCATCAGAAGCAGAGGCGGTTCCATGGGGATGACTGCATTTCCTCAGAGTGGAAATATGAGGCGGAAGCAAGGGGGCACAGACTCACTCCTCCGTCCCCGTGAGGGAAACAAGCCGCCCCCTTCCTGCAGAGGTTAGGGAGAGCTCTGGGAACTCTCCCATAAGGGACGGCGCTAGGTAGCCCTCTTCTCTGTTGTCTCTGAAGCTCTCATTTCTTCTCTCAGAACAGGCCCTTGCATTCCTTCATTCACTCTTAGCTCATCATCCAACCACACAACATGTAAGTACTAAGTACCTACTATGAGCTAGTCACTTTGTTACGTCCTCGATGTGGAGAATCATTCTATGTTTGGTCCCTTAATAGACCCTAATTGCCACTACCCAAACCCCAGACTGGCAGGCCCCTAACAGCCTTTCCATATGCATTACCCTCTCGAATATCCTCAGACCTTTCCACACATTCCCACCCAGCTGCTTCTGTCATTGGCCCAGTCTTTCAATGTCTTCCACTGCCCTATGAACCCCAAATTATGCTGAGTTGAGACAAGAATCTATATATCCATAGTTAAACTGTTGGTATGTATAGTGCGTAAAACTAAAGATTGATCTCCTGTAGTAAGGAAAAGAATAAGTTAATGAGACCAAGTGCCAGAATTGGCTCTGCCCTCTGTGACCTTAGATGTGTCTCTCATCTTCCTCAGACCTCAGTCTTCCCTGGTGTAACATATGGGGGTTAGACTAGATGATATCTACAATCTGTTGGGTCGTTTGAGCATCTGTAATTCATAAGTGATAGCTTTATTGCGTAGGCTAGTCACTTCTTAATTTAAGAATCAGAAGATTTAGTGCTGTTAAATACTGCCCAGTTCTAGATTCCCAGGGAGGGCAAAAAAGTTTGAATTAGACACATGGTAATTTGCTGGCAGAACATACATCCTTAGTGAGGACAGCCTGTCTTATCTAAACAGTCGCCTATCCTTGAAAACAGTTGTACCAACACACCCTAGTGAATTAGCATGCTGATTAGTCTTCCTTTCTGCCAGTTATCACAATTCAGAGACTTAAAAAAATTGTGCAGTTTTCAGGTCACTACATTCTGACCCCTTTAACTTTTAGGGTACCTACCCCATCTTCAGCAAATGAGATCTGTTCCAAATTTCACAAAATCTTTTGGTTTGTCCTTACGGTATGGGCCGTAAGTGCTAGACACAAATTGTTTTCCATGCTGTGAAATGGGATAGGTTTTGTAATTTTAGAGAACTGATGCTGCTGGTGGTGTGCTGTCCTCCATCAGGTTCTGTACATACGTTATCTCATTTAGTTTTTACAGCAGCCTTTGGAAATACAATTTATTATCTCCATTTTACTGAGAAGGAAATAGGATCAGAGAGGTAATTAAACAGCTTGCCAAGGATCGTATAGCCTTTGTCCTCAAGTGGCAGGGCTGAGATTCAAACACAGGCCCTCGCCACTCTAAAACCATCATTTCTGGGGTCACTGAGTGGAATGCTCCAGGGAACACCATTGATACTGTCTTTGGTATGAATGGTGGCCCCTGGAGTTGTGCAGGAATTTTGGGATATATTTTAGCCAGCACATTCCTAGGTATTAAAAAAAGGAGCTAAGAGGAGAGGGCCAGAGATTATGAGCAGTTTTAACTCTTTTCCTACTTTTATTGAGGTATATGATTAAGATAATATGATGGAATCATCTGGGACCTCTAAAATCATTTTGCTTTTTGTTTTTGTTCATGAGAATTTCAATATATTAAAGAGATGAAAGTGAGGCTATTTTAGTCAATGGGGAAGATGCTGGAGCCCTGGCCACTCATCAGACCTCTTAGATATTTTGTTTCTGATCTAACCGCCGTCATTGGGAAAACTGAAGCCCAGTGATTTTGAAGGACTTTTGAAGGACAAATCTGTCTGATTCCCACTGAACCATAGTTTCTTCTTAATCTTTTTTATTTTTTTTTTTTTATTTATTTTTGGCTGCGATGGGTCTTCATTGCTGCGTGCGGGCTTTCTCTAGTTGCGGCAAGCAGGGGCTACTCTTCGTTGCAGTGTGCAGGCTTCTCATTGCGGCGGCTTCTCTTATTGCAGAGCACAGGCTCTAGGCACGCGGGCTTCAGTAGTTGTGGCACGTGGGCTCAGTAGTTGTGGCTCATGGGCTCCAGAGCACAGGCTCAGTAGTTTGGCGCACAGGCTTAGTTGCTCCGTGGCATGTGGGATCTTCCCAGACCAGGGCTCGAACCCGTGCCCCTTGCCTTGGCAGGCGGATTCTTAACCACTGCGCCACCAGGGAAGTCCCCCATAGTTTCTTTAATACCAGTTCAAATAGGATTATCATTTAAGCATCTACAATTTCATGAAGTTCTTCTCTTATATTTATTGATTGTTTATACTCCATATGGCCAGGTTTTTCTTCTTGGGGAAAGTCAGTTACACAGAAATAAATTCTTTGGATTGTTTGAAATTCTGTCCTCCAAACATGATATTTCCTTATCTCCAGAGGATAGACTGGGGAGCTTTGATCTTCTGGTGCTGGTTACAGGATCCAGGCGACATGGCCAAAGTCTACAGTTGTGAAGACCCCCATAAATTGAAAGACAGCGGGATGCTCTAAGCAGGTGTGAAGCGGAAAGCGTTGGTTTCTTCTGCCTTAGTCAGCATCTTTTCAGCCATCTTCTCTTCTCTGGATGGTTGGAGGACTTTGTCCTCAAGCCTTGGTCATTCCTGACCTCCACCCTACCTCTCTCGTAGTTCATTCAAGGTCAGTCACCTTTAGAAATACAAAGCCATTATTCAGTTGCTGGGTCCCTAAGCTACCAAGTAACCTGCAGAGAAGGAAGGTAGAGGTGTGGAGCGTCTGGCTCCTGGAATATCACACAGCATCAGGAGCGACAGGGCCCTGAAGGTGAAGTCTTGGGTTCATATAGGTCATATTTACTTGTTCTAAGATGGTAGTTTTTTTCTGTCTATAGTAAGCAGAGATGATGATATAAATGATATACTGTTATATGTGTGATAACACATTTGTACTACGAAGATGCCTTGAAGGAGTTAATCACACATGTAGAACTTCAGGCTCTAGAAGAGAGACTTGCTTTCAAGAGAGCAACATGGTCTGCCCCAAGTGGTAGCATCAGTTTACTTATAATGGACCCGTCATATTAAGTCAAGGTCCCAAGGGGGACTTTGTTTTGCTCTCTTCATGCTTCTTGACAAGATGTGAGCAAATCCCTCATAGTTCCCCATTGCTGTTTTATTTACACTGACCTTCTGTAGTGATTACTGTCAGCCTATTATTTTTATGCCTAATTCTGTGAACTAAGGAAATCTTGAATGGTGTTGGCAACTTCTGTGTTAGAACCACAAAATAAATGCTTTGAAACCTATTTTCTTTTTTAGTAAGCGCGGTAAATTATTTGCACACAAAAAAGTAATTTATTCCTCAAGGCAAGGTTCTGTTTAACCTGAAGCATGTCCTAGCATTTTCCTTGAATTCTGAGTCCAAACACCCTTGGCTACCTCATTCAATTACCTCTCACTCTTTCATCTGTTCTATGTGGGTCATCCTTTAGGGGTGTCCCACCTACATTGTTTGAGGCCCACTTGGTTCCATAAGCATTTACTCAGCACCATCTGTCTGACAGGTACTGAGCTACCTGCCGACATCCAACAACCAAGTAGACACCTTTGCCAACTTTACTTATGTTCCTGGAGGGACATCAGATGTAAACAGATATGACATAATATGATACACCAAGGTGATGGCTGAGCTGCATTTTAAGGGATGGTTAACTGTTGACAGACACACAAGGGCAGGATGAAATGAGTTCTCTCTTATTGCAACAGTTAATCTAGACAGTTTCATTTCAATGTTATCTATATTCAGAATTTGGAACATGGCAGATTGTTTTTTCACGAAACAGGCTATTTTGCAGTGCCATGTATTTTTATCATCATCAAAGGGTATTTCTTAAGCATTGTCTGTCTATGTGCAGACCTTCAGATGATGGTATAAAGCCCAGACTTCTGAGCTCTTTTAGAATTCCAGGGACACAGATGTCTCTGATGTCTGCTTCATAGCAGGCTGGCCCTCATTTGCCCCTGCTGATTGGCATGCTAAAGAAGAACCAGATTGCTTTACTTTGGATTCCCCTGGGGTGGTACAGAATGTCAGGATTCAGACTGTGACTTTGTATTGTACTTTTCTCCCAAACAATGAAGGGGCATATTCCTGAGCAAGGTGTGCAAATATTCCACCTTGTGAGTGTCCCAGGCATGGGCACGTGTAAGGTGAGGTAACATAGATGACACAAAGAGCACATGTATGCATCCTAACAGGGCTCTTACAAAAAAAAGTGATCAATATGGTTTTTAATCCAAATATATGAATGTAGTGCTCTAGTACAATCTATAACATTTGCCATAATTTTTACAGTTCTTCCTCGTGTTTTAATGTTTTCTGTCACTGAATAATGGCTTTGTGGGATGTGAACTTCACCCTCGTACACATGCTCCAACCACAGGCACATTACAAAGAGTTGCTTATTTCTCAAGAATAAATTCACGTGTAATTTTGCCCCTACCACTCAAACTTCAACATACTCGGGGATGCGTGCAGACATACGCTAGTGATTATAATTCACATACCGAGTTAAATCGTATGAAAACCACCATATTGTTGCTTCTTAATGACATGTAGATGAGGGGCAGGCCAGGCTGCTTAGCTGATTCGCTGTTATGAGAGGGTCAAGAAGTGTTCCTAATAGTTCTTTAGATCTAGAAGAATCCATGTCATAGTTCCTCCAGTGAGTTTTTGTTACCCTTGAGGAAATAACAAAGTAGCAAACTTCAGTTATCCTGTACCATGATACAAACAAGGAAAGTGGTTTATGAGGAACTTGCCTGAGGTCCCACAGCTAAATAAGGGCTGGAGCTAGTACCTCCGTCAAGGCCTCTCACTTATTCCCCATCCATTCAGTGGGGACCAGGACGTCCAAGTTCCCTCAGTAAGCACAGGTCTTCTTTTCCTTGTATTGATTCAGTCAAGCAGAGAGGAGATGACTCCAATTTAACAAGGTATTTATGAGACTCAAATTAAAACTTCTGTTTGCAAGTTCTCTCTAGATGTCTGTTAATGATATTAATTGTATACACATGCAGACTTACCCACCACTGTCCCATCACTCCGTCCTCTTCATGGCAGCCCATACCATCCTTTCCTAGACAGCATGATATTTTATTTAAGACTTGCTTTATAGAAACTTTTTGGAGAGAGTAAGAAATTAAGAATAGAAACCAAAAATTATGCATCAATAAAAATAATGGTACAAATATTTAAACTATACAATGGGAAAAGCCCAGTTTGGGGGATTTTTTTGCTTTGGTTATTGGAATCCCACCAGTGTAACTACTGCGTCAAACACAAGTTTGATATATACTGTGCTACACAAAGTACTAACAACCATCTGACACTGGCTGAGCGTTCTTCGGAGCAGGACATTGTAGCAGAAGCTATGAGGTGTTTCTTGATCTGAATCTTTTATGTATGTATGTCTAAAATTTAGGATGACATTACCAATCGTTCTGTTGGGCATTTTGTGTGCTTTCTCATATTTTCTGATAGTCAGTCTATTCAATACTTCATCTTATTCCCAAAAGGTGAATTAAAAGCAGATGCTTTTATTTTCAGTAAGAAAATTGGAGTAACCAAGGACTAGTTCCTTAGGTCCCATCCAGATCTATGCATGATATAAATGACTAGTAATAAAGAAAAATTGGGTCACAGATGTGATTTTCTCTTTTTCATTGCTCATTGGCTGTAAGCCACACAGAAATGCATGCTGTGAAACAGCTGGTGGGTTATGGTTAGTCGTCTTGAGCCAGAGTGACTTTGTGCATTAAGTGCTTTGTGAATCATCTCTCTCCACCAAAATCTTGAACCAAACCAAAGCTACATAAAGGGGACTTCTGAGGTATCGTTTATTGGCACGACAAGGATCATGAACATATTTTGTCTTTCCCATGGTTAAACAATCTGCAGCAGACGAGAGCCATTTCTACCTTCAGAATCAACCAGGACACATAACTTGATAAAGTTGATAAAGTGAAACAACTTGATAAAGTGAAAAGAGCACAACTTGATAAAGTGAAAAGAGCACAGACTAGATTCACTTACCCCTGTTTCTGATGGCATCACTCATTAGTTCTGTAACCTTTTCCAAGCTGCTTAACTTACACTCAGCCTCTCTGTATCATGGATAGCAACGTATACCTTGAAGGAATGCTGTGGGGATTAAAATGAATTTTAAAATATTCAGTCAGATGGGATTTTTGCAAAGTGCCAGTACATGTCTGAATATCCTATTAAAAATTACTATATGCCTATTCATAATATTACATGATTTCTTCTAGGATATTTATCAAAAGCCCTTTCTTATGAAAGGAGTAAGAAAATATTCTTAAACTTTCCTAATCCACGTTGGCCATAAGAATTGCAAAAAAAAAAAATTTAGTAATTTCGTTGTTCCAAGTGGGAAGGAGCTGAGCTATATTATAGACATGTCAGACATCTGGAATGCTGAGTTGTTTGCCTGGTTTATAGAATGCTGAATGTGTCGCATTTTATGTTTGACATTTACAGAATGCATATGTTACTGCTGCCTTTACCAGAACAACAGTGTTTAAAATGTATTGAGTGACACTGTGCCAGAGATCAGGGCGCATAATTCAGATCTTCTTGTAGGAAAGAAAAAACCTAAAACATGTTTTCTGAACTTTATAAGAGAATAGAAATGTTTTTTTTACCACCAGCGTATCTTCAAGCTAGAATATTTCTTTGAGTCCAGTTCTCTTTACACAGCCCCAAAAGGAGACACATGGATCAGAGGTAAAATTGTTTAATATTGTTAGACAGGAAGTGGTATTTCCAAAACAGACATAAAAGGCATGCTGCATGATTCCCATACTTCTAGATTTAGAGACAAATACAATTTTTAGAAGAATTTGGGAGACAAGTTTGCCAACCAGTTTTCTATGTAAGATGTTAAAAAAAAAATCTTCATATCCAGCATCACCAGTTTCACAAAAGAAAGTTTACTTTAATACTAAAAGATACAAAGGACATAAGGGCTAGTCCTTAAATTGGAAACATTTACCTTTATGAAAAACTTACTACATCTGGTTCTTATCTTTCTTAGTTCACATAGACCAATAAAAACTCCATCATTGGCATTTAAAAGTTGTTGCTCTGCTGTAACACAGAAGCATCAAGAACTAAAATTACTTGGAATTTTAGTGAAGAGAAGCTGTCAATTCACAAGAACAGTAACTGGTTCTAAAAATGGTCATTTAGTGATTTGTCAAATTCATTCCCACTTCTGGGGGAACCCACTCAGAGCACACACCGTTTGGACAGCAGAACAGATCATCTTCAGGGTTGAAGGCCATAGTCCTATTCCTTCCCTGGAACAGAGGTAAGGAACTTGCTCATAGTACCTGAGAAACTACCCAGGAATATGAGATTTGTAAAACCTTTAGTGAAGCAGTAAATGAAATGGCCTTTTTTCTCACATTATATCCTAGGCTTTTAAAAATTTCAGCCTTGTATCTGATCATCAAAATAAGACTAAGCCGCTAAGTTTATCACAAGTAGTTATTTGAGATTTGGACATTGATATAAATCTGAATGTGGAGACTTCAGATTTACAAGACCAAACATTTTTCACCCTTCCATTTGCAATATGCCTACCCAGGGTTGGGTTTATTAGGTGTCCTGCAAGAAGCAAGAGCATTAGAATTGTCAAATTGAGGAAGCAAAAGTAGAAGATGCACGGTTAAATTTGAATTTAGGTAACAATGGATAATTTTTTAGAATAAGTACATTCCATGCAATATTTACAACGAAAAAATTATCCATTGTTTGTCTAAAGTTCAAATTTTATCGAGTGTCCTATATTTTATCTGGCAACCTTCATGGGCATCCCAGTTTCTAGCTACCATAACCAATATGGAAAACATAATATGTTTATTGTTATGTAAATAAACTTTATGGTGGCCAAATTATTAGGACTTTAAGATACATTGAGATGGAAATCTCCCAGGCATAATGTTAGGTTAGCCGTTCAAAGATACAAACAGAGAAAAATGTGAGACAGACTGCTAAAGAAGGACAATTAGAAGAACTGAGAGTATTCCTGTCTTATTGTGGCTATTCTACACAGAAAAATGCTGTGAAATGCAAATTAAAGTATTAATAAGTATAGCATTTCCACTAAAGCTCTTTTGTTACCAAACATGAGATTCCTACTTACTTTTGCACAGGGAAGAAAACTCAGTCTTGAGTCTGAATGTCTTTGGCTTAGTTTTGAGGAGTTAGTTTCCTGCAAGAGCAGTGAAAGGAGCCTGCCATTGACTCTTGGGGACACCAACAGACCAAAGGCTCTCATTTATGGAGAAAGAGTAAGAAGTTCTAGGGTCTCAAGAACTAGAAGCAGCTGCCACTTTAAAAATTTAGCCTCCTGGGCTTCCCTGGTGGCGCAGTGGTTGAGAATCTGCCTGCTAATGCAGGGGACACCGGTTCGAGCCCTGGTCTGGGAGGATCCCATATGCCTCAGAGCAACTAGGCCCATGAGCCACAACTACTGAGCCTGTGCGTCTGGAGCCTGTGCTCCGCAACAAGAGAGGCCACGACAGTGAGAGGCCCGTGCACCGCGATGAAGAGTGGCCCCCGCTTGCCACAACTAGAGAAAGCCCTCACACAGAAACAAAGACCCAACACAGCAAAAATAAATTAATAAACTCCTACCCCCAACATCTTAAAAAAAAAAAATTTAGCCTCCTGTCTGACCAGTCTGATGGTTTTCTCAGTAATGGGAGTGACTGGTCTAACAAGGGTCCCTTGTCACACCCTTGTAGCTTGCCTACAAGCTTTGGCTTATCTTTATACATCATACTGACCATCTGTAGCCTCCTCTCATTGTCAGGTAAATGAACATGGACGATAACCCTGGCTTAGCTTTTGGCTGGCTGGTTTGATTTGGTTTTTGTTCTAGCTTCATATAACATCCAAAGGTGATGCTACTATAGGTTCCATTTACCATTCAGTGGGTCCCACCTATGAAAGGGGAAGAATGTCTTCAGTATTTTCTCACTGTGAGAGCACCTTCAGCATAAACACTTCAACTGCAAGACTCGAGTGACAGGAAGGCAATAAAGTATGTCATTATGTTGAGGTAAAATACATGTTTTAGGAAAAGAATGAGGACAAGTCTTCATTGGCCTAGGGATCTGTTTACTTTAACTTTTGAGTGGTTCAATTGTGAGGTGACAAATGTGCGCCTTTTAAACTTAGTGGATGCTGTTGGTGGGAAAGCAACTGTTTGTTTTTCTTTTATTTAAATTCATAGTCCATGCCAAAAAGACAGTAGTGGGAAGGACTCAGAGTATTTCTGAGTTTAGATACCTAAGCAGAAGCTGATTATTTACACTTTGAGAAAATCTAAATTGTCATAATCACTCATAATGCTATGCCCTATAGAAAAGAACTTTCAAGTGGAATCAATATTCCCCTCATTGAACCTGATCGAGAACATTCTGGTCAGAATCAGCTTCATGTCCCTTATAACCCAGAGGATTAAACAGGACAGAGTATGATGGGTAAAAGGAGGAGTCCATGCTTCACATATAAATATTGCACCAGATCTAATCTCCTTGTGATTATGTATACTATTATATATTATTCCCACTATCCGTGTTTCACTCCATCCTATGGACCTATTTTCACGGTTGATTTTATTGATCTTCGTTCCAGTTCCCATTATAAGAGGTTGAGACTTACAGAGGGGGAAAAAAGATGGTTTTCACAAGGTCAGAGTAGATTTTCACATCTGTGATAAAAGCCAAAAGCCTGTCCTGATGGTTGGGTTCTAGTAATGTTAGGTTTCTTAGACACCAGGTGAAGGAGAGAAAAAACACTTGTAATTTTAAGAAAGTCTTTATGGTGTCAGTATACAATCCTTGTGTATTTTCCTTAAGCTTTTGCCTTTCAAACTTGAATAAGACAGAAAATATTAGAATTGTTTAAAGGTTTACATCATTTAAAAGCGAATTGTTCATCTTAGAGTTAAAATATATTTTTTCTATCCACAGTATGTTTACCATCTTGGCCATTTGTGTTAGTTTCTGAGTGATGCTGGTACAAAATTATCACAAACTTAGTGGCTTAAAACAACACAAATTTATTATCTTCTAGTTCTGGGGGTCAGAAGTCTGGAGTGGGTGTTCAGGCAGTGTTCCTTCTGGAGGCTCTAGGGAAGAATTTGTTTCCATGCCTTTTCCACCTTCTAGAGGCTGCTTGTATTCCATGGTGTGTGGCCTGTTTCTCCATCTTCAGAGTCCCCAGTGTAGCATCTCCAAATCTCTCTCTTTGGCTTTTACACTCCTGCCTCCCTCTTATAAAGACCCTTGTGGTTATATTGGGTCGACACAGGTAATTCAGGATAATCTTACCATCTGAAGACCCTTAAGCACAGCTGCAAAGTCCCTCTTACCATGTAAGGTAACATATTCACGGGTTACAGGAATTAGGATGTGGGCATCTTTGAGAAGCTGGTGTTCTGCCTACCATAGCATTTTTCTAAGAGCTATAATGTACACGATTGTATAATACTGTCCTACATTTAATTTTTTTCCTTTCATAAGATATACTTTTAAATACTACCTATAGACTGTATTACTTGTACTAATCTATTGTAATTTAAGACACTTAGAAACATCTAAACTTTTTAGGAAAGCCCAGTACTTAAGTAGCTGAAAGGGCTTGCCATGTGCTAGATTATCCAGTAGTTCCTTACTTTACCAACTGGGATATTTGTACCTTTCTCTTCACTTAAGGAATTGATTTTCCTTAATAATTACACAGGTTCTTTACAAGTTCCTAGGAAGTCTTAGTATTTAAGTTTTTGATGATGAAGATGTTGTAGGCCATTTGGTTTTGTTAAAAATCATCCTTTTCCTTCGTATTTCCCTTCCTGCATCCTCAGAAAATGATCCTAATGCCCTACTTGCAAATACCTTGGTGCTATTCCTCTTGAGACTGACAGTCCCTCTTCAGCTTTGATATAAAATGTCAAGGTCAAGTGTATTTAACACATACGCATCAGACAAGTTCACATTAGCTGGTTGGATTTATCTCTTTAATTCAGCATACATTTAGAAGTGATCTAACATGAGCCCCTGAAATGCAATTAGAATATTAATTCAACAGTTTTCTGTATTGCTTAGGGTGTGTGCTTCTTTCCCTGTGGTGGTGTTTCTTACACGCTGTCTTCCCAGTATGGTATGTTAGACACTAAAAAGAAAAAGACTTTGCACAGATCTGGGTTTGAATTTCTGATCTGTCATTTACTATCTGTGGACAAGTTACTTAAACCGTAAGCTTGACTTCCTCTTCTTAAACAGAATAATAATGCTTATTCCATAGGGTTGTTATAAGATTTTAAATAAGGGCATGTATGAGCATTTAGCATGGTACATAGGGAGTACTGTGGAATGTAGTGGTAGCTGTTATAATTAATAATTATATTAATATAATTATTTTTTTCTTTAAATTCTGCCTTCTTGCTATTGTCCTTCCTTCCCTCCTATTCTGAATAGAATCTGAATTCCAGTCAGACACAGAGGAGGGAGTAGAAATACAGAGATAAATAGCTTTCAGCGTGTCCCTTACATCAGATACAGTAGAGGTACAGTCATATTGTATTTGCATTTTTCTTCTAGGAAAAAAAAGCCAGCTAATGGTGATAACACTGGTAGTCACCATATTGAGTTCCTACCATATGCCAGACAATTCTTTTAGGTTCACATTAATCCAAAAAAGTCATCATTGTTATCCCCATTTACAGGTGAAGAAACGGGGTCTCCTAACGTTACTTAACATGCCTAAAGTCACATAGATAATAAAGGAAAATCAAGATTTGAACCTGTCTATTCCTAAAACCTACCTTTCCGCCTTCCCCGTTAGAGAAAAGTAGAGAAACTCTTCAAAGCTATCACTGATGCATGTTTTTGTCTAAAAGTTCCAAGTGTTCCTCCAACAAAATGAGATTCTATTCTCATTTCATCAGCAGTTAGTATAGTTCTTGACATTGGTCAATGCTGTGTTTTCAGGATAACATTTGAATTATAGCATTCATTGCTTTATCACTGTTATTTTCCAGTCAAGGGTTTGATTAAGTTCACTTTCCTAATGCTGCCCTTTCTTATGGTGTTTCAGATGTATTTTCTTTTCCTCTAGGGACACATCTTTGAAATCATATTATACTTAAAAAAGAAAATGCAAAATTATTTGTTGAAATATAAGATATACATAAATTTTCAGGAATACATGTTATATAAAGTATGGTACATTTATATTCAACTCGTGCATAATAAACACTTATAGGCCAGCAACATGCACAGGAAATTAAGATGGAGTCCTAGGTAAGGCAGCCTTTGAAAATAGATTATGTATGTATCTTGTTTTGGGAAATAAAAGACTTGGAAGAATGTGTTAAAGCTTTCTTCAATGCTGATTAAGAAAATTCCAAAATTAAGCCTTCCGTCTTTTGGACTATTATACTTCTCAGCTTCATCCTTTAAAAGCTGAGTAAACACAAGTACAAATAGCTGGATTTCTTTCTGATTAAGATGAGGTTAAAAGCTGCAGAAATTTTAAGTTCTAATACAGATAAAAATCAACAGGACCAGTGAGTTACTAGTGCTTCTCAACTCTTTTTTTTTTTTCTGTTAAGAAATGTAAATTGAGGCGACTTCCCTGGTGGTCCAGTGGTTAAGACTCCATGCTCCCAATGCAGGGGGCCCGGGTTTGACCCCTGGTCAGGGAACTAGATCCCACACGCATGCCGCAACTAAAGAGTTCTCATGCCACACCTAGAAGATCCCACATGCTGCAACAAAGATCCCACAGATGGCAATGAAGTTCCCACGTGCCGCAACTAAGACCCAGCACAGCCAAATAAATAAATAAATATTTTTTTTAAAAAAGTAAATTGAAATTCATCATTTGGGTCCATCTACTTTCAATTAGCCAGGCCTAGGTAAATAAGAGAATCTATCAGTAGGATATAATCAGCTTGTTCTTTGTTTGCTGGTGAGAACAAATGGAAAAATAAGTATTATCACTGCTGAACGTTGTAGAATTTTTGGATTGTTATATTGATAAAAATGAATGTTTTAAAAATTGACTCTTGGTGCAGTTTGATGTGAATTCACATTTTAAGGCTCCTTCAGCACCACCACATAAAAAATAGAGGAAATTAAAAAGAAAGAATCACTTTCAGGAAAAAGGTAAGTATGCATAAACCAGCAACATAACAGAATCACAAAGCAGTTAGTAGGAATGAAGCTGCTTGCCTGCTGGGCTGCAAGTCTGGAAAGAGGCAGTTTGAATTCCATGCTGTAACAGTGACTAAAAGTACCCCATGCAAAGCAGGAGACCAGAGCCACATTTGCTTTTTGGAACCACAGCTTCTCTGCCCAAGCAAGGAATCTACAAAAAAGCCGTGACCAACTGCTCTGTGGGGAAGTGGTTTATAAGAAAGAATCTGCATTCCTGGGGAGGCAACAGAAAGAAGACATAGTCTCCCACCCAAGACCTGGAGCCAGCTGCCCACTGGCTTGGCACTGGCTCTGCAATATCCAGAATAGCACCCAGGACAGGAGCCTCAGACCATCACCCTAAGTCCCAGTTGTCTTAGGGGCCAGTACCAGAATCAATAAAACTACACATAGGGGAGAACGGACCAAGGTGGTGAGGAGAAGGGGGAAGAAATTAAAATTCCCCACTCAGGAAGAATGTACTAACCAAAATTTTACAATATATGAGAAATCCAAAAAAAAAAAAAAAAAAGGGAATTTACTCCAAATGAAATGAAAAAACAGAGCAATATGAAAATGACTTTAAAATAAATATGCTTATGACACTCAAAAGATAAAGGAATTAGGAAAAAATCAGATATTACAAAACAAAACCAAACTCAATGAAAAAATGAGGTAGTGGGAAGGAGTGAAAATGAAAAAATATAGTCTGAAATACACTGAGTTGTGAGATTAAACTCTAGATTGGCCACAGTTAAAGAATTAATGAATTGGAAAATAATGAGAAATTCACCCATAATGCAGCTCAGAGAGATGAAGAATATAGAGGGGCAGGTGTGCATGGAAGATAGAAGAGGCTCTACCATTCATCTCATAGGAGTTTCTGAAGATGAGTCTATCAGAATGGTGAGAAAGCAGTATTCCAAAAGATATGGGCTAAAACTTTTCCAGAATTGAAGACTCAGATTGAGAATACCACCAAGTGCCACACTTGAATATTAAACAAAGCTATACCTAGACAAAAACATAATGAAGGAGTAAAACACTGAGGACAAAGAGAAAATCTTCAAAGATACTAAAAATAAAAGTTTCCTACAGTGGAAGGAAAAACTGATGGCTGTTACCGGCGCTAAGAGATGCCAGAAGTCAATAAATTTCCAGAAATAACTGTCAATCTAGAATTCCATACCCAGCTAGACTATAATTTAGAAGTGAGAGAAAAACGTATTTTCAAACAGGCAAAGATTATTTGCTTTCTCCTCCACCCTTGCTGAAAGAGCTACTAAATGATATACCTCAACATGGAGCAAAGTGAACCCAAAGGGAAGGAGTATGGTGTGAGAAACAACAGTGATCACGAATATGGTAAAAATACATCGCCAAACTAAATTGCCTAATGATTATTTTTAAATTATTTTGGATGTTTCCTTTAAAAAACTGGAGCTAAAATTCTAGACATAATTAAGGAATAGATGCTGTATGTTCAGTGGATAGTTAATCCATGCTAAAGTCTGTGCTGAGAATGATAGAATTACTGAATTAATTTGACTTTGATAGGGAAAAAAAGTCATAGTTGCATCTGTTAGACTTCTGGTTTTAAAATGGTGGAATAAAAAAAGGATTTTCCTCTCTTCTCTTGAATACTATCCAAAATCAACTAAGAGAATGTAGGATGCAAACTATCTCTGATGAGTTGAGTAGCTGTCTCTTAATTGCAAACCCCTATATGTGGGGAAGGCCTGACAAATACAGTAAAGGTCAAGGTAGACCCCCAGAGAGAGCTCTCATAGCTGTGGTCTCAGAGCATAAAGCCAGCAGAATGAAATGGTCCAAAGTGTATGCTAACAATCCCTTTCTGAACAATGAGCAGATGCCAGAAAAGCTCTGGGAGTTTGATGGACTCAGCTTGGCACGATGCCTGGACAAGCAAGAAAGGCTAAACACAGAATCACAGTCAAAGCCATATTTGTAGGAATCAATCTGTTGATGGAGGAGGAAGGAAACTGAATTCTGTGTAACCCTGTGGTACAGATCTCATTTGGGAAAGTAAAGGCTCAAGAGGCCTCTGTCACGTACACAGCCCTGTGTCATAAAGAGAACACCTGGCGCCTTCTGGTCTAGAATGTGGTCTTCTTCCCTCTTCAGTAACATGAACCTCCTACAAATAGGTGTTCAGAAAGTGATCATCTTATTTTCAAAATGGTCATCCCAACAGAGCCAGCTTAGGCAGCTTCATCACTTACTAGGTTAGTCCTTACACAATTTGTAACCTCCCTAAACCATGGTTTTTGTTAAAATAGGGTAAGAGCTCCTCCCATATAGCACTGTGAGTAGGATTAAATAATATATGTAAACCACTAGGCATGCCAACACATGATTAAAAGTCAGTAAATATTTGCTAATCCACAGAGAGGTCCAACCATCTATCTGTGAGGTGGAACTCCCAGGGCTAAGCACTGACTGGCCTTCCTTTTCCTCTTGCTGTCTTAAGAGTAGTGATTAAGATCACAGATACAGGAGCAAGAATGCATGAGTTTGAATCCTACCTCTTTCACCTACTAGCCTTATGATCTTGGCCAAATTATTCATCTGGCCCTCAGTTTTCCCATCTGTAAAGTGGGAATAATAACAGTACCTACATCACAAAGTTGTTGTAAGGATTAAATGAGTTAATTCTTGTAGAGCATTTTGTATAGTATCTGGGATAGAGTAGTTCAGTACATATTAACTATTAGTAGTAGTTTTCAAGAATTACAAGTCACAGCATAGATATGGTTCCCGTACTTCTTAGGTTTTTAGGAACAGTCACTTTCTCAGGAATGGGATTCTTTTTTTTTTTTTCAAAGATTGCTTTATTCTTTTTTTTTTTTAACATCTTTATTGGAGTATAATTGCTTTACAATGGTGTGTTAGCTTCTGCTGTATAACAAAGTGAATCAGCTATACATATACATATATCCCCACATCTCTTCCCTCTTGCGTCTCCCTCCCTCCCACCCTCCTTATCCCACCCCTCTAGGTGGTCACAAAGCACCGAGCTGATCTCCCTGTGCTATGTGGCTGCTTCCCACTAGCTATCTATTTTATGTTTGGTAGTGTGTATATGTCCATGCCACTCTCTCACTTTGTCACAGCTTACCCTTCCCCCTCCCTGTGTCCTCAACTCCATTCTCTCCATCTGCGTCTTTATTCCTGTCCTGCCCCTAGGTTCTTCAGAACCCTTTTTTTTTTTTTTTTTTTTTTTAAGATTCCATATATACGTGTTAGCATAAAGTATTTGTTCTTCTCTTTCTGACTTACTTCACTCCGTATGACAGACTCTAGGTCCATCCACCTCACTCCAAATAACTCAATTTCATTTCTTTTTATGGCTGAGTAATATTCCATTGTATATATGTGCCACATCTTCTTTATCCATTCATCTGTCGATGGACACTTAGGTTGCTTCCATGTCCTGGCTATTGCAAATAGCGATGCAACGAACATTGTGGTAAGTGACTCTTTGAATTATGGTTTTCTCAGGGTATATGCCCAGTATTGGGATTGCTGGGTCGTATGGTAGTTCTATTTGTAGTTTTTTAAGGAACCTCCATACTGTTCTCCATAGTGGCTGTATCAGTTTACAAGGAATGGGATTCTTTAAACATAGAATTAACTGATTTTTTTTTTTTTTTTGGTCGGGGTGTAATACCCTATTGCTAGATCATGTATTCCAAATTTTGGTTTATTTTGATCATAAGCAAAATTCTGTTTTGCCAATGGTTAGTTATTTTTTTAAGGTAGATCAACACCATGTGCTGAATAAATTGGTTGTGGGCTGGTACCACCCTTGAATAACTTTAGTTATGAGGCTAGAGCAGAGATCTGCAAACTATAGGCATCAGGCCAGATCCAGCCTGTTGGGTAAAAAGTTTTATTGAAATACAACCATGCCCATTAATTTACATATTTGCTTATAACTTTCACACTACAACAGATTGAGTAGTTATGCCAAAACATTATGGCCTTCAAAGCCTAAAATAGTTACTATTTGGCCCTTTACAGAAAAAGTTTGCAGACTCCTGCCCTAGAGTAGTAGTTTTCAGTAAACTTTTAGTTAGTCAAAAACAGCATTTCTGGATGCATTTGATTATGGGCTTTAGCGTACTTTGAAAATATAAAGGGTAATGTAATTAGAGGGAAGTTGGCAGTGATATGGTTCCAGTCCCCCATAATGTTTTTTGTGACTGCATAAATCTGTCAGTCTACAAGAAGATGGTAGGGAATCCCACTTCTTTCTCTTAGTGTGGGAAACATCAGATTTGGGACCTAAGAGCTTGCTGCTGGTCTTTTTGTTAAGGGATGCTGTCAAGGCCAATATGTCTAAAATTAGAGAACAGAACAGAAGGAGGGCAGACAACAGGGACAGACATGCAACTTCCACTCATAATCACAGAACTCAAGTCCCTGTGGGGTTGCCTGGCCGGGTTCCCTGTTGAGAAGGGAGATCTCTGATAGACTTGGATCATCGGGACTATCTTTTTCTTTTCTTTCCTCTTCTTTGCTTTGGATTTTTTGTTTCATTTTCTTCAGAATGATTGACTTTTTAATCTCAGCTTATAGAAAACATTGCTATTTAAATCTGTTGGGAATGTTTAAATGGGAGGGCATCGTGTGTGTGTGTGTGTGTTTTAGTAACCTTATTTTCTAAAAATCTATCCTACAAGTGTTTTTTTCCTACATCTTCACTTCTTTAAATAGAAACAAGGGCAAAAGCTTATCATGATACGGGTTTAGTCAGCCAAATTCAGCTTTTAATAAGTTAAGGTCAACCAGAAGTTCTGCACTTGGCTGCTACCAAGCACTGTCCTTCCAGCAGCATTGCTTGCTCTTCTCACGTCTTTTCCCAGGGATGGAGTCTGTGGCATCAGCTGCTGAGAGAGAGGGATGGAGATTATAGACTGTTATGGCATAGAGCACATACTGATACTCCCCTGAGTAAGGAACCTCCTGGGTTTGCCAGAGAGTGATGGCAAAAGAGGAGATGTCAGCTTTGGATGTTACGATCTCTTCTGTCAGGAGTCGTGCAGCTCCCTGGGGGTATGTGCCTCCTGGGTGGTAAGGAGGAGTCTGGATGCAACCGGTCACCGATCTTGCGGACATCCTGCCCATTTCCATGACTACACACCACAACAAATACGTCTGTTGCTCATTTAAAAGCCAGCAAAGCTCTCAGTTGGGAAACTGAATCCAGATCCTCGACCAGAATTTAACAAGAAGGAAAAGATTCTCTTGGTTGCCAAACTCCAAGAGGTCATCAGCTGTTGTTCTTCCTTTTTAGTTCCTATTTCCAGCCACCGTCAGCTCACCAGTGCCTCTCGGACACTTATGCTCCCTAGAGAGGACCTAGTCTTTCTGGCACACCTCCCTTAGGGTGGGAAGGTCAAGATAAAGATGCTCATCTACAGCTAGTCAGGTCAGAGCACTAGCCTAGACCTCTTTGAGTAATAACGAGTGTTATGTTTCCTACTCATTTGTTGCCTTTCTATTTAATTTGACCAACACGTTCTGCCCTAGCCTTCGCTGAAATGAGCCCAAGTCCCTGTGTAGCAGAGCTCTGGGTGACTGTGCTGGCAGGTGCTCTACTTGGACTCAGCCCCAAAGTTCTAGGGACAGTTCCAACCTGCTCACGCAGTTCCTCCTGCCCACCACCCCCAAAGCCACGGAACCACCTTTTGCTGCCTCTTTTTCTTGCTTTTGACTAAAGTATATGTGTGGAAAAACTTAACATGTGAATATGCCGCTTGAGGGTACAGCTGGGTGGCAATAAATGATCAGATCACTAATGGTGCATCTGCTTCTATTCCTGAACTTAAACCAAGAAAGAGAGTAGTCTAGCTTCTTACCGAGAGTATCCATTTCAATATTTCCATGGAAATAAACTGCCTGGTGCCCCCTCAAGTTTGCACAGTTCTCAGACTCCTTTTCGTCTTTAAGAATACTAAGCTTTCCTGTGTTCGGCAGAGCTGAGGAATCTGTCCTATTTTCTTCCATCTTCCCGGCTGTTTCAACGTCTTGTTTTAGATCATTTGTGTCAACTTACATTTATTCAAAATAAGCAAAGTGTTCAATTACCTGAAAAAGAGAATAGAAAAAACTGCAACGCCATAGGTTCCCTATAACTTCTAATAATTACGTCTGTATCGACTAACGTGAATCAAAATATGCATGTTCTTGATGTCTTCTAGTTCACAAAAGGAAATGATTGCTGCCTTTGTCAAGCTAATGCCGATATGATGATACGTAAAAACGTTCTGCTTGCAGCTGCAAGTTAGTAAGCCATATAAGGGAAAGCTTTAATTATAGCTTCATCCTGCAGTAAAAGTGCTTAATTAGACTCATGTAAGATTTTACTTGAAGCTAGATTTCTTTCTGAAGATTTACAGAATTAAGAAAAAGATTTCTTTTCCTATTCATCTTCCTCTTTCACTTGTTGACCTTGATCCGTACCTACTTCCACCCTAGTTTCCTCCTATAATGAGAACTAACATAAGGAGATTTTAGTCTGTCAGTTAATAGATACTCTCTTGACTGGTCGCTGACTTTCACTTCAGAGTTATGAGTTTTCAGATGCTATCTGTCTTTAGTATTTTGACCAGGTCTTCAGTGCAAAATAAATATTTCACACTTAGAAAGCCCCTTTCTGTACTGAATCGAGTGGTACTGTTTTGCATTTTGCCAGTAATGTTATTAAAAACCGTTCAAGTACCAAAGCTTGAGTATGATTTCATACATACCTTCAAGGGTGTCACTCACTAAAAGGTGAGCAAGGGTATTGCTCTTGGCTTTCTTGAGTGGCAGTGAAGGGTGGAGTGACGGCTAGCATCCCACTTCTCTCTGCTGCTGTTTCCAGTCCTAATGGTCACAGTGACTGCAGTATATGGTCTGTCTTGTACAATACACTATTTCTTACCTTGTTGCCGTTTTTTCTTTTAGTTTACCCATGGATACATTTTTGATAAGAAGGCAAGTAGAAAATGGGTATTTGAATCTACACTGCACAGAGAAAATGACATTTTGAATCTTGTTACTAAGAGTAGCTATAGCTACAAATTCAAAGCAGAAAATGAGATTTTAATAATAATACTTATATTAGTGTATTAAAGTCTGTTTTTATATTTTAAATCATAAAATTAGGTTAATGCTTATTTTTCAATAGTACCTACTTTTTTATCCTTGTAGTACAGAAATGAGTAAAAAAGAACTTTCTAAAATAAAATTTAGTATTTTTAATTAGATAATGTTATGGACTGCATGTTTGTTCCCCTCCATAATTCATATGTTAAAACCCCAACCTGCAGTGGATGGTATAGGAGGTGGGGCCTTTGGGGGGTATTAGGTCATGAGGGTAATAAAGCCCTCATGATGAGATTAGTGCCCTAATTATTAGAAGGGAGCCTGCTTCCTCTCTGTGCTATGTGAGGACATAGCAAGAAAATGGCCATCTACAACACAAGGAGAGAACCTTTCATTTAGTTAAATAAAACACTTTTAAGGAGGTCTTCTAAACCTGGTTACTCTCCTCAAAATGTTTTGAAAATGTGAACATCATCCCTTTTATTGGTCAGGACAACACTTGGTTATGCTATGATAACAAACATATGTCAGAATCTCAGTGGCTTAACAAATAAGACATTATCTCTCACTTCAACAAGTTCCGTGAATTTAATTCCTCTTGAGGGCAGCTTTTAAGTGGTGACTCAAAGACCCAGTCTGCTTGCATCTTGTTGATCCACCGTCTCAACAAGTTCCTTCCAGAGTCAAATTCCACGGGGCAAAAGAGAGCTCCAAGGCCACCCTGGACTTCTCATAACCTCAGCCCAGAAGTGACTCATTGCTTCTGCTTACAGCCTGCTGGCTGTATTACCAATCTAACTGCAAGGAAGGCTGGAAAATAGATACTTTCTATGTATCCAGGAAGAAGGAAAATGAAACACAATTTTGTCAACACCTATCATTATTTCCACCAAACCCTTTGTGTGTATCATGGAGAAGCACTTTTTGAGATCCGTAATTTCTGATCAGGTAACTTGAACTGATCTTACAGTAAGTTACCAACCCAAAGACTCTGCTTTTTCCCTTTCAAAATCCATGATATACTGTCAGCAAACAAGTCATCTTTAACAAGCCATTCTCCCTTACCCTGGGCGCTCCCTCTGTGTCTCTTGAAACTCTGCTTTTTCATTTCTATCTTTACCATTATAGCTCAGGCCCTTGTCATCTTTTCCTGGAATATTTGCAATAGTCTAATCACTGGCCACCATACTTCCTTCCATTATTCCCACCCCAACCGGATTATCATTATTTATTCGGCATTGTGTGGTCTCTCTACCTTATAAATTTCAAGGAGCCTTAGCCTCTGTATTATTCATGTGATATGTAACAGTTACATACCTTAAAAGTACCAAAATTTATTCCTCAAAATCTAAAGATCCTTCACACAACAAAGATTACAAGTGGCTTATAATGATACTTAGAAAACCCAATGAGTGAAACGCAAGGTATTTTTAAATTGACAGAAATTTTTATCTTTTAGATGTGATTCTGTTAACAGTTTAACCTGTTTGTTGGCAAGGGATGAAATATATGAAAAGTTTATTCTTCTAAATTGAGTTTTCAATGCTTAATCCTTTTTATTTTTTTAATCCTTTTTAAACGTGTGGTATTTAAACAGGAGGTGTGAAAAACATGCCTTCCTTCATATATTCTAAGTAGAGTAAACACAGGAAGAAGCAAAATCTGTTTTGGTTTTCACTCACTTTGTGTGTCATCTTTTCCCCACCAGAACCATAACAACAATTTTGGAAATAGGGCTGTTTCGTTTGAAAGTAACATATTCTATAGCAATCAAATATCCTGAGCTTGTATTCTGTACATTATCATATCTTTGACGAATACAAAGAAATCCCAAACAATTTAGAAAAATGCTGTAAAACTGGAATTTTATTTCAGGACATCCAGAATTTGATCCTTTCTGTGTGCTGGTTAGAATAGCACAATCTAAGAAGAATACCAATGAAAATAACGATTTAGTCATAAATAGTAACCTCATCACATCTTTGTAAAACCACTGTCTTTATCAGTTCACTATCCATTCAACAAGCATCTCTTGGACACCTAATAAAT
This sequence comes from Aethalodelphis obliquidens, assembly GCF_003676395.1. NCBI lineage: Eukaryota > Metazoa > Chordata > Mammalia > Artiodactyla > Delphinidae > Aethalodelphis > Aethalodelphis obliquidens. Next base: position 1,974,191 of record NW_020837954.1, on the reverse strand, counting down.
GAGAGACATCATACCTGGAAATGCCAAAAACTAACGGGGCTTCCCTTGTGATCAAGAATAAGTACAAATAAGTAGACCAACAGTTTGGGTACGTTATAATAAAGTACTTCATCAGAGAAATGCTAAAGGTTCTATGGGAAGCATAGACAGAATGGGAATCAGAACTGAATTCCAGGAGGAAGAATTGTGGCTTAGGTTACCAGGTGATGAAGAGGGAAGGAAAACAGCATGTGAATGTCATGTTCATATCCTAAGTATAAGCATACATCATGCGGCTGGGACAAATGAAAATCTACCCTTGGTACTTTAAGATTGGGTACATGTATACAATGGAATATTACTTAGCCATAAAAAAGAACGAAATAATGCCGTTTACAGCAACATGGATGGACCTAGAGACTGTCATACTGAGTGAAGTAAATCAGACAGGGAAGGACAAATATCGTATAATATCACACATATGTGGAATCTAAAAAAATGGTACAAATGAACTTATTTACGAAACAGAAATAGAGTCACAGATGTAGAAAACAATCTTATGGTTACCAGGGGGGAAAGGAGGGGAGGGATAAATTGTGAGATTGGGATTGATATATACACAACTATATATAAAACAGATAACTAATAAGGACCTACTGTATAGCACAGGGAACTCTACTCAAAACTCTGAAATGACCTATATGTGAAAAGAATCTAAAAAAGAGTGGATACATGTACACGTATAAGTGATTCACTTTGCTGTACACCTGAAACTAACACAACATTGTAAATCAACTATACTCCAATAAAAATTTTAAATGAATACAACTAGGATAACAAAGTGAGGAAAAGAAAAAAGATTTCGCCTCACAAGGTGTATCCTTAGGAAACTCTTATGATACCAAAAAAAAAAAGTGATAATAGAGTTACACAGACTTGAATTCGAATCAAGATTCTGTCACTCACCAGCATTATAATCTTAGGTGAATTTCTGACTTTTATCAGTTTTAAGAGGGGCATAAGAGTATCTGTCTTAAAGGGTAGCCATTAAGGTTTATCAAATAATGGATGTAAAGCATTTAGCACAAGTCCTGGTACACAGCAGGCACTTAGCAAGTCATAGTCCCTAGTAAGAAGAGTACAAATGGAAATGGGTTGCATTTGTAACTTTCATAATAGACATCCAGGTCTACAGTCGGTTGAGCATTCTTTCTTTCAGTTTGTATCTTGTTAATATAAATTGAAAATATTTGTGTTTAAAACGATACAGAATAGATTAAAATTCTTTATGTAACTGAGAATAATTCGATTCAGTTGATGATAATTGCAGTGGATTTTAATGACCAGTTGGCAGGAGTTTTCAGAGCATTCTTCTTAGGAAGTAAAATGTGTCACAGGAATTCATTAGTAATCAAACAAAATACATGTAGACTGTAGAATAACTAATGAATAGTCACAAAAGCCATTGGAATTTTATATCAATTTCCAAATTAAGTGTGATACCAGAGAGATGGTACAACTATCAGCCTGGACAGAAACTGTACTTGACATATGTCAGCATAGCTGCTCACTCATTGCCATATTCCCAGTTTATCTGTGAGGTGATGAGATTCCGGTTTTGCATTCACCATATTAAAACAAGAAATTAAATGACTCTCAAGTTCATAAGGGTGCCAGTATGGGACAGAGTCAGAAAGAGAAACTGAAGTTCAGTGAACTGTCTGCTGAATTCTGTTACCCATGACAATGTCTGAAGCGTAATTGACCCAAACTTTGAAATATCATAAAAGGAAATAGGTCATGGCTGCAGGCTGACTTGATTCTCTTATCTCCTAAAAAATAGGATTTAACTACAACAATGACCTAATCCAGTAGTAAAGTAACCCCGGTGACTGTAATAGAAGGTTTTTGTTATGTTCAGCGTATTTCGCCTGAAATTTAGCAGCAGGCTTATCTTTGTCTGTGGAAGTTCATCTGTCTTATTTCACCTGCTCAAGATAAGAGGCTTCCCGTGCTGCACTGTTTGAGTCTCGTCACATTGCCAGTTTAAGGACTGAACTGTCAGAAGAGCTTTCAGTAATTGAAAGTTTTCCTCACAATTCTTCAGTCCTTTGGACCACATAAATTGGCCATATAAGATATCCCTGGTGCCGTATATGTGTACACTTCTCCTTGAAGTGTATGATTTTCCCCTTGGATTTTATGATTATGAAATCAGAGCTGGGCAGTATCATATACTGAAATCACAAACTGGTGTTTGGGTACATATTCACTGCTGTTAAGGGTCACACTTTCCAAAGGGGACACTCATATAGGTTGTCTTAAGGAAATCAACTGCCTGATTCTCAGCTTCTGCATGTGTTTTTCTTGAACGTTGAAGACCATGATGGAGCTGAAAACCTCACTGAGCTCCAAGCCAGCAAACATGGCTTCTAGGGTCAGCTCTGCAGTACCTGGGATGTGCCTGGAGCAAGTCCTTTCACTTACCCCTCCAACCACACTTTTCTCTCCTAGGAACTGGATGATCCCTAAGTTGCTTTCCAGTGGAAAGCATAGGGATATTAGCTTGTTTTACATGAAGAAGTCACGCTAAACTCCCAAAGAGGCTGATCACTTAATGGCAATAGGACTAAGAGACAATTTGAATTAGTTTGAGGTAAAACATCTCTGAGAAACAATTTGGGCTGGACACATACTACACGTGGCAATCGTATTTTCTTAAAGGGCACAGTAAATTCATTTTTGATTATTGTAAAGGATAGTCAACCTCAGTCTTTGTTCTCTATTTCTAGAGCCTCAAACCACTCAACCTTTTATTGTTTTAATCCAAGACCATTTAACTTCCTATTCCATGTTAATAAATTAGCCCTGGTGAGTTCTTTCTCCTCGGTGAGGTTTCTCTGTATTTTCCACCCTTTGTATCCTTATTGCATGTTTGTAAAAATGTACGTATGTTCATAGAGTAGTACCAGCCACATAATGCACGGGATGCATAGGTTGGGTGCCCTCCTTGGCACCAAATATACAAATAAAGAGGAAAAAGTCAGGAAAATATAAGAAATTCACAGTCTATTTGGCTAAACAGACACTTAAATGGGTAATTTTAATACAATGTGTTAAATATAGTAATGGAGGCATGGATAAAGTGCTAGGGAAGCTTGGAAGAGGGAGCATAATCTTCTTATTAATGTTGATGAAGTTACTCTTCTTTTGTTGCTTGTGCTTTTGGGGTCATATCTAGGAAGCTATTGCCTAATCTAAGGTGAGGAAGATTTGTGCCTATGCTTTCTCTGTTTCACAGTTTAGCTCTTATGTTTAGGTCTTTGATCCATTTTGAGTTAAATTTGTGTATGGCGTGAGGTAAGGTCCAACTTCATTCTTTTGCATGTGGATATCCAGGTGTCCTAGTACATCTAACTGAAGACTATTCTTTCCCCATCGAATTATCTTGGCACTATTATAGTGCCTTTTGGATGTATTGTCCTGACTTAGATTCCACTATGCCGAATTCACCTTGGGTTTTCTCCTGCCTCTCAGGCTATTTCTTTTCAGTGTCCTTTGCAGGCACTTTTACCTTCACCTTACTCTAAAGGCTAAAATTCTTAAAGGTATGGTTTGGGGACCCCTTCCCTTCTCTCTCTCATGTTGCTTTCTAGGTAAGCTTACCCATTCCCACTCTCTTTCTATGCTGGTGACTTAGAAATTTCATCTCCATCACAGACTTCTCTGCAGAGCTTCTATAGGAATATCTATTTGCTTACTGACTTCCCTTAGATATTTCAAAGACAACTTAAGCATAAAATTATCCAAAATGAAATACCTGATTCTCGTATCTGCTCACCCTCCAAGGAAATTTGTCTTTCCAACAACTTTTTCTATCTTGTAAAGATATATACCTACTTGCTCAAGTCAGAAACCTGGGATTCACTCCCTGTTCTTCCTTTTCTCTCATCTCCCATGTGTAGTCCCTCAGTATATGTCTTAAATCTGTCCACGGCTCTCATCTCCACTGACATCATTCTAGCTCAGGCCACCAGTATCTCTTACTTGAGTTACTGCAATAGCTTCTTAACTGTTTATTCTGTTTTTCCTCACGCTCCTGTTCTCAGACTATAGCTACAGCAAGAATGTAAAAAATGACCGTGGTCCAGGTTACCCCTGTTTTAAAACCCTGCAATGGCTGCTAGTTGCACTTAATATCCATCTCGTTACCATGGTCTATAAGTCCCTACGTAATCCACTCCTGCTTCTCTCCCTAGGCTCATCTCAAACCATGTTCCCCCTTTTATAGCTTATACCAGTCTTTTGGCTCATGAAACACACAAGTTTCTTTTCCCCCTTTCAAGCCTTTGCACATGGATTTTGCCCCAGCTTGTCTTTTCACATCACAGCTTAAATATTAGCTCTTCAGACAGGTATTCCTTACTGATGCTTCCCCTTCTGTTGAATTCACTATCACAGCACATTGTTAACAGCCCTGCAGTTTTTAAATTGTACTTGTGTGTGTGTGTGTACATAACATACATACACCTACACATATTGTTTTAAACTATACATAATTTGCCTCTTGTTTCTAGACGAGCTCCTTGCCTGGCATGGGGGGTGCAGACAGTGTGTTGGGAGAGCGTGTCTCTTTTACCTAGGACTGCGCCTATGGCAGATAAAAGATGACTGAAAAACATTTCAGTGAATAAACAAACCACCAGCACGGAAATTTGGAAAAGATGGGGTGACGTCTGATGAGTGCAAATTACCAGGTAGTCCAGGAAAGAAAGGGCATCACAGGTTGAGGAAGAACCAGAGTGTACAAAATCTCAGAGGCAAGGAGAGAGATGGTATGTTTGAAGATATTGATTGTATTCTTTAAAGACTGGTGGGATGTTGTGCATGGAGAGAAAATACCTTTTTTTGCTTTGTTTCATGCTTAACTTTTAACATATTTCTACTAAACTTGGAAAATCAAATTTTCTTACCCTTTTAAACATTGTTTATTGCAATTTAATGGGACTGATTATTTTGAACATTTTAGATACTTTAAACAGATAAGACATATGCAAAAATAACAATTATAATACTTAAAAGAATATTATATTTAAGCCTGTTATGAACTAGCAACATCCTGAGTTTAATATATGTCTTCATTATTTCTTCACAGATCTTCTAAATTAATTGAAATGCTTATTTTCATGGTTCCTGAGTCTAGAGGAATTGGGTTGGCAAACAGTTGGCTTTTGGACAGGGCACAGCCTGACTTCTTCTCACAAAGTGATTCAAACCTGAGTCCCTGGATATCTCACTGGGTCCCTTTTTGTAACTGGACTCGATGTTTCATATCAGCAGCACTGTTAAGCGCACGGTTTTTATGTGAGTCCGTCTGGTTGATGATGAGTTTTCCTCCAGATCAGGGTACCCTCTGCTTTGCTTGGCCAGCATTACATAGTCCTCCACCATGTCATTATTATACACTGATCTGGTATATTAGGAAACATACAGATGCCTCATTACTATCTTATTGTAATTTGTCACGTTACCAGTGGTTTCTTCTCCTAGCAGATGTGATCTGAACAGGTAGCCACATTTCTAATGACCATTGACACCAATCAGTCCTTTCTGTAACAGTTTCTACCCATTGCTATTGGTACAGATAGACACAAATAATACTTTTATAGAGAGATAAATACATAGAAGAAATCAAATATCCAAGTATTTTAATAATCCTTACTTATTTTTTTTAACATCTTTATTGGGGTATAATTGCTTTATAATGGTATGTTAGTTTCTGCTTTATAACAAAGTGAACCAGTCATACATAAACATATGTTCCCATATGTCTTCCCTCTTGCGTCTCCCTCCCTCCCACCCTCCCTATCGAACCCCTCCAGGGTGTCACAAAGCACCAAGCCAATATCCCTGTGCCATGCAGCTGATTCCCACTAGCTATCTACCTTACGTTTGTTAGTGTGTATATGTCCATGACTCTCTCTCGCCCTGTCACAGCTCACCCTTCCCCCTCCCCATAACCTCAAGTCCGTTCTCTAGGAGGGCTGCGTCTTTATTCCTCCCTTACCCCTAGGTTCTTCATGGCATTTTTTTCTTCTTAAATTCCATACATATGTGTTAGCATATGGTATTTGTCTTTTTCTTTCTGACTTACTTCACTCCGTATGACAGATTCTAGGTCTATCCACCTCATTACAAATAGCTCAATTTCGTTTCTTTTTATGGCTGAGTAATATTCCATTGTATATATGTGCCACATCTTCTTTATCCATTCATCCGATGATGGGCACTTAGGTTGTTTCCATCTCCGGGCTATTGTAAATAGAGCTGCAATGAACATTTTGGTACATGACTCTTTTTGAATTTTGGTTTTCTCAGGGTATATGCCCAGTAGTGGGATTGCTGGGTCATATGGTAGTTCTATTTGTAGTTTTTTAAGGAACCTCCATACTGTTCTCCATAGTGGCTGAACCAATTCACATTCCCACCAGCAGTGCAAGAGTGTTCCCTTTTCTCCACACCCTCTCCAGCATTTATTGTTTCTAGATTTTTTTCATGATGGCCATTCTGACTGGTGTGAGATGATATCTCATTGTAGTTTTGAATTGCATTTCTCTAATGATTAATAATGTTGAGCATTCTTTCATGTGTTTGTTGGCAGTCTGTATATCTTCTTTGGAGAAATGTCTATTTAGGTCTTCTGCCCATTTTTGGATTGGATTGTTTGTTTCTTTAATATTGAGCTGCATGAGCTGTTTATATATTTTGGAGATTAATCCTTTGTCCGTTGATTCATTTGCAAATATTTTCTCCCATTCTGAGGGTTGTCTTTTGGTCTTCTTTATGGTTTCCTTTGCTGTGCAAAAGCTTTGAAGTTTCATTAGGTCCCATTTGTTTATTTTTGTTTTTATTTCCATTACGCTAGGAGGTGGGTCAGAAAGGATCTTGCTGTGATTTATGTCATAGAGTGTTCTGCCTATGTTTTCCTCTAAGAGTTTGATAGTTTCTGGCCTTACATTTAGGTCTTTAATCCATTTTGAGCTTATTTTTGTGTATGGTGTTAGGGAGTGATCTAATCTCATACTTTTACATGTACCTGTCCAGCTTTCCCAGCACCACTTATTGAAGAGGCTGTCCTTTCTCCACTGTACATTCCTGCCACCTTTATCAAAGATAAGGTGTCCATATGTGCGTGGGTTTATCTCTGGGCTTTCTATCCTGTTCCATTGATCTATCTTTCTGTTTTTGTGCCAGTACCATACCGTCTTGATAACTGTAGCTTTGTAGTATAGTCTGAAGTCAGGGAGCCTGATTCCTCCAGTTCCTTTTTTCGTTCTCAAGATTGCTTTGGCTATTCGGGGTCTTTTGTGTTTCCATACAAATTGTGAAATTTCTTGTTCTAGTTCTGTGAAAAATGCCAGTGGAAGTTTGATAGGGATTGCATTGAATCTGTAGATTGCTTTGGGTAGTAGAGTCATTTTCACAATATTGATTCTTCCAATCCAAGAACATGGTATATCTCTCCATCTATTTGTATCATCTTTAATTTCTTTCATCAGTGTCTTATACTTTTCTGCATACAGGTCTTTTGTCTCCTTAGGTAGGTTTATTCCTAGATATTTTATTCTTTTTGTTGCAATGGTAAATGGGAGTGTTTTCTTGATTTCACTTTCAGATTTTTCATCATTAGTATATAGGAATGCCAGAGATTTCTGTGCATAAATTTTGTATCCTGCCACTTTACCAAATTCATTGATTAGCTCTAGTAGTTTTCTGGTAGCATGTTTAGGATTCTCTATGTATAGGATCATGTCATCTGCAAACAGTGACAGCTTTACTTCTTTTCCGATTTGGATTCCTTTTATTTCCTTTTCTTCTCTGATTGCTGTGGCTAAAACTTCCAAAACTATGTTGAATAAGAGTGGTGAGAGTGGGCAACCTTGTCTTGTTCCTGATCTTAGTGGAAATGCTTTCAGTTTTTCACCATTGAGGATGATGTTTGCTGTGGGCTTGTCATATATGGCCTTTATTATGTTGAGGAGAGTTCCCTCTGTGCCTACTTTCTGCAGGGTTTTTATCATAAATGGGTGTTGAATTTTGTCAAAAGCTTTCTCTGCATCTATTGAGATGATCATATGGTTTTTATCCTTCAATTTGTTAATATGGTTTATCACATTGATAGATTTGCGTATATTGAAGAATCCTTGCATTCCTGGAATAAACCCCACTTGATCATGGTGTATGATCCGTTTAATGTGCTGTTGGATTCTGTTTGCTAGGATTCTGTTTGCTAGTATTTTGTTGAGGATTTTTGCATCTATGTTCATCAGTGATATTGGCCTGTAGTTTTCTTTCTTTGTGACATCCTTGTCTGGTTTTGGTATCAAGGTGATGGTGACCTCGTAGAAGGAGTTTGGGAGTGTTCCTCCCTCTGCTATATTTTGGAAGAGTCTGAGAAGGATAGGTGATAGCTCTTCTCTAAATGTTTGATAGAATTCGCCTGTGAAGCCATCTGGTCCTGGGCTTTTGTTTATTGGAAGATTTTTAATCACAGTTTCAATTTCAGTGCTTGTGATTGGTCTGTTCATATTTTCTATTTCTTCCTGAAACAGTCTTGGCAGGTTGTGCATTTCTAAGAATTTGTCCATTTCTTCCAGATTGTCCATTTTATTGGCATAAAGTTGCTTGTAGTAATCTCTCATGATCTTTTTTATTTCTGCAGTGTCAGTTGTTACCTCTCCTTTTTCATTTCTAATTCTATTGATTTGAGTCTTCTCCCTTTTTTTCTTGATGAGTCTGGCTAGTGGTTTATCTATTTTGTTTATCTTCTCAAAGAACCAGCTTTTAGTTTTATTGATCTTTGCTATTGTTTCATTTCTTTTCATATTTCTGATCTGATTTTTATGATTTCTTTCCTTCTGCTAGCTTTGGGGTTTTTTTGTTCTTCTTTCTCTAATTGCTTGAGGTGCAAGGTGAGGTTGTTTATTCGAGATGTTTCCTGCTTCTTAAGGTGGGCTTGTATTGCTATAAACTTCCCCCTTAGAACTGCTTTTGCTGCATCCCATAGGTTTTGGGTCGTTGTGTCTCCATTGTCATTTGTTTCTAGGTATTTTTTGATTTCCTCTTTGATTTCTTCAGTGATCTCTTCATTATTAAGTAGTGTATTGTTTAGCCTCCATGTGTTTGTATTTTTTACAGATCTTTTCCTGTAATTGATATCTAGTCTCATGGCGTTATGGTCAGAAAAGATACTTGATACAATTTCAATTTTCTTCAATTTACCAAGGCTTGATTTGTGACCCAAGATATGATCTATCCTGGAGAATGTTCCATGAGCACTTGAGAAAAATGTGTATTCTGTTGTTTTTGGATGGAATGTCCTATAACTATCAATTAACTCCATCTTGTGTAATGTATCATTTAAAGCTTGTGTTTCCTTATTTATTTTCATTTTGGATGATCTGTCCATGGGTGAAAGTGGAGTGTTTAAGTCCCCTACTATGAATGTGTTATTGTCAATTTCCCCTTTTATGGCTGTCAGTATTTGCCTTATGTATTGAGGTGCTCCTATGTTGGGTGCATAAATATTTACAATTGTTATATCTTCTTCTTGGATCGATCCCTTGATCATTATGTAGTGTCCTTCTTTGTCTCTTTTAATAGTCCTTAAAGTCTATTTTGTCTGATATGAGAATTGCTACTCCAGCTTTCTTTTGGTTTCCATTTGCATGGAATATCTTTTTCCATCCCCTTACTTTCAGTCTGTATGTGTCTCTAGGTCTGAAGTGGGTCTCTTGTAGACAGCATATATAAGGGTCTTGTTTTTGTATCCATTCAGCCAATCTGTGTCTTTTGGTGGGAGCGTTTAGTCCATTTACATTTAAGGTAATTATCGATATGTATGTTCCTATTCCCATTTTCTAAATTGTTTTGCGTTCGTTATTATAGGTCTTTTCCTTCTCTTGTGTTTCTTGCCTAGAAACATCCTTTAGCATTTGTTGTAAAGCTGGTTTGGTGGTGCTGAACTCTCTCAGCTTTTGCTTGTCTGTAAAGGTTTTAATTTCTCCATCAAATCTGAATGAGATTCTTGCTGGGTAGAGTAGTCTTGGCTGCAGGTTTTTCTCCTTCATCACTTTCAGTATGTCCTGCCACTCCCTTCTGGCTTGTAGGGTTTCTGCTGAGAGATCAGCTGTTAACCTTATGGGGATTCCCTTATGTGTTATTTGTTGTTTTTACCTTGCTGCTTTTAATATGCTTTCTTTGTATTTAATTTTTGACAGTTTGATTAATATGTGTCTTGGCGTATTTCTCCTTGTATTTATCCTGTATGGGACTCTCTGTGCTTCCTGGACTTGATTAACTATTTCCTTTCCCATATTAGGGAAGTTTTCAACTATAATCTCTTCAAATATTTTCTCAGTCCCTTTCTTTTTCTCTTCTTCTTCTGGAACCCCTATAATTCGAATGTTGGTGCGTTTAATGTTGTCCCAGAGGTCTCTGAGACTGTTCTCAGTTCTTTTCATTCTTTTTTCTTTATTCTGCTCTGCAGTAGTTATTTCCACTATTTTATCTTCCAGGTCACTTATCCTTTCTTCTGCCTCAGTTATTCTGCTATTGATCCCATCTAGAGTACTTTTAATTTCATTTATTGTGTTGTTCATCATTGCTTGTTTCATCTTTATTTCTTCTAGGTCCTTGTTAACTGTTTCTTGCATTTTGTCCATTCTATTTCCAAGATTTCGGATCATCCTTACTATCATTATTCTGAATTCTTTTTCAGGTAGACTGGCTATTTCCTCTTCATTTGTTAGGTCTGGTGCATTTTTATCTTGCTCCTTTATCTGCTGTTTTTCTGTCTTCTCATTTTGCTTATCTTACTGTGTTTGGGGTCTCCTTTTTGCAGACTGCAGGTTCGCAGTTCCCGCTGTTTTTGACGTCTGTCTCCAGTGGCTCAGGTTGGTTCAGTGGGTTGTGTAGGCTTCCTGATGGAGGGGACTATTGCCTGTGTTGTGGATGAGGCTGGATCTTGTCTCTCTAGTGGGCAGGTTCACGTCTGGTGGTGTGTTTTGGGGTGTCTGTGGCCTTATTATGATTTTAGGCAGCCTCTCTGCTAATGGGTGGGGGTTGTGTTCCTGTTTTGCTAGTTGTGTGGCATAGGTTGTCCAGCACTGTGGCTTGCTGGTCCTTGAGTGAAGCTGGGTGCTGGTGTTAAGATGGAGGTCTCTGGGAGATTTTCGCCGTTTGATATTATGTGGAGCTGGGAGGTCTCTTGTGGACCAGTCTCCTGAAGTTGGCTCTCCTACCTCAGAGGCAGAGCCCTGACTCCTGGCTGGAGCACCAAGAGCCTTTCATCCACACGGCTCAGAATAAAAGGGAGAAAAAGTAGAGGGAATTAGTAGAAGTATGAGGAAAGGAGGGAAGGAAGGAAGAAAGGAGGGAAAGAAGGAAAAAAGACAGAAAGAAGATACAGTAAAAATAAAATAAAGTATAATAAAGTTATTGAATTAAAAAATTCTTATTTAAAAAAAAAAGGGACGGATAGAACCTTAGGACAAATGTTGGAAGCAAAGCTATACAGACAAAATCTTACACAGACGCATACACATACACCCTCACTAAAAGAGGTAAAGGGGGAAAAATCATAAATCTTGCTGTCAGAGACCACCTCCTCAATTTGGGATGATTCGTTGTCTAAAGGAGGGAAGGAAGGAAAGAAAGAATGAAGGTAAAGTATAATAACGTTATTAAAATTGATTATTAAGAAAAAAATTTAAAAAAAAAACCAGGGACGGATAGAACCCTAGGACAAATGGTGGAAGCAAGACTATACAGACAAGATCTCACACAGAAGCATACACATACACAAAAAGAGGAATAGGGAAAAAAAATCATAGATCTTGCTCCTAAAGTCCACCTCCTTAATTTGGGATGATTGGTTGTCTATTCAGGTATTCCACAGATGCAGTGTATATCAAGTTGATTGATTGTGGAGCTTTAATCCGCTGCTTCTGAGGCTTCTGGGAGAGATTTCCCTTTCTCTTCTTTGTTCTCACAGCTCCCAGGGGCTCAGCTTTGGATTTGGCCCTGCCTCTGCGTGTAGGTCGCTGGAGGGCATCTGTTTTTTGCTCAGACAGGACGGGGTTAAAGGAGCCGCTGATTCGGGGGCTCTGGCGCCCTCAGGCCGGCGGGGAGGGAGGGGCACGGAGTGCGGGGCGGGCCTGCGACGGCCAAGTTGGGCGTGACTTTGCACCAGCCTGAGGCCCGCCGTGCGTTCTCCCGGGGAAGTTGTCCCTGGATCCCGGGAACCTGGCAGTGGCGGGCTGCACAGGCTTCGCGGAAGAGGGGTGTGGAGAGTTACCTGTGCTCGCACACAGGACCCTTGGTGGCGGCAGCAGCAGCCTTAGCGTCTCCCGCCCGTCTCTGAGGTCCGTGCTTTTAGCCGCGGCTCGCGCCCGTCTCTGAGGTCCGTGCTTTTAGCCGCGGCTCGCGCCCGTCTCTGGAGCTCCTTTAAGCAGCGCTCTTAAACCCCTCTCTTCGCGCACCAGGAAACAAAGAGGGAAGAAAAAGTCTCTTGCCTCTTCGGCAGGTGCAGACTTTTCCCCCCCGGACTCCCTCCCAGCTAGCCATGGTGCACTAACCCCTTCAGGCTGTGTTCACGCTGCCAACCCCAGTCCTCTCCCTGCGCTCCCAGCGCGCAGCCCCGCCCGCCCCGGCGGGTGAGCAGACAAGCCTCTCGGGCTGGTGAGTGCCGGTCGGCACCGATCCTCTGTGCGGGAATCTCTCCGCTTTGCCCTCCGCACCCGTTGCTGTGCTCTCCTCCGCGGCTTCGAAGCTCCCCCCTCCGCCTCCCGCAGTCTCCGCCCGCGAAGGGGCTTCCTAGTGTGTGGAAACTTTTCCTCCTTCACAGCTCCCTCCCACTGGTGCAGGTGCCGTCCCTATTCTTTTGTCTCTGTTTTTTCTTTTTTTCTTTTGCCCTACCCAGGTACGTGGGAAGTTTCTTACCTTTTGGGAGGTCTTCTGCCAGCCTTCAGTAGGTGTTCTGTAGGAGTTGTTCCACGTGTAGATGTATTTCTGGTGTATCTGTGGGGAGGAAGGTGATCTCCGCGTCTTACTCTTCCGCCATCTTCTCTGATGTAAGGTCCCAATCCTTACTTATTAAAGTCAATAAAATAAATTAAGCATCCAATTATAGTTATTTTAGATTTCAACTTCATTTTTGTACATTTTATATTAACTCAGCATTAAAAAGTTATGGCTTCCACAAAGTTACATAAAATTATTATAATTATCCTCTTCATTGTCATAACTTTTATTGCTATTGAAGTTCTGACATCACAATTGATATCACAACTTGTCTAGTAGGACCTGCTTTAAACTGGCTTCTCTTTCCTTTCAGCATTAGCCCTACCATCCTTGAAGGTATCCTCGTTGTCTGGCAGTAAGACATTTCAGACCTGAGTTTTCCTTGCCCCAAGGCATAGAATTCACTACTTTCCAAAGAACTTTGCTTTCTTCAAGCAGAAAACCGTGTTAGCCACCAAAACCTAAGTGCTAGGTTTGCATTTAATTATCAGTGTTGGAAAAAAAAAACCTGAAAGCTGCTATTGCCAATGTTTAGACACTCTTAAGGACAGAGCTGGACCCAGTGTTCCTTGTTATTCACATTCATTTTTTCCAAATTCGTTTATTATACACTCTACCTATAGTAAGAGACTGATAAAATTTTAATGATTTTTCTAAAATTTGTCAAAAAATTAGGCAGTAGAAAGAGATTGGAGTCTGCTGGGGGTGGCCGGTAAGTAGCATGGCATGAAATCAGGAAGGACTGCTTTAGCTGACTGTGTTGTATTATGAGTGTGCCAACAAAAGGGTTGAGACAAGGAAGAAACATGATCAGGTTAGCAGTATGGAAAGAAGGGCATGCTATGTTAGAGAACTGAGAGACCAGTGGCAGGAAAACCACCCAGGCCTCTGTGGTGGTCCGGTATGACCTGGTAGGTACTAGAAATAGAGTGGAGAGCTGGGTGAAGAGCCCTTGCTGAGATAAATGCCCTGGACTGCATGAACATTTGGATGTGATGGAGAGTTAAAGGTGAATTGAGTGTAGGATGCTGGGTGACAGAAGAGCCATTAACTAATAGTGAATTCAGGAGGCGGAAAAGGTCAGATGGAGGGTGAGGAGGGAAAGAATAGGCTAATGTTAAGGTAAAATATGAGAAGCAGACACGTATAGATTATGTCTAACCCATGTTTATTCTACAATAAATGTGCTGAATGAATCAGATATTACTAATACTGCAGTGTATATTAAGTTCATACTGCACTACCAACACTATGATAAGTATATATTTTATTTAATTCTCAAAACAAACTCTATGAAAAAGAGGTACTGTTTTTATAACCATTATGCTTATGAGAAAAACACAGGCTCACAGAGCTTAAGGAATTGACCTGAGGTCACAGTGCTAGTACATGGCAGAGACATACTCAAACCCAGACCTCTCTGACCTCACAGCCCTAACCAAGAAAGGAATGAAACTGACTGGGAAGAATCAAAGTGATGGGGGTTCTGGGGAGGTTATCAAGAAACAGTGTGTTATAGAAGCCCAGGGCAAAAGCAGCTTTTAAGTCAGCCCACTTGTAGTCCAGTGGCCAAGTGAAGGAAACTTAAGCAGTAGACTTGGTAAGTCATTGATGAATTTGAGAGACAGTGTTAGGAGAGTGGGCTGGAAGCCACTTCACTAAAAGTAGAGTGCCTGGGAATAGGAGTAGACTCTTCCTTCAGCAAGGTTCAGGGTGAGTGAGAGTAGAGAAGGAAAGATGAGCTAAAGTGGAAAGCTTAACGGAAAGACTCTTTAGTGCCAGATAACTGAAGAGTCTAAATGGCTAAAGTGTTGGCTATGTGCCCAACACTAAGTGCCGTACTTGTACAACCTCATTCATTCTTCCCAACAATCTTTTGAGGTAGGTACTAGATCAACCCTCACGGAAGGTAAGGAAACAGACTGAAGCCCAGAGGGTAAGGTATTCATTCAAGGTCACACAGCTAGCAAGTACCAGGCTGCCCATGTTGAACAGAATTTGTTTTGGCCAGTAACATTGTAGAGGGTTTTCAAATTGTATCTATCAGGACTTGAAACTGTGGTTATTAAAGTAAAAAGCCCTCGCCTCCAACTGTAATAAAAGCAGAGAGCTGCCGATCATCGCTGCCTTACTGCCATACACACCAAAGACAGAGAACAAAATCAATTTGACGAAACTTAGAGGCACTTTAGGTGGTTGACCTCAGGAGAAGGGTTCCCTCTTTGAAGCTGCATTTCAGCCACCCTTCTGAGAACAAAAGAGAACCAAAAGAAGTCCTGATGCCCTCTGAGAACAAAAGAGAACCAAAAGAAGTCCTGATGCCCTATAACTCCTGGAAGAACATGTTCATAAAGACCAAGTTTCAATGAATATTAAAAGACTGGTGGGGCTTCCCTAGTGGCGCAGTGGTTAAGAATCCACCTGCCAATGCAGGGGACATGGGTTTGAGCCCTGGTCCGGGAAGATCCCACATGCCACGGAGCAACTAAGCCCACGCGCCACAACTACTGAAGCCTGCGTGCCTAGAGCCCATGCTCTGCAACAGGAGAGGCCACCGCAATGAGAAGCCCGCACACCGCAATGTAGAGTAGCCCCCGCTCGCCACAACTAGAGAAAGCCCGCACATAGCAATGAAGACCTAACACAGCCAAAAATAAATACAAATAAAATAAATTTTTTAAAAAAGACTGGCGAATTTCTTTACATAGCCTGAGTTTAAGCATTTAAAGGACGTGAATAAAATCCTAAATGTTTGAGCCTTGCCATTGAAAATACTGCGACAGTGAATTGAAAGGAGGGTATGAACTCATACCTTTCATAGGACAGGGAGGGTCCACTGGGCTTTCTCCTGAGTTCTTAGCTATGCACATGCCTTTGACTCGGGAACAGGCGGAGGTTCCACTAAATTACTTTAACATTGCCAGCAGAAGAGAATCACCTGATAGAACGGTCCATTCTTCTTCCTTTGGTAATACCAGCAACAGGTAACTCCAAGGTCTCCTTCAAGTAGACTTTCGAGTTTATGGGTTTACAAAGTATTCCTGAACTCTGAGTCCATTTTTCTTTGTCATCCAGCTGCAGGAAACAAACAAGTTTCATGGTCCCTGAAATTAGCCACCAACTTAAGACAAAAGATAATTCTGGAACTGCCACTCAGCATGCTATATCTGTTCTGCTGCCTCTATAAAGCAAGCCTTTTTAATGTAATTATATGACGAGTCCATCTATTGCTAAAATGATGAGGACAGCCTGGATTGATTTATCTTTCCTGCTTTAACTGAGCAATCAGTATACTTTATTGTAGCATTTCCCAAAACAGATTCTGCAGAAATCCACCCTAAGATAATCTATGCAGAAGGAACCTGTGAGTAAATATATTGGGGAAATTCTGCTAGCAGATCTTTCCTGCTCCCACCCCTACCTTCTTTTGATTACAATCTATGTTCGTATATTAAAGGTTTTCCAAAACCTTTCATTTCCCAGTTTTTGTTTGCCAGTTTTCCAAAACTGGCTTTTCATAAAGTCATGTACATAGAATTGAGCTTTCTATGTAGCACTGTTTTAAACCACAGAACCACTTTGGGAAATGCTGACATAGTTGTTCAGAGCTTTGAGGTCAACTCTCAGTTTCTATGTACTCAGCTTTTTTAGAGTCCATATATAAGTGAGGTCATGCAGGTTTTTTTCCTTCTGTGCCTTGCTACCATGGGCAGGGAGGTGGGGGAAATGGGAACGTGTTGGTCCAAGGATACAAAGTTGAAGTTATGTAGGATGAATAAGTCTAGAGATCTAATGCGTAGCATGATGACTATAGTTGAATACTAGAAGTTTGCTGAAGAGTGATTTCAGGTGCTCTCACCACAAAAAAAAAAGGAAAAAAAATGGTACCTATGTGAGAAGGCTATGTTAAAATTAACTTGACTGTAGTTATCATTTCACTATGTATATGTATATCAAATCATCATGTTGTACACCTTAAATATATACAATTTTTATTTTACAAAATGATTTTTTAAAAAGAGCTTCAGGGTCAAGATCTAGGTGAACTTGGGCAAGCTATCTCCCCTTCCTGACCACCTGTTTCCTTGATTGTAAAGTAGGGTAAGAATATATTGCTTTGAGGAATTTGACAGTTTAACATAGCACTGCACACAGTAACCATTCAGTGAATTGTAGCAGTTTCTGCAACTAGCTGATGTTCACACTGCATCAGTGCCCAGCATGGGTTAACAACTCTTCCTTTTGGAAAGCTGATGTAACATAACCTGGATTTGTAACAGAATTTATCTGATTAGTCACTACCACAAAAGTACAAATGAAATTTTAAAATTTAGCAGTTTGGAAGAATTTCCCATCTCTAAGGGGCTCCTACAGGTTGTCCTACATTGAGATGCAGCTGTGTGATTAGTATTGATTAGTCAATGTAATGTAGAAAGAACTTGGTAATTTACCCAAGCTCTCAGATAATTAATGGAGACTGTGAAATAAGAACTAACTTGTTTCACCAGGTGGGACTTTGCATTTAATCACTCTGTAGAAATTAATATCATCATTATTATTTAAATTATTATTCATTTATAAAATGCTTAATGCAAGTCACAGTCCTAAGCAGAACCTCCTTGGAAGTATCACAATTACCATGCAGCTGAATTACCACCGACAGGGCTGGAGATGGCTGCTCATCTCAGGAAGCAGAATAGTATGTACACGGTTCAGGGGGCCTTTAGGACTGAAAAGGGACCCTGCCATCAGGGAACCAAGTTTCCATGTGACTTTTCTTGTCTTTTGCTCATATGGCCTCTAATGGTAGAGAAGCTGGGCAATGAAGACTGGAAGTAGAAAAAAAAAGAAAACACATCTTGAGTGCATCCTATAGATTTATACCTAAATTAATGTGAATGTCACTAATACTGGACCAGACTTAAGTGAACCTTATGTCTACCCATGAAAACACTCTTGCTAAAAAAAATTAATACAGTAGACAAGAATAGAATAGGAACTATTTAATCTACTCAAGGAATAAATTATTACTGAACACTTTGGGTATACAATATGAGAATAACTAATGTTCCTGGACTACTAACAGTTTGCATATAATAGATCTCCCTGGGGAGAGGAACCAAGATGGCAGAGTAGAAGGACGTGCTCTCACTCCCTCTTGCGAGAACACCAGAATCACAACTACCTGCTGGACAATCATCAACAGGAAGACACTGGAACGCACCAAAAAAGATACTCCACATCCAAAGACAAAGGAGAAGCCACAATGAGATGGTAGGAGGGGCACAATCACAGTAAAATCAAATCCCATAACTGGTGTGTGGGTGACTCACAGACTGGAGAACACTTATGCCACAAAGTCCACCCACTGGAGTGAAGGTTCTGAGCCCCATGTCAGGCTTCCCAACCTGGGTCTTGGCAATAGGAGGAGGAATTCTTAGAGAATCAGACATTGAAGCCTAGTGGGAATTGACTGCAGGACTTCGACAGGACTGGGGGAAACAGAGACTCCACTCTTGGAGAGCACACACAAAGTGGTGTGCACATCGGAACCCAGTGGAAGGAGCAGTAACCCCAGGGGAGACTGAACCAGACCTACCTGCTAGTGTTGCAGGGTCTCCTGCAGAGGTGGGGGGAGGTGCTGTGGCTCACCATGGGGACAAGGATACTGACAGCAAAATTTCTGGGAATTACTCCTTGGCATGAGCCCTCCCAAAGTCTGTCATTAGCCCCACCAAAGAGCCCAGGTAGGCTCCAGTGTTGGGTTGCCTCAGGCCAAACAACCAACAGGGAAGGAACCCAGCCCCACCCATCAACAGTCAAGTGGATTAAAGTTTTACTGAGCTCTTCCCACCAGAGCAACAGTCAGCTCTACCCACCACCAGTTCCTCCCATCAAGCCTCTTAGATAGCCTCATCTACCAGAGGGCAGACAGCAGAAGCAAGAAGAACTACAATCCTGCAGCCTGTGGAACAAAAACCACATTCACAGAAAGATAGACAAGATGAAAAGGCAGAGGGCTATGTATCAAATGAAGGAACAAGATAAAACCCCAGAAAAACAACTAAATGAAGTGGGCATAGGCAACCTTCCAGAAAAAGAATCCAGAATAATGATAGTGAACATGATCCGGGACCTCGGAAAAACGATGGAGGCAAAGATCGAGAAGATGCAAGAAATGTTTAACAAAGACCTAGAAGAATTAAAGAACAAACAAACAGAGATGAACAATACAATAACTGAGATGAAAACTATACTAGAAGGAATCAATAGCAGAATAACTGAGGCAGAAGAACGGATAAGTGACCTGGAAAACAGAATGGTGGAATTCACTGCTGCAGAACAGAATAAAGAAAAAAATGAAAAGGAAGAGACTTCCGGGAAGATGGCGTAAGAGTAAGACGCGGAGATCACCTTCCTCCCCACAGATACACCAGAAATACATCTACGCGTGGAACAACTCCTACGGAGCACCTACTGAATGCTGGCAGAAGACCTCAGACCTCCCAAAAGGCAAGGAACCCCCCACGTACCTGGTTAGGGCAAAAGAAAAAACGAAACAGAGACAAAAGGATAGGAACGGGTCCTGCACCAGTGGGAGAGAGCTGTGAAGGAGGAAAAGTGTCCACACACTAGAAAGCCCCTTCGCGGGCGGAGACTTCGGGGGGCGGAGGGGGGGAGCTTGGGAGCCGCGGAGGAGAGCGCAGCAACAGGGGTGCGGAGGGCAAAGCGGACAGATTCCAGCGCAGAGGATCGGGCCGACCGGCACTCACCAGCCGAGAGGCTTGTCTGCTCGCCCGCCGGGGCGGGCGGGACTGGGAGCTGAGGCTCCGGCTTCTGTCGGAGCGCCGGGAGAGGACTGAGGTTGGCGCCGGGAGAGGACTGAGGTTGGCGGCGTGAACACAGCCTGCAGGGCGTTAGTGCACCGCGGCTAGCCAGGAGGGAGTCCGGGGAAAAGTCTGCACCTGCCAAGGAGGCAAGAGACGTTTTCTTCCCTCTTTGTTTCCTGGTGCACGAGGAGAGGGGATTAAGAACGCTGCTTAAGAGAGCTCCAGAGACGGGCGCGAGCCGCGGCTAAAAGTGCGGAGCCCAGAGACAGACATGAGACGCTAAGGCCGCTGCTGCCGCCACCAAGAAGCCTGTGTGCGAGCACAGGTCACTATCCACACCTCCCCTCCTGGGAGCCTGTGCAGCCCGCCACTGCCAGGGTCCCGGGATCCAGGGACAGCTCCCCCGGGAGAACGCACGGCACGCCTCAGGCTAGCAACGTCACGCCGGCCTCAGCCGCCCGCAGGCCCGCCCCACACTCCGTGACCTTCCCTACCCCCCGGCCTGAGTGAGCCAGAGCCTCCAAATCAGCGGCTCCTTTAACACCGTCCTGTCTGAGCACAGAACAGACGCCCTCCGGCAACCTACACGCACAGGCGGGGCCAAATCCAAAGCTGAGCCCCTGGGAGCTGTGAGAACGAAGAAGAGAAAGGGAAATCTCTCCCAGCAGCCTCAGAAGCAGCAGATTAAAGCTCCACAATCAACTTGATGTACCCTGCATCTGTGGAATACATGAGTAGACAACGAATCATCCCAAATTAAGGAGCCCTGTGGATGAAAGGCTCTTGGTGCTGCAGCCAGGAGTCAGTGCTGTGCCTCTGAGGTGGGAGAGCCAACTTCAGGACACTGGTCCACAAGAGGCCTCCCAGCTGCACATAATATCAAACAGCGAAAATCTCCCAGAGATCTCCATCTCAACGCCAGCACCCAGCTTCACTCAACGACCAGCATGCTACAGTGCTGGACATCCTATGCCAAACAACTAGCAAGACAGGATCACAACCCCACCCATTAGCAGAGAGGCTGCCCAAAATCATAATAAGTCTACAGACACCCCAAAACACACCACCAGACGTGGACTTGCCCACCAGAAAGACAAGATCCAGCCTCATCCACCAGAACACAGGCACTAGTACCCTCCACCAGGAAGCCTACACAACCCACTGAACCAACCTTAGCCACTGGAGACAGACACAAAAAACAACAGGAACTATGATCCTTCAGCCTGCAAAAAGGAGACCCCAAACACAGTAAGATAAGCAAAATGAGAAGACAGAAAAACACACAGCAGATGAAGGAGCAAGATAAAAACCCACCAGACCTAACAAATGAAGAGGAAATAGGCAGTCTACCTGAAAAAGAATTCAGAATAATGATAGTAAAGATGATCCAAAATCTTGGAAATAGAATAGACAAAATGCAAGAATCAGTTAACAAGGACCTAGAAGAACTAAAGATGAAACAAACAATGATGAACAACACAATAAATGAAATGAAAAATACTCTAGATGGGATCAATAGCAGAATAACTGAGGCAGAAGAAAGGATAAGTGACCTGGAAGATAAAATAGTAGAAATAACTACTGCAGAGCAGAATAAAGAAAAAAGAATGAAAAGAACTGAGGACAGTCTCAGAGACCGCTGGGACAACATTAAACGCACCAACATTCGAATTATAGGGGTTCCAGAAGAAGAAGAGAAAAAGAAAGGGACTGAGAAAATATTTGAAGAGATTATAGTTGAAAACTTCCCTAATATGGGAAAGGAAATAGTTAATCAAGTCCAGGAAGCACAGAGAGTCCCATACAGGATAAATCCAAGGAGAAATACGCCAAGACACATATTAATCAAACTGTCAAAAATTAAATACAAAGAAAACATATTAAAAGCAGCAAGGGAAAAACAACAAATAACACACAAGGGAATCCCCATAAGGTTAACAGCTGATCTTTCAGCAGAAACTCTGCAAGCCAGAAGGGAGTGGCAGGACATATTGAAAGTGATGAAGGAGAAAAACCTGCAACCAAGATTACTCTACCCAGCAAGGATCTCATTCAGATTTGATGGAGAAATTAAAACCTTTACAGACAAGCAAAAGCTGAGAGAGTTCAGCACCACCAAACCAGCTCTACAACAACTGCTAAAGGAACTTCTCTAGGCAAGAAACACAAAAGAAGGAAAAGACCTACAATAACGAACCCAAAACAATTAAGAAAATGGGAATGGGAACACACATATCGATAATTACCTTAAATGTAAATGGACTAAACGCTCCCACCAAAAGACATCAGATTGGCTGAATGGATACAAAAACAAGACCCTTATATATGCTGTCTACAAAAGACCCACTTCAGACCTAGAGACACATACAGACTGAAAGTAAGGGGTTGGAAAAAGGTATTTCATGCAAATGGAAACCAAAAGAAAGCTGGAGTAGCAATTCTCATATCAGACAAAATAGACTTTAAAACAAAGACTATTAGAAGAGACAAAGAAGGACACTACATAATGATCAAGGGATTGATCCAAGAAGAAGATATAACAATTGTAAATATTTATGCACCCAACATAGGAGCACCTCAATACATAAGGCAAATACTGACAGCCATAAAAGGGGAAATTGACAATAACACATTCATAGTAGGGGACTTTAACACCCCACTTTCACCCATGGACAGATCATCCCAAATGAAAATAAATAAGGAAACACAAGCTTTAAATGATACATTACACAAGATGGAGTTAATTGATATTTATAGGACATTCCATCCAAAAACAACAGAATACACATTTTTCTCAAGTGCTCATGGAACATTCTCCAGGATAGATCATATCTTGGGTCACAAATCAAGCCTTGGTAAATTTAAGAAAATTGAAATTGTCTCAAGTATCTTTTCCGACCACAACGCTATGAGACTCGATATCAATTACAGGAAAAGATCTGTAGAAAATACAAACGCATGGAGGCTAAACAATACACTACTTAATAACGAAGTGATCACTGAAGAAATCAAAGAGGAAATCAAAAAATACCTAGAAACAAATGACAATGGAGACACGACGACTCAAAATCTATGGGATGCAGCAAAAGCAGTTCTAAGAAAGAAGTTTATAGCAATACAATCCTACCTTAAGAAACAGGAAACATCTCGAATAAACAACCTAACCTTGCACCTAAAGCAATTAGAGAAAGAAGAACAAAAAAACCCCAAAGTTAGCAGAAGGAAAGAAATCATAAAAATCAGATCACAAATAAATGAAAAAGAAATGAAGGAAACAATAGCAAAGATCAATAAAACTAAAAGCTGGTTCTTGGAAAGGATAAACAAAATTGATAAACCACTAGCCAGACTCATCAAGAAAAAAAGGAAGAAGACTCAAATCAACAGAATTAGAAATGAAAAAGGAGAAGTAACAACTGACACTGCAGAAATACAAAAGATCATGAGAGATTACTACAAGCAACTCTATGCCAATAAAATGGACAACCTGGAAGAAATGGACAAATTCTTAGAAAGGCACAATCTGCCAAGACTGAATCAGGACGAAATAGAAAATATGAACAGACCAATCACAAGCACTGAAATTGAAACTGTGATTAAAAATCTTCCAACAAGCAAAAGCCCAGGACCAGAAGGCTTCACAGGCGAATTCTATCAAACATTTAGAGAAGAGCTATCACCTATCCTTCTCAGACTCTTCCAAAATATAGCAGAGGGAGGAACACTCCCAAACTCCTTCTACGAGGCCACCATCACCCTGATACCAAAATCAGACAAGGATGTCACAAAGAAAGAAAACTACAGGCCAATATCACTGATGGACATAGATGCAAAAATCCTCAACAAAATACTAGCAAACAGAATCCAACAGCACATTAAACGGATCATACACCATGATCAAGTGGGGTTTATTCCAGGAATGCAAAGATTCTTCAATATACGCAAATCAATCAACGTGATACACCATATTAACAAATTGAAGGAGAAAAACCATATGATCATCTCAATAGATGCAGAGAAAGCTTTTGACAAAATTCAACACCCATTTATGATAAAAACCCTGCAGAAAGTAGGCATAGAGGGAACTTTCCTCAACATAATAAAGGCCATATATGACAAGCCCACAGCCAACATCATCCTCAATGGTGAAAAACTGAAAGCATTTCCACTAAGATCAGGAACAAGACAAGCTTGCCCACTCTCACCACTCTTATTCAACATAGTTTGGAAGTTTTAGCCACGGCAATCAGAGAAGAAAAGGAAATAAAAGGAATCCAAATCGGAAAAGAAGAAGTAAAGCTGTCACTGTTTGCAGATGACATGATCCTATACATAGAGAATCCTAAACATGCTACCAGAAAACTACTAGAGCTAATCAATGAATTTGGTAAAGTGGCAGGATACAAAATTAATGCACAGAAATCTCTGGCATTCCTATACACTAATGATGAAAAATCTGAAAGTGAAATCAAGAAAACACTCCCGATAGCTAGTGGGAAGCAGCTGCATAGCACAGGGAGATCAGCTCGGTGCTTTGTGACCGCCTGGAGGGGTGGGATAGGGAGGGTGGGAGGGAGGGAGACGCAAGCGGGAAGAGATATGGGAATATATGTATATATATAACTGATTCATTTTGTTGTGAAGCTGAAACTAACATACCATTGTAAAGCAATTATACTCCAATAAAGATGTTAAAAAAAAAAAAAAAAAAAGAAAACACTCCCATTTACCATTGCAACAAAAAGAATAAAATATCTAGGAATAAACCTACCTAAGGAGACAAAAGACCTGTATGCAGAAAATTATAAGACACTGATGAAAGAAATTAAAGATGATACAAATAGATGGAGAGATATACCATGTTCTTGGATTGGAAGAATCAACATTGTGAAAATGACTCTACTACCCAAAGCAATCTACAGATTCAATGCAATCCCTATCAAACTTCCACTGGCATTTTTCACAGAACTAGAACAAAAAATTTCACAATTTGTATGGAGACACAAAAGACCCCGAATAGCCAAAGCAATAGCCAAAGCAATCTTGAGAATGAAAAACGGAGCTGGAGGAATCAGGCTTCCTGACTTCAGACTATACTACAAAGCTACAGTAATCAAGACAGTATGGTACTGGCACAAAAACAGAAAGATAGATCAATGAAACAGGATAGAAAGCCCAGAGATAAACCCACACACATATGGTCACCTTATCTTTGACAAAGGAGGCAGGAATGTACAGTGGAGAAAGGACAGCCTCTTCAATAAGTGGTGCTGGGAAAACTGGACAGCTACATGTAAAAGTATGAGATTAGATCACTTCCTAACACCATACACAAAAATAAGCTCAAAATGGATTAAAGACCTAAAGGTAAGGCCAGAAACTATCAAACTCTTAGAGGAAAACATAGGCAGGACACTCTATGACATAAATCACAGCAAGGTCCTTTTTGACCCACCTCCTAGAGAAATGGAAATAAAAACAAAAGGAAACAAATGGGACCTAATGAAACTTAAAAGCTTTTGCGCAGCAAAGGAAACCATAAAGAAGACCAAAAGACAACCCTCAGAATGGGAGAAAATATTTGCAAATGAAGCAACTGACAAAGGATTAATCTCCAAAATTTATAAGCAGCTCATGCAGCTTAATAACAAAAAAACAAACAACCCAATCCAAAAATGGGCAAAAGACCTAAATAGCCATTTCTCCAAAGAAGATATACAGAGTGCCAACAAACACATGAAAGAATGCTCAACATCACTAATCATTAGAGAAATGCAAATCCAAATCAAAACTACAATGAGATATCATCTCACAGCAGTCAGAATGGCCATCATCAAAAAATCTAGAAACAATAAATGCTGGAGAGGGTGTGGAGAAAAGGGAACCCTCTTACACTGTTGGTGAGAATGTAAATTGATACAGCCACTGTGGAGAACAGTATGGAGGTTCCTTAAAAAACTACAAATAGAACTACCATATGACCCAGCAATCCCACTACTGGGCATATACCCTGAGATAACCATAATTCAGAAAGAGTCATGTAGCAAAATATTCATTGCAGCTCTATTTACAATAGTCCAGAGATGGAAACAACCTAAGTGTCCATCATCGGATGAATGGATAAAGAGGATGTGGCACATATATAGAATGGAATATTACTCAGCCATAAAAGGAAACGAAATTGAGCTATTTGTAATGAGGTGGATAGACCTAGAGTCTGTCATACAGAGTGAAGTAAGTCAGAAAGAGAGAGACAAATACCGTATGCTAACACATATATATGGAATTTAAGAAAAAAAAGGTCATGAAAAACCTAGGGGTGAAACAGGAATAAAGACACAGACTTACTAGGGAATGGACTTGAGGCTATGGGGAGGGCGAAGGGTAAACGGTGACAAAGCAAGAAAGAGGCATGGACATATATACACTACCAAACGTTAAGGTAGATAGCTAGTGTGAAGCAGCCGCATAGCACAGGGAGATCAGCTCGGTGCTGTGTGACCGCCTGGAGGGGTGGGATAGGCAGGGTGGGAGGGAGGGAGACGCAACAGGGAAGATACATGGGAACATATGTATATATATAACTGATTCATTTTGTTGTGAAGCTGAAACTAACATACAATTGTAAAGCAATTATACTCCAATAAAGATGTTAAAAAAAAAAAGAAAAGGAAGACAACCTAAGAGACCTCTGGGACAACATTAAACGCAACAACATTCGCATTATAGGGGTCTCAGAAGGATAAGAGAGAGAGAAAGGACCCGAGAAAATACTTGGAGATTATAGCCGAAAACTTCCCTACCATGGGAAAGGAAATAGCCACCCAATTCCAGGAAGCACAGCGAGTCCCATATGGGATAAACCCAAGGAGAAACATGCTGAGACACATAGTAATCAAACTGGCAAAAATTAAAGACAAAGAAAAATTACTGAAAGCAGCAACAGAAAAATGGAAATTAACATACAAGGGAACTCCCATAAGGTTAACAGCGGATTTCTCACCAGAAACTCTACAAGCCAGAAGGGAGTAGCATGATATACTTAAAGTGATGAAAGGGAAGAACCTACAACCAAGATTACTCTACCCAGGAAGGATCTCATTCAGATTTGATGGACAAATCAGAAGCTTTACAAACAAGCAAAAGCTAAGAAAATTCAGCACCACCAAATCAGCTCCACAACAAATGCTAAAGGAACTTCTCTAAGCGGAAAACACAAGAGAAGAAAAGGACCTGCCAAAACAAACCCAAAACAATTAAGAAAATGGTAATAGGAACATACATATAGATAATTACCTTAAACATGAATGAATTAAATGCTCCAACCAAAGACACAGGCTTGCTGAATGGACACAAAAACAAGACCCCTATATATGCTGTCTACAAGAGACCCACTTCACACCTAGGGACACATACAGACTGAAAGTGAGGGGATGGAAAAAGATAGTCCATGCAAATGGAAATCAAAAGAAAGCTGGAATAGCTTTACTCATAATAGATAAAATAGACATTAAAATAAAGAATGTTACAAGAGACAAGGAAGGACACTACATAATGCTCAAGGGATCAATCCAAGAAGAAGATATAACAATTATAAATACATATGCACCCAACATAGGAGCACCTCAACACATTAGGCAACTGCTAACAGCTATAAAAGAGGAAATCGACGGTAACACAATAATAGTGGGGGACTTTAACACCTCACTTACACCAATGGACAGATCATCCAAAATGAAAATAAATAAGGAAACGAAAGCTTAAATGACACAATTGACCAAACAGATTAAATTGATATTTACAGGACATTGCATCCCAAAACAGCAGATTACACTTTCTTCTCAAGTGCACACAGAACATTCTCCAGGATAGATCACATCATGGGTCACAAATCAAGCCTCAGTAAATTTAAGAAAATTGAAATAATATCAAGCATCTTTTCTGACAACAATGCTATGAGATTAGAAATGAATTACAGGGGAAAAAATGTAAAAAACACAAACACATGGAGGCTAAAAAATATGTTACTAAATAACCAAGATATCACTGAAGAAATCAAAGCAGAAATCAAAAAATATCTAGAGACAAATGACAATGAAAACACGATGATCCAAAACCTATGGGATGCAGCAAAAGCAGTTCTAAGAGGGAAGTTTATAGCTATACAAGCCTACTTCAAGAAACAAGAAAAATCTCAAGTAAACAATCTAACCTTACACCTAAAGGAACTAGAGAAAGAAGAACAGACAAAACTCAAAGTTAGCAGAAGGAAAGAAATCTTAAAGATCAGAGCAGAAATAAATGAAATAGAAACAAAGAAAACAATAGCAAAGATCAATACAGCTAAAAGCTGGTTCTTTGAGAAGATAAACAAAATTGATAAAACATTAGCCAGACTCATCAAGAAAAAGAGGGAGAGAAATCAAATCAATAAAATTAGAAATGAAAAAGAAGTTAAAACACACACTGCAGAAATACAAAGCATCCTAAGGGACTACTACAAGCAACTGTATGCCAATAAAATGGACAACCTGGAAGAAACAGACAAATTCTTAGAAAGGTATAACCTTCCAAGACTGAACTAGGAAGAAACAGAAAATATGAGCAGACCAATCAGAAGTAATGAAATTTTAACTGTGATTAAAAATCTTCCAAGAAACAAAAGTCCAGGACCAGATGGCTTCACAGGTGAACTCTATCAAACGTTTAGAGAAGAGATAACACGCATGCTCCTCAAACTCTTCCAAAAAATTGCAGAGGAAGGAACACTCCAAAACTCATTCTATGAGGCCACCGTCACCCTGATACCAAAACCAGACAAAGATACTACAAAAAAAGAAAATTACAGACCGATATCACTGATGAATACAGATGCAAAAATCTTCAACAAAATACTAGCAAACAGAATCTAACAACACCTTAAAAGGATCTTACACCATGATCAAGTGGGATTTATCCCAGGGATGCAAGGATTCTTCAATATACGCAAATCAATCAATGTGATACACCATATTAACAAATTGAAGAAGAAAAACCATATGATAATCTCAATAGATGCAGAAAAAGCTTTTGACAAAATTCAACACATTTATGATAAAAACTGCAAAAAGTGGGCATAGAGGGAACCTACCTCAACATAATAAAGGCCATATATGACAAACCCACAGCAAACATCATTCTCAATGATGAAAAACTGAAAGCATTTCCTCTAAGATCAGGAATGAGACAAGGATGTCCACTCTCACCACTATTATTCAATATAGTGTTGGAAGTCCTAGCTACGGCAATCAGAGAAGAAAAAGAAATAAAGTAATACAAACTGGAAAAGAAGAATTAAAACTGTCACTGTTTGCTGATGACATGATACTATACACAGAGAATCCTAAACATGCCACCAGAAAACTACTAGAGCTAATCAATGAATTTGGTAAAGTTGTAGGATACAAAATTAATGCTCAGAAATCTCTTGCATTCCTATACACTAATGATGAAAAATCTGTAAGAGAAATTATGGAAACACTCCCATTTACCATTGTAACAAAAAGAATAAAGTACCTAGGAATAAACCTACCTAGGGAGACAAAAGACCTGTATGCAGAAAACTATAAGACACTGATGAAAAAAATCAAAGATCACAGA
Source organism: Aethalodelphis obliquidens (assembly GCF_003676395.1). Classification (NCBI taxonomy): domain Eukaryota; kingdom Metazoa; phylum Chordata; class Mammalia; order Artiodactyla; family Delphinidae; genus Aethalodelphis; species Aethalodelphis obliquidens. Next base: position 1,944,660 of record NW_020837954.1, on the reverse strand, counting down.
AACAGGTGGAGAAATACCATGTTCTTGGATTGGAAGAATCAATACTGTGGAAATGACTATACTACCCAAAGCAATCTACAGATTCAATGCAATCCCTATCAAATTACCAATGGCATTTTTTACATAACTAGAACAAAACATCTTAAAATTTGTATGGAGACACAAAAGTCCCGGAATAGCCAAAGAAGTCTTGAGGGAAAAAAACGGAGCTGGAGGAATTAGACTCCCTGACTTCAGAATATACTACAAAGCTACAGTAATCGAGATAATATGATACTGGCACAAAACAGATAAATGGAACAAGATAGAAAGCCCAGAGATAAACCCACGCACCTATGGTCAACTAATCTATGACAAAGTAGGCAAAGATATACAATGGAGAAATGACAGTCTCTTCAATAAGTGGTTCTGGGAAAACTGGACAGCTACATGTAATAGAATGAAATTAGAACACTCCGTAACACCATACACAAAAATAAACTCAAAATGGATTTGAGACCTAAATGTAAGACTGGACACTATAAAACTCTTAGAGGAAAACATAGGAAGAACACTCTTTGACATAAATCACAGCAAGATCTTTTTTGATCCACCTCCTAGAGTAATCGAAATAAAAACAAAAACAAATGGGACCTAATGAAACTCCAAAGCTTTTGCACAGCAAAGGAAACCATAAACAAGACGAAAAGACAACCCTCAGAATGGGAGAAAATATTTGCAAATGAATCAACAGACAAAGGATTAATCTCCAAAATATATAAACAGCTAATGCAACTCAATATTAAAGAAACAAACAACCCAATCCAAAAATGGGCAGAAGACCTAAATAGACATTTCTCCAAAGAAGACATACAGATGGCCCAGAGGCACAGGAAAAGCTGCTCAACATCACTAATGATTAGAGAAATGCAAATCAAAACTACAATGAGGTATCACCTCACAGCAGTCAGAATGGGCATCATCAGAAAATCTACAAACAACAAATGCTGGCAAGGGTGTGGTGAAAAGGGAACCCTCTTACTGTTTTGGTGGGAATGTAAATTGATACAGCCACTATGGAGAACAGTATGGAGGTTCCTTAAAAAACTAAAAATAGAATTACCATATGATCCAGCAATCCCACTACTGGGCATATACCCAGAGAAAACCATAATTCAAAAAGACACATCACCCCAATGTTCATTGCAGCACTATTTACAATAGCCAGGTCATGGAAGCAACCTAAATGCCCATCGACAGACGAATGGATAAAGAAGATGTGGTACATATGTACAATGGAATATTACTTAGCCATTAAAAGGAATGAAATTGAGTCATTCGTTGATACGTGGATGGATCTAGAGACTGTCACACAGAGTAAAGTAAGTCAGAAAGAGAAAAACAAATATCGTATGTTAACGCATGTATGTGGAACCTAGAAAAATGGTACAGATGAACTGGTTTGCAGGTCAGAAGTTGATACACAGACATGGAGAACAAACATATGGACACCAAGGGGGGAAAACCGCGGTGGGGTGGGGATGGTGGTGTGCTGAATTGGGCGATTGGGATTGACATGTATACACTGATGTGTATAAAATTGATGACTAATAAGAACCTGCAGTATAAAACAAACAAAAATAAACCCCAATAAGTAATACTAAACTTTCTTTGGGTTATTTGTATGGAAATATGTTAATATAAATGTTTCAGACATTACATGAGATTTCTGAAAATCTTATATGTTCTGGTATAATGTTATAAGTCATAATTCTAGTTATTACTTTAAAATGTATATCTCAGAAATAACTAAATTTCCTTGTCAATTGCATTATTATGAACTTTCATCAAATCTTTAACTGTGGTCCTTTTTAAGTCTTTTGTCATTTACAGAGAGTTCTGGGTGTACTCTGATGCTTTTGCAAAAATGTTCCTATAAAAGGGTTTCATCTTCAAGGAATTTATGCAAAAGACTCTGACAAGTACAGGTTTCTGGTAACTGCCTATACTGCTGAACTGAGTGAATAAGCATTTTCAGAACTCTAATGAAAAACTGATGAATTCATAAAAGTGCTAACAAAAGATCAAGATGAAAAAAACAAATTAATTACATGGGACTGAGTGAACTGATGAGGATGATTATAATTTTTGTGACTTTGTTTGAATTTTAAAAAAAAGTAAATAGAAAAAAAATTAAAATAGATCTCCCTGCCCATTTTTTAAGTTTATGGTACTAAAACCCAAATCCAGTTGTTTTCATAATTGGTTTTCCTTTAAATTAGTTTGGATAAATGGGGCTTTATTGTACAGTTATTCCTAAGTGGTTAAACTGATTATAGAATACAAATAGTCCATGCAAAACTATTACCAGATTTCTGTTTTAAAAGAGTGCCCTGAAAAAAACAGAGTGCCCTGAGATGACCATGTTTACCCAACTCCGAGTATAGACTGCCATAGGTTTATCAATCGTTTATTTTTTAGATGATTTTCCTGCTTTTTTCCAAACATGATGAGTATTTTGCACTTCATATATCTACATGTGTGTTTAATATAGGAAATACCTGCTGAAAATTCTATTTAAATTGACTCTTTACTAGCTATAGAATTAGGAATTTTGATTACCAAGATACAACCTGAAGTCTAGGATGATATAAAGAAATTATGTTTATATTTGTTGGTGTGGTCTGTGTGCTTTTAAAAAAAATTCTTTCTCTTCCATTGTCACTTTTCAATATACCTTATTGTTTTCCCCTCATTTTCCTATACATTTAAATTTATTTTCATTGTTTTCAAACAGTGACTGAACACAACGTTATAGCTTTATCTCAAATTGCTCTCTCAGGAAGGTCTTCTCAATCACTTAACGTAAAATATGCCAGCATAATATATTTTTTAAAGCACATATTGAGCAGAACCAATGTGAATGCAACATCAATGAAGTAAGACTGGTCTCTGCTCTATTCTCAGAGACTGTAGTTCAAAAAGTAGTTGACATTATTTGCAGTGGTTGACAGCCTCTTCTCAGACTGTTTGAATAAATTTGGGTATTAACGTGCTTCCTGCCTATTTAGAGAGAATTACTGTTCTATCTGCCTCAGGAGACTTTTATTTCCAGATTTAACTCAGCACAGTATGATGGGCCCCAACTTTTGAGTTAAGCATCCTTCTTTACAAGGCATGCCTTGATTTAATGAACATGTGTTCAGCTCTCTCTGAGGTGCACACAGCAAGTATACACAGATCTAAGTGTCTCCTGAGAGCTTCAAGACCCTTAGCCCCAAGATAAAAGAGGAGACATGCAAAGAAACTGGGTGGGATTGTGTACTTTTTCCAAAGTTCCTAGAGTAGATGTGGTCTTAGGGAGGTAGAGGGATAGACATTCACTGAGCACCTGTAGGCACTTTGTATACATACATCTTCATCTTAACTTCTACAACCACCACATGAGGTGGAGTTACAGATGAGGAAACTAAAGATCAGAGAATTTAAAACACTCCCTCAAAGTCATTCTGCCTGTTTGTCAAGGTAGCAGTGCTTGGCACATAGCATGCACTCAAATGAATAGCTCTGAATACTGAATGAGTCTTTCGGGGAAGCAATTTTCAGCGTGCACCAAGAGCCTCAAAAACGTGTGTGTCCTTTGAACCAGCAGTTTAATCTCGAGGAACTATCAGAGTAATGGACAAAGATTGTGTGTGTGTGCGCATGTAATTGCAAAAAAGTAACTGCAGCCTCATTTTAAAAACAAAACTTTCCTAATAATTAGTGATGCTGAGCCTCTTTTCATGTGTCTGTCGACCATCTGTGTGTCTTCTTTGGAAAAATGCCTATTCAGATCCTCTGCCCATTTTTTAATTTTTGTTTTTTATTGTTATTAAGTTGTATGAGTTATTTTATTAATCCCTTATCAGATATATGATTTGCAAATACCTTGCTCTATTCAGTAAGTTGTCTTTTTTTTTTTTTTTTTTATGGTTTCCTTTAATGTGCAGAAGCTTTTTAGTTTCATGTAATCCCATTTGTTTAATTTTGCTTTTGTTTCCCTTGCCTGAGGAGACATATCCAGAAAGATACTGGTAAGACCAAAGTTAAAGAGCATACTGCCTGTGTTCTCTTCTAGGATTTTTATGGTTTCAGGTCTTACATTCAAGTGTTTAATCCATTTTGAGTTGATTTTTGTGTATGGTATAATATAGTGGTCTAGTTTCATTGTTTTGCATGTGGCTGTCTAGTTTTCCCAGCACCGTTTACTGCAGAGACAATCTTTTCTCTGTTGCATGTTCTTCCCTCCCTTATTGTAGATTAATTTTTCATGTGTGTGTGGATTTGTTTCTCGGCTCTCAGTTCATTTCCAGTGATCTGTATGTCTGTTTTTCTGCCAATACCATACTGTTTTGATTAAATATAACTTTGCAGTATAATTTTAAGTCAGGGAGTGTGATACCTCCAGCTTTGTTCTTTGTTGTCAGGATTGCTTTGGCCATCTGGGGTCTTTTGTGGTTCCATACAAATTTTAGGATTTTTTGTTCTAGTTCTGTGAAAAATGTCATGGGGATTGCATTTAACCTGTAAATTTCTTTAAGTAATGGATATTTTTAACAGTGTTAATTCTTCCAGTCCATGAGCATGGAATATCTTTCCATGTCTTTGTGTCTTCAGTTTCTTTCAACAGTGTCTTACAGTTGTCAATGTGTAGATCTTTTACCTCCTTTGTTAAATTTATTCCTAGGTATTCTTTTTGTTGCAATGGTAAATGGAACTGTTTTCTTAATTCTACTGGTTATTAGGGAAATTTAAATTAAAATCACAATGAGATATTACCTCATGCCCATTAGAATGGTTATTTTCAGAAAGGTGTTAGAGAGGGTGTGGAGAAAGGGAAACCCTCAGCACTGTTGTTGGGAATGTAAATTGGTGCAGCCACTATGAAAAACGATATGGAGAGTCCTCGAAAAATTAAGAATAAACTACCATATGATCCAGCTATTCCATTTCTGGGTATTTATCTGAAGAATATGAAAACACGAATTCAAAAAGATATATGCACCCCTGTGTTCACTGCAGCATCGTTTATAAAAAGCCAAGATATGGAAACAACCTAAGAGCCTACTGATGGATGAATGGATAAAGAAGATATGGTGTGTGTGTGTGTGTGTGTGTGTGTGTGTGTGTGTTTATAGACAATGGAACTCAGCCATAAAAAAATGAAATCTTGCCATTTGTGACAACACGGATGGACCTTGAGGGTATTATGCTAAGTGAAATAAATCAGAAAGAAAAATACAAATACAGTACGATTTCACTCATATGTGGAATATTTTTTAAGTTAAAATTAATTTTTAAAAAAATGAACAAGCCAAACAAAAGGAAAACAGATACATAGATACAAAGAACAGAGTAGTGGTTACCAGAGAGGAAGGGGGTCGGAGGAGGATGAAATAGATAAAAAGGGGGTCAACTGTATGGTGACAGATGGAAACTAAGCTTTTGGTGGTGAGCACACTGCAGTGTATACAGAAGCTGAAATATAATGGTGTGCATGGAAGGAAGGAAGGATGGACACTTTTGAACACGCACCCAATAATGAAAAGGGAAATAATTGAATAAATTACAACAGTGTTATGTAGCCATTATAAACAGTATTTTCAAAGAATTTTTCGTGGCATGGGGAAGTACCCACAATAGGATACAATACTAAATATATATAGTATGGCCACAACCATGTTTTAGAAAAACATAGACAGAAAAATTACTAGAATAAAATGTACCATAAATGTAAATGTGTTTATCTCTAAGCAATTGAATACTACACGATTTTATTGCCTTTTTATAGTAATATGTATTCTAAATTTTCTATAGTAAATTGTTTTAGCTTGTAATAATGACAAGATGTTTTCTTTTGTATTATGGCGTTAAGAAATGCTTTAGGAACTGCTACACTGAAGTCTTCATTCCATACAGTTAATGCAGACTGTATTAATCTCAAATACAAGAAAATTCCCATGGAGAGCCAATATAACAGTGAGTAAGAGAACTGGCTCTGGAGCTGGGCTTCCTGAGTTCAAAACCTAGCTCTGCTCTTCACTTACTGTGGGATCCTTGGTGCACTGCTAACCCTCTCTCTGTCCGTTGGTGCTCGCGTTGGTAAAAACGGGATCAGTGATGTGCCATCGCATAAGGCTGTTGTGAGGAGCAGATGTTAGTAAGTGCCTAGAACGTAGTAAGTGGTCAGGCAACTGCTATTCTTGCATTGGATTTAAAAGCTATTTAACTTCTGTTATTTTTATACCTTGTAGTTGTTTATTTTAAGGCTGGTAACAACAGATTTTTCACCAACTTTCTCTTCGCGTTCACTATAGCAAAAGCATTCCCCTTTTTGCATTTTGTTGTTGACTTAATTCACTGAATTCCTGGCACAATCTCTAGGTGAGATAGCTGGCTTCATTAGACACAGACTAAACCCTTAGTCATTTGGCAAGTTTAGAATTTGAAGACCTAGTTAGATCATGTAACAGCATCAGTCGTGTGTCCAACCCTCTGCTAAGCCATGGAGAAATCATTAGAAGGATGATATATTTTTCCTGCCTCTAAGCCAACCAACATTTATTGAGTCTCTCCTGTGTGCCAGGGATTGCAAATACAAAAGTGAGAAAGGCCCAGCCCCCTGCCTTCAAGGAGCTCACACTAGATACCCAGCAATTACATGCATTATGATAAATGCACCATTTGAAATAGACACAAGATACTGTGTATGTTGGGGGCAACAATGGTTTAGGGTGGGCTAGACATGACAGTCTTTCCTAGGAAAGGGGTCTGGAGTGTACTGAAGCACATAGGAGTAAGTGGGAAGGCTAAGATGAGACTCAGAGTTCACACAGAGGTAGCAGTAAGCACAAAAGCATACAGGTAAAAGAAACATGACACATCTGCGAAAACTTAGGTAATCTGGCAAGGCGTGGGATTGGAGATCGCTAGGGAGAGGAAAAATTGATGCGGTTCTAAGATAAGCTGAGAGTGAGGCAGGGCAAAGTTCTCAATTTCTTCTTGGAAGCAGTGAGAAGATGGTAACAAATTTGCCTTTTTAAAAGTGTACTACAGAAATGTGTGGAAGATGAACCAGAAAAGGTGTGGGGACACCTAACAACAAAAGGCTATTGCTGTATCTCTGAAGGCAAGAGGGACTGGATCCATAGAGAGATAATGAAGCTGGCAAAGAGGGCGGAGAGTAGAGGGCTGGACAGCAGATGACTTGTAGTCGTATGTGGTAAAAGTGAGGGAGGAATCTGGACTGGGCTCCCAGATTTCTGAATTGAGGAGAAAGCTGGGCAGATAGGGGAGTTATTGACCGAGCAGGGGACCCCAAAGGACAAGCAGGTGTGCTAATGGGGTCAGGTGTAGACATACCAAATTCAATATGATTTTCGGTGACTCACCTGAAGTTGCCCAGTAAGAAATCGTGGGTCTGGAGCCTCAGCAGCACAACCTAGAAAAAAGCAAAAATTTGGTCATTGAAGCCATGAGCTGAGTAGAATTGTCCTAGGGAGAGTCTGCAGAATGAGAAAGAGAAGAGGCCAAGGACAGAACCCTGGGATTACAGCATTTGCAAGATATCAGAGAGAATAGAGCAAGCAAGCGGGAGACCCGAATCTAGAGGAGGAAGATTCAGGATTTAGGGAATGGTCAGCAGAGCGAAAGGTGCCCTCAGGGAATATATAATCCAGCTGGGAAGTCATCGCATCTGTGGGTGAAGAAATGAGGTAGAAGAGTTGCCCATGACTGTACTTGATCAGTCACCCAAGAAGGATACAGACAGTTCTTACAAAGTTGAGAAGAGAATGTAATTGACCTGAACCTTGATAAAGGCGATGGGACTTCACTGAGCCTGAAATACAGGTAGAATTGAAACCAGGGGAGGACATTTCAACTGAGGTGATGAGATTTGTTCAAATCCATCCTCGTGGCTGAAAATAACTGAAGGTGGATTTTTTATTGATAGTGGTCAGCAGTGTCATCACTGAATAATGAAGACAGCATTTGGTTCTCTTCTAGTTATAACAACTCTTGGTTAAACAGTATCATATAAAACTGGGTGCAGTGTTGATCTGACGTCTGTACAAGATTAAGAAAGTCATGACAGGAAAACAGTATGGCTCACACAAAGCAGATTCATTCTAGAAACACAGATGTGTCTCACTTTGAGGGCACCATGAGGGTCAGTTCCGATGGGGAGAAAACCTATCCTGGTTATATACCCTCTTGATTTTATGATAACTAATTCTAAAATCCCTTTGGTTTAATGCAGCTGTTCCTGGCTGTGGAGTTGCAGGTACCCTGCCCCATCTTTTCTCTGGCCTCTGGCGGCTAAGCTGTGGGCATGTGGAAGGAAGCAGGAAGGGGAGATTTTCTTGTGCCCTCCCCCAACTCCTCTGCACCTTCAGTCCCTTCACTGTCTTATTCTTTCCCATTGGCCTGTTCCTTCTTGGGAGCACCTGGCTTGCAATGCAGCTTAGGCAATAACTCTTCATTTACCAAGAGGAATAGGTTTCTTTAGGACAGAAACAGGCATTACCTTGGGAAATAACCCGTCAAAACCTATCTATGCTGGTGTTCTCACAATTCTGTCATAGTGATTGCTTTCCATGACCAACGCCGCACCTGCAGAGAGGAAGGTACAGAATAAGGAAAAGGCATTGGGAAACCAGGTTCCAGTGCTAGCTATGTCACTTCCCTAGTGACATGATCTTGCGGAAGCCCTGAACCTCACCTAGTCTCAGTCTTCTCAGTAGAATTTCTGTGAAAATCAAATGAGACAATATTTGTAAAGATGCTTTATGATTGCAAAATGCTATTCAAATATTAAGCAGTGGTGATAGGCTATAATCATAACCATGATATGAAAGCAAATGGGAACCCAGATTTCTCCTCCTAAATCTGTTCTGAAGACCGAGACAGACCTTCCATTCCAGCCCTTGCATTCAGCCAGTTTCTCCAGAGCCACATCTCCTCTGTTAATCTGTGCTGACTTATCTTGGCTCCAGTAGTGGTTGATGCAGCTGAGTAATAGTAAGCTAACTCCATTCTCCTCCCCTTAGTGCAGAGTGGAAGCCCTTGAAATCCACCCCTAAAGAAGAAAAATGGAAAACAATTTACAAAGTGCTTCCTCTGGGGCAGGCACTTTCTTTGCCTGAGATCCTTTTCCACAAACCACAGACTGTTCCCACAGAGGAGAAATGAGGAAGCCTTTGCAGCTGAGACCAGTGGAAATTACGTTTCTATTAAAAGCTGTCTGTGGCTAGATGCATCCCTCCCAGGTAAAGTTAAATGATGTAATAAAAACGTATTCAGAGACACAAAGCTATTGTATAAAATGCCATTTAACTATCTTGCACTCAGCATTAACAAAATACAGCTATAAATCTCCTTTGGTTGTCATCTGGCAAGTTTCTAGGTCTCCATGGGTTACGCACCTGCCAGTTCGTCACTGTTGGATCTCTTTTCCAGTCCTGGTACCTGGGATGTCACGAATGCATAACCATTTGAAATGTGATGGTTTTCAACTTTCTCAGTATCATCATTCATGAATCTGGGAGTGCCAAGTTCCTTCTAGGACAGGTTTCTGTCACTGTTTTTTTACCTGCTGGCTAAGTACAGTGCTGAGGCCCCATATTTCATATACTTGAGATCAGAGGCAAAGAGGACCAACCAACCAGGCCATGGCTCGGGATTCAAGGTTGGGAACTGACATCTCTCCTCTGAACTTTGAGACTGATCCACAGCTTCTTACGTGGGGCTGTGCATATAGGGGTGAAGGGGTAAAATGGAAGGGAACAGTTGAAAGGAATACAGAGCATCATATCTGGAGTTCTGTACTCCCAGTTTTCCTGTGGTTATCCATCTAAACCCCAGGTCAAGAGGAAATGCTCATATGATCCAGATATGTCTCACTGAACTTGCCTAATTCTATGGACTTGTCAGGGTTCCCATCTACCTTTGCAAGCCAAGTCCTAAATTCAGATGGGCCCCGCTCTTCTGAGCCTCACCAAACAGAATGCCGGCAGAACGGAAATGAGTGCTGTCAGTGATGGGGCTGCGGAAGAAGCCTTCAGCACTTGCCCAGGTCCTACGGTCAGTGGGTATTCTTCCTAAGAGCGAGTCAGTCAGACCAAGTCAGAAGAGAAGTCGGCTTGTTTCCTAGACACTCAAGGCCTTTCCAGAGTCTGACCCACCTTGCTTTTTCGGGGTGCTCACCCTGGGTGGGGGTGTCACTGTAGGTCAGCCGAGCCAGCTTCTGATGCTCTTCCTGTCCCCTTTCAGGAAACAGCATCCTCCATTCAGCGGCCGACAGCGTGACCAGTGCAGTGCAGAAAGCGAGCCAGGCCTTGAACGAGCGTGGGGAGCGCTTAGGCCGCGCAGAGGAGAAGACGGAAGACATGAAGAACAGCGCCCAGCAGTTTGCAGAAACTGCACACAAGGTGGGTCCCGCAGCGCGGCCGAGGGCTCAGCTCTGGGTTGTCAGGGAGCTTTGGTGCCCAAAACTTTATTTCAGTATGTTTCCCAGGTGGGAGGGACAAAGTCAAGCCTTTTTTTATTTTTTTTTTGGCCTCTGTATTACAGTTTCCTTCTGCTACTTAGTAAGTACCGGAGTTGGGAAGATTTCTTCTTGGACCTGTTTCTTTGGTTATCTCGTTTCTGCTGTCTTCATCCCTGTCTCTGACCCCGTATCTTTGGGAAATGTGGACCATCTTTACTTCCTACCCAGAAGTTTAAGGCTCCCATTTCTGGGAACAGGATGGGGGTAGGGGCAGGACAGGTGTAAGAATATCCCTCCTCTGTTAGCCAGTGCTTGAAAGAGGACTGTGGGCTCTCGTGCTTACTTTTCCATGCTGTCATGAGCCTCGCATCCTGTGTTCTTATCTCTTTACTATACAAAAAAGCAAATTCTAGTCTCAGGGCTAGTTTCCCCTGTGGAGGGGCCTTGGACCTCCTAAGGCTGACCTGACTAGTGCAGAGCTGCCTGCAAAATTCCCACCTGCCTCTGGGTCCAGAGAATGGTGTTTTCCACATGCCTCAGGTGTACACATGCACTGAAAATGTGCCTTTCTGGAGGGGAAGGGGGAGTTTTTATTGGCAGCCAGCTATCTAAGGCAGTCACAAACCAAAGGAAAGAGAAGCCCTGTTGGTCAGGTGATAAAAGAGGATTTATTACTGTTCTTGTACTTTGGATCAAAGGGCAGCTCCTTTCTGGCTAGTGATTTTGAATTTAGGTTTCCAGAAACAACTTTTGCTGATAATTGTTGGCATGTCAGCCTCATGATCTGGCCTTTCAAGATAGGCTTTTCAGGTGACCTTTGGGGGAAAAATTAATGTGCTTCAAAAGAAAACCCCGCTTTTGCTGAGGAACCAAGAATGGACAATCTCCCCAGGTCAGCCAGGCCGGCCCCTTCCCGAGGCTTAAGCCCAGGCCCGACTGCAGATCCAGATCTGAGTGGGTGCATCTAGCCTGCCCTTCCTGCATCCCCTTTGCACAGACCTGTCTCGTTGTGTCATCAATTCCCTATCATGACAGTGTCTTACTGTACTGCTGCCTTAGGGGCCCATTTGGAGTTCAAACCTGGCTGAAAATGCAGGCAGCCCTGCTGGGGGCCAGAGCCTGTCCTGCTGCGGCTGTCACAGAGGGAACAAGCTCAGAATTGTGGTTCCCCTCGTCCCTTCTGCAGCCTTTGTGATATAGAAATAATGATGGAGTGGAGATGTTAGAATTCCTACCCAACTTCATATATAGCAACAGCAACTGTAGTGATTTAAAAGGCGGATGGGCAGTGGAAGTCTGGGGGAACATTTAAAGTGTTGATTTGGAGAAGAGAAGACTACAGGAATTATTTTTTAATTGTCTTCAAGTCTGGGAAGGGCGATACTGCAGCAATTCTCTTTCGTGTCTTGTTATACAGAATAGAGCACTCAATGGTGCACTGACATTCTGCTAAAATAAGAGTTTAGATTAATGATTAGGCCATGAACCAGGTTACCAAGGAAGTCTGTGAAATCATTCTTCCTAATGCGGAGTAGACAATACCTGGAGGTCATCCATGTCACTGTCCGCCCCAGAGGAGGTCATACAAACACTGGGTTGGATAACCTAACCAGATGGCCAGAATTCTTGGCCCTGGTCACCCTGTTTCCCTGATACTGTGGCCAAGTTTGCTAGGTAGTTGGGAAGACAGTATGGTATGGTAGTTAACATCTTGTGTTTGATTTAGCAACTCCATGACCTTGGGCAGGGGCTTAATTTCTCTAAGCCCCAGTTTCCTCATCAGTAAAATAGGGCTAACTAATAATAGTACCTTTCTCCTAGGGTGTTGAGAGAATTGAATGCATTCAAACCTATAAATTGGTTAGTACAATACTTGGTGCAGGGCTTCCCTGGTGGCGCAGTGGTTGAGGGTCCGCCTGCCGATGCAGGGGACACGGGTTCGTGCCCCGGTCGGGGAAGATCCCACATGCCGCGGAGAAGCTGGGCCTGTGAGCCATGGCCGCTGGGCCTGCGCGTCCGGAGCCTGTGCTCCGCAACGGGAGAGGCCACAACAGTGAGAGGCCCGCGTACCGCAAAAAAAAAAAAAAAAAAATACTTGGTGCATATAAACCTCAGTTAATATTAGTTACAATTGTTTCCATAAAAATGGTTTCTGCTAAAAAAAAAAATAAAATAAAAAATAAAAAAAATAAAAAAAAAAATGGTTTCTGCTGAGCCTGCTCCAATCCATCACGTAATGAGCACTGTAGAGGGTTGGAGAAATGTGACTGAGGATCCCAGCACAGGGGTGGGGAGGGACTGGTGGTGAAGATTTTGTGCCCTCCAAAGGGGGGTGGGAGGGCCTCCTGCTGAATGCTGATACTTTCTAAACACAGAGCAGCCCTTGCAAACAGGACCTGTCAGAACAGAAACTGATTAGGCCACCAAAGGCACAGGGGTCTCTGGCTTTGACCACTGGGAGGGTCGGTACCAGCCAGTTACCTATTTCCCTAGAGATGGACGCGGCAGGGGGCAGTCTCCACTTACTCTGGCTTCCGCTCCTGTGGGTGCCGTAAGGGTTGGGGGGGAGGGGCTGCTAGTGTCTCTTACTGTGTTTGAGGGAGTGGGAGAGAGAAACAATAATAACCAGACTTGCAGTTTTCTAAAACTGCACGTCTGGGATGTGTGCTTATGAATCACCAGCATGGGCAGGATTCCTCAGGAGGAGGCTGACCTCTTGAGATAAAGGGGTGGCTATTTTCCCAGGGACCAGGACTCCTGATTTGTCCCACTAGTGTAGGCTGTCTGTGAAGATGTCATTTCACTGGCCAAGCCCCTACCAGGCCTACTGGTGAGGAGAGAGTTCAGAGATGGAACCCAGGCCTTCCACCACTGCCTCCCCAAACATGGCTCTGTTGACTCATGAAGAGTGGGCTGTGTTTAGACGTCGAGACACAGTGCACTTGTTAGAGCCCTGACAGAGAAAGGCAGTGCTGGGTGACAGTTCCTCTGGGCTCCCTGGTTGAACAAGAGCATGCAACCTCAGCTGGAGAGTAGGGCACACCTTCTGGACTGCAACAGAAGAGGCTATCTGTGGCTTTCTCGATTTTCCCAGGACTCCTACAGCGACCCGGGTACATTAGTGAGTGGATCACCTTTGTAGGAGCCTGCCATCAAGACATGTGGGCGCTTGACTCCTGCAGAGCCAATGGAAATGTGTCTGCAACCCCTCTCCCCCGGCTGTGTTCAGCCTGGCTTGGGAAGCGTGGTTCCTTCCTGAACTATGAGCTTGGTACAGTCTCAGACCTTAGGGAAGTCAAGCTCAGCCACAAAGCAGGCCTGCTCACTCTCCTCTGCTTCAGAAAGTGCAGCAGTGCAGTGTGTGCAGTGCTTTGACGCCTGCGTTGGCTGGTGAGTCAGCAGGCGAGAGGGATACCCACACCTAGGCATCCTCAGATGCTGTGTATTTCCCACGGAAAAGAACCGTGATCTGCCCTGTTCTGCACAAGCGCACGTTTGTAGGGGAGGGAGTGGTGAGTGGCATTTCCCTCACTGGCAGGGAATGCTGCCTCTGTCCCTACCATGGTCATCTACTCCCTGTGGGTCTGAGCTAGAAGGGACCTCAAGAGTCCAGGCCTCTTAAAAAATACCCCCTGTATGAGTAACAACTTTTTCTATTATTGTTGTTTTTTTCTATTATTGTTGTTATTATTATTTAGATGGTGTCATTTACACAGCTTTGAAAGGGAAAGCTTTCCATGAAACATTAAGAAAACAAAAATATAGCAAAAGGAAGTTTTTAACTTCTCTTCTGTAGGAACTCTGACATCTACATTAATCCATAAGCATTTGAGTTGGAGATGATATTTATAGACATGAGGAAACCGAGGTACGGGGCAATTGTGACTTCGAGCTCAAGGTCATACAGCAGATTTGTAGCAGGGAAGCAACAGCATCGTGCCTTCCATATTCTAAAGCTTCTAACTCCCAGGAAGTTAAAGAAAAAACAGAACAAAAAGAGGTAGCGTGGAAATGATGCGCCTTTACGCAAAAATACCTCAAATGGCAAAATGTCCAATCCATATGTACTTCTGCAAAGCTGAACTGGCACGGGCCCGCCCGGCTGGGGCTCCCCTTAGTGCCAGTCCCAGCTGTACCGGAGAGGTAACCAGGGTCTGGTGTGAGAAGCAACACGACTGCTGCTGAGGATTAATGACTGTGGGTAAATTGGCAAAGCCCATTAGCTGAAGGTTAACAGCTGAGCGAATAACAGGACAGCAGCACTGATCAAATATTTATGCTGGGTATTCATTATGCACAACGCTTAACAGCTCTGTGTTGATTTGAATGGTCCACATCGCTAAATAATGTATTGAAACTAGAGACAGAGCAAGAAGCGGAGGCCATACAGTGGAGGGGCTCAGAGTGTGGCCAGGGAGTGGGACGGATCTGAGAGAGAGCCCTGGCTCTGCCATTTCCACCCACCATGTTTCCCGGACTGTAAACTCTTCGAGTTCAGGAGTTAACCTTCTTGGCAAAAACCCACAGCACTGAGCACAGCAGCCTGGACACACTCAGGGCTTCACAAACACCATCTGACACCCACAGCACTGAGCACAGCAGCCTGGACACACTCAGGGCTTCACAAACACCATCTGACAGCTGACTGGCTGGTGGCATCAGCACTGCAAAAGGTCCTTGGGGGTATTCACTTAGGCTGGCTTCACCAGGTACAGGCACCTGGAGCTCTTCCAGCTGACGCTGCCCAAGTAGAGATTAATTTAGCGACATGACTACCCCCAGTAACTCCAGCCCCAGTCTCAGGGACTAGTCCCTAATACCAGACTCTAGACACATGAGGGATCACAATTCAGCCTCAACCCTGCTTCTGCTTCACGTCAGTATATGGGCTCCTTGGAAGGGATCTGGCTAAGGAAAGCAATGTCAGATTAATCTTATGTTTTGTACCTGCATACATTTCCTTAAATATATTATCATGGGCTCCAGCTGGGCTTGGGAAGCTACTGAATGATACAGTGGTATTTGGTGTTCCCATTTATACAGATCTAACATTTCAATAAACCACATTTTTCAAATACCAGTGAGAGCAGTAAGTCAAGGTCTGAATTTGGTATATTGTTCAGTCCTGGTTGGTAAAACAGTCTAATTGTCAAGTGCTTTGGACCTGGTTGAATGTCCAGGATATTACGTGGATTATTGCAGCTTGTTTGTTTCTCTACAGTTGGTGATTTTTAATACTTTACGAGATGTCAGTAAATACATTTGGAGAGTGTTGGTCTTCCTGGATAACTAGTACCCTGGGAGCCCAGAGGCCTTTGTTTCTAGGGTAGGTCACTCATTCTGCCTCTACTTTGGCTCTTCCATTTGCTCCTTCAGTGGCATGAAGGAACATCACGTAGCACGCTCCCTGACCTGGACACGTACACCAACAACAACACTGGAAGGACGAGTGACAAATGCAGTGCTCCGTGGACCGTTTAGGGACACGCTGCACATGTACTAAGGGCCACTGTGCACTGTAATGGTGATCTGCCTCAGCAAGAAGGATCTTGGTGTCGCTTCTCATCGCGGATGTGGGGAAGGAGCAGCAAAGGAACCCTCCCCACTGCTGATAACATCTTACTTGTGTCCCTTTCTCTCCTTAGCTTGCCATGAAGCACAAATGCTGAGAAACTGCCTCTCCTGGTGACCTCTGAAGAGAAAATGAAGTTTGTTCAGCAGTTTTTACAAGAATTCTGGACCTCCGCTTGCTTTTTTTTCCCCAAATGTGGACATTTAGGTTATTTTTCCTTTACAGATGTTAATATGAGAGAAAAGGTGTTGTGTTTATACGTTTCCCTAATAATCTTGCTAAGAAATGCTGCAAGCATCAGCTTCATTTTTTTCCCACTGTGTGTATGCGTGTGTCTGTATGTGTTTCCTCTTTAAGGCTTTCTCGTTTTTTTTTTTGGTAGTTTGAATATGAAATTCGGACCAAATGATATATTGAGCTAGGTCTAAACTGTATTTTTTTCCTGATATTAAGCAGGAAGACATTTTAATGTGGTGACGTCAGATGTTATTGTTCCTGGTTGGAAATAAAAGTCAAGCAGTGATTGGCTTCACTCAGTCTCTTAGGTACTCTTAATTTGAAGGTTAAGATTCTAAATCCTGACACACAAATCTGTATTAGAAAAACAATTGGATTTATCAGGGGAAACAGCAGTCTTAGATTTTGCTTTTTGTGTAGGAACTTTTTGCATGAGCCATCACCAGCATTCAAAAAAACAAATCAGAGTCACAGATAGAAATCTACTTTCTGAGCTACAGTTTAAATTCTTCCATTACTTGTTTCCAGGCTGATTATTTAGAATTACCGTATAAAGGATAAAATTTTGAGATGAAAGACCTAAGGAAAAGCCCATTTAAAAACCTCTGTGCATTCATGAATGTTTCTTTGTCACTGTCCCAGATTACGGTAGCCGGTCTTGAAAAGAGCTTGGATTTTTATCAAGAATTGATTTGTCCAGATAAAGGTCTGTGTAAAGGATAATGTGAAAAGATACTACATTTTAAATCTTTTTTCTCTTTTTACGAAGTCATGCCTGTTTAGAGACGCCTTCATGATGTCCTTGGGAAATGGCCTTCGGTTCTTGGTATCTGATTTTTGGAGGTTTTGATGTTGTTATTGCTATTAATCTAATTTAAAGTGTGGGTTTCTTGACAAATTGCATTTCATGGCAATTGCAACTTGCCTGGTCTGACATAAAACAGTACAGTCATGAAGCCTTTACATTGCAGTCAGACTGAATGGGGTTGGTTCATACAGCTCCTGATCTTGTGTCACTCAACACAGGCCTGGATTTTCAGTCTGGGAGTTTGGTTTCTTAGAAGGTTAAAATGCTAAATAGAAAAGCTGTGCTTTGTCGTCCTGAAACAAGGAGGCAAGCTGTACATCCCAGATACATATGCTCAGCCTCCCGCTGCGATGCACTGATTTTTTTAAGCTGCCTGGATCTTCAGGACCCCTTTCTATTCCTTCCTACCCATTGAGGCCATGTGTATTGCAGGCTCTTACACAGCAGCATATGATGACTTTGGGATTATTTATGCTGATCTAAATAGCTTAAGTTCTCCTGATAAAAGCATTCCCAGGGAGATAGAAAATTGGGCTATTGTGGGGGAAAATGATCTTAGTCACTATGTGTCAAAAGGGAGATGGGATTTGCCAGAGACAAAATTTCTGAATCCTCTTAGGGAAATGATCCAGTTCAAGAAAACTCTCTGTAAAATTTATCGGGTAAACTATATAAATGTACTCTAATATTTTGTACTTTTCTTTTGGTGTCTTAAAAGTTTAAAGCAGCAAGGAACTTGCTGTCTGGTGAGTACAATTAGAAGCATTTACAATTTCTAAGAAAAGCTGAAAATCTCACGCCACACAGGTTTTCTTTGCAGGCCTCAGTATAGAAGATGCACGTGCGCGCGCGCACACACACAGATGTATTCATCTTCCCAAAGTGGATTCTAGCTTCAGACAGATAGTTGGTGTAAATAATTGAAGTGGTAAGTCTAAAACGCCCCGACAATCAGCCAAACTCGATTTGTCGCCACGTATCTAACATCAGTGTTTGTGAAGCTGCTTCTAGAGTAGCAGAGGGTGAGGTCATGAGCATACCGTGAAATTTGAGATTTTTCCCTCTCCGGTAGACTTGTGATAGTTACTCTTCATAAATATAAGTACTCCACATCTTGCCCTCTTTCCTCACTCTCTGCTTATCCTTTTAGACTTAAGTCTTCTTGGAAATATCCGGGATTTGAAGAAAGCCTGTCTGCATTGTTTTTACCTTCCTCTATGGATTTGCTTCCAGACTGTGGTCATGTCCTTGACCTCCCTGTGTCCAAGTCCTACTACCTAGGCCTCTGCCCACAGAAGAGGCCAAACAGCAACCCCAGTCCCTCCCGGACCTCCTGACTTCTTGCACAGGAGCGAGTCCTGTGATGACGTACATGAGGTTCTTTGCTATCCTTTTGTAGAAGGTGCTTCAATACAAAATATTAATACAATCTAACCTAGAGAAAATTGCTAAAATGACTCACATTATTTGGGACCAATTCAGTGGCTTGCTAAAATACATTTAATTTCTTTGTTTCATTTCTGCACCTCACTACTGAGTTTTGGAAATACTACATTTCAGTGAAGGATTTCTTAAATTGTATTGACAACTCGTAAAGAAAAGAGACTTCCCAGTGTTCTCACTTCTTCCTGGAATGTAGCTGTAGTATTCTTCCCTAGTACTATTAGGTACCTGTGTACAGGAAGTAGACAGTGATTCAGGTTAATGTTTCATATTGAAGGTATTTGTAAAATGTAACAAGATCAGTAGTTAACTTTTTTAAGCTCTGAAAAAATAAAGATTATGTGTTAGACTTAAAATTACAGTGAAATCTGTCTTAATACTACTTTTGTGGCTAACAAAGGTTATGCATTTATGTAAAAATATTTACAGAATGCCCTCAATAAAGGATATTAAAGATAGGTTTCGCTTTTAAATTTTAGAATTGTGGCACTGCTGATGTCTGTTGTACAGTTATTAATTCTTCAGAAGTTCCCTAAGATGTCAAATATCATTTTTGTTCCTTTCAGAGACAAGTAACACCTGCTCTGTGATTCACTAATACAGCAAACTCTAATTTTGTCATTAAATATTTGAACTCTGTGATGAAAGTTCGTTTCTCTCAGTTATTTGGGAAATCTCTCAAACACTACCAGATAGGTAGGCAACGTCACACTTTTGTTGCTAATGGGAAGACCCTGTGTGCCTCCAGGAGACCTAAGAATTGGGATTAGCATTCTGATAACATTTTTTCATGGACATTCTAATGGGAGAACTTGAAATGTAAAAAAGACTAAAGAGTTAACTAACCTTAATTTAGACAATGAGCTTCTATCCAGCAAGAGTTAAGTTTTTTTATTTTCTTCTCATGGGCAAAGCAGTTAAGCTGATTAGTCGTTACCTTTCTGCTGATATTAGTGATGTGCTCAACTCAAGTACATATTACTGCATGTGCCCTCATTCAGCAGACTATTTTCATGTCCTTTTAAATTGGAAAGAAGATCAAATTATGTCAATCTATTTTTATGGGAAAGCAAATGCAACTTAATGCATCGCCATTTGCTTTCAAGGCAAGTAGCTTTGGTGATCGCTGTAGCAAAACAACCCTCTGTAGGTTGGCATAGACACAGTGAAGCAGGCAGACTTTGAAATATTTCCTGGGAGGACTGCAGGTGGAAGGGAAAGGCTACCACCTCCACTCTCCAGAGAAAAAAGGATAGAGAGATGGTTTGCCTAGATGAGGACTTGGCCTTTAGTTAATTAGGTATTTAAAGGCACCGTTCTTGTGAACTAATTATAAACCCACTGACTTGCAAAGATGACCTTTTCTTTCAGTATAATTTTTGTTAGCAATTATACCACAACCAGCTCTCAAATTTTATGGGAGAATTAATACAAATGTATATTTTTTTAAATCAGTAATGCCTTTCCTTCTTGCTGTCAACGAGAACATGCTTAGAAAAAACTATAGTTGTCCCTTGAATAACGGGTTTGAGCTGCCTAGGTTCACATGTATGTGGGGTTCTTTTCAATAGATGCATACTACAGTACTACGAAATCCATAGCTGGCTGAATCCAGATTCAACCAACCACACATATGGAGGACCAGCTGTAAAGTTATAGGCGGATTTCTTATTATTTGGGGGGTGACCCTTTCATTGTTCAAAAGTCAACTGTATTGACTTATCAATCATCATCTGCCTAAACAAGCAGATTGAGGGCAGGGTGAGACAGAAGAGGGAGGATAAAAATACCAGAAATAAATTTCAAACAAGTGCAAATGTTTCCATATTGTTCCCTGATGATAGCCATCCTGTGTCCCTCCTTTCCCTGGCATGGGCAAACCTGGGTGGTAGCTGGACATATGTATGCACATCCACATATGCATACACACAGCCAGCATTAGAAAAGATACACGCACCCTAATGTTCATCGCAGCACTATCTACAGTAGCCAAGACATGGAAGCAACCTAAATGTCCACAGACGGAGGAATGGATAAAGAAGATACAGTATATATATATATACAATGGAATATTACTCAGCCATAAAAGGAATGAAATACTGCCATTTGTAGTAACATGGATGGACCTAGAGATGATCATACTAAGTCAGACAGACAAATATCACATGATATCATATGTGGAATCTAATTTTAAAAAATGATACAAATGAACTTATTTACAAAACAGAAACAGACTTACAGATATTGAAAACAAACTTATGGTTACCAAAGGGAAAGCATGGGGGTGGGGGAGGGATAAATCAGGAGTTTGGGATGAACATACACTACTATGCATAAGATAGATAACCAACAAGGACCTACTGTATAGCACAGGGAACTCTACTCAGTATTCTGTGATAACCTATATGAGAAAAGAACCTGAAAAAGAATGAATATATGTATATGTATAACTGAATCACTTTGCTGTACACCTGAAACTAACAACACATTGTGAATCAACTATACTCCAATAAAAGTTTTAAAAAGAGCTGAGCTGCACTCCTAGATTCACCTGAATTCTCTTAGTGACCCCTTATTGCCTATCTGGACATAGACTGGCAGGAGACAGTAGTTCCAGGGGTCAGTGAGATTTGAAAGTGCCTCAGGTGGGCCATGATCAGAGCATGAGAAATACAAAGACTGAGACATGGAAGAAAAACACATCCCACCCACGAGGCAAGTCTTACTTTATTTCAGTAAACGTGAGTGTGCTAATGGCTGTCTTTCCACAAGATGATACAGAAGATGGATTTCCTTTAGGTTTGCTTTTTGAAAATCCAGGAAGTACATATATATAAAATGATTTTGTAGAGCCAGAGCCAGTCTGATGCAAAATTGATCTCTACTTATACATCAGCCCCCTCCCCGTTCTCCCCTCCACGCTCTTCGCCTTGCTTTCCGACATTTCTTAAGTTCAGCTTTAAGCTAACCCCTCCTAAGGTGTTACCTGTATTACAGTGCTGGTTTATAGTGGCTTAGGGCAGTTTCTCCATCCAAGCTCTGTGTCACAGTTATTTGGGGAGGCTTTGGAAAATGTACACATTTTATTCCCAATTTTGCCTTCTTGTTGCCCCTAGTCATCTTGTCTTTTGCAAAGAAAATAAAATGGCTCCAGCAGGCCTGAGCAGTGGGGCACCTGGCTTCTCCAGATGCTTACTAGATTTAAACCAGCAAATTAAAGCCGTCAAGGAAATTAACATAATGTGCCTTTAAGCTGGATTACTGCTATAGTGTAACCTTCTGCCTTGACCCCCATTATATTTTCTCCCTTGAGCCTCATCTGGAGCCTCAGGATTTCCTGAGTCGGATTTTCACTTCCCAACCCCCTCCCACCCCTGAAGTTTTCTGCCACATTTTCTTCTTTCTGCTGATGAGTCATGGTCCTGGGCATTGCAGGTCTTTGGGGGGCTGCTTCAGTGGCCTGTCCCACTGGGCACTGCAGGATGTAGGCTGGTTGGGCAAAGCCACCCTGTTTCCCTCAGTCCCACAGGAACCAGTGGACAGACCTAAGAGATTCTAAAATGACCACTGAGGTGCACTGTCACTGCGCTCACGTTTTGTCTATTAGGCATTTTAAATACTATTGATTCTCTCAGATAGAGTGGAGCTGTTCCTATAGAACATACATTCTTTTCCTGTCTTTTAAGTGCTCAACCCGTTCGAGGACGCCTGTTTCAGTGGGGTCTGGCCCCATCACACACTCATACCTAAATGTGTCAGAGGCTGGACAGGAATCGCCATTCCGACAAGTCCCAGGTTTCACTTATCAACATTGAATAGGAGCCTTTGTCCTACGACACGGTATCGCAATTGCTTTACCACTCTGGTTATTTGTCAGATGACATGGAAAGAAGGGAAATGAGCTCATGAATTCTCAGCTTTCCCCTGAGAGCTAAAACATGGCTGGGATGGTTCACAGCTTCTGAAGAAAACTCCTCTTATATGCTCTGACCATGTGCACCAAGTGCTCTGTTTAATTATACTACTACATACTTGGTGATTGAAACCTGAAGCTTTCTGTTAGTTTTTCGTAAAACCAATCCTTTCTTTCACTGCCCCAGGAAGGAAAATCTGGTTCCTACGATCAAACATACTTTTTTATTCACAGTACAGTGGCTTCCTTCAAGGAGTTTTGCTTTTTTTACACCTGGAATTAGTGACCGATACTGGTGGACGCATGTACATTGGTCTGAAACTTTCCCATACTGAAATAGCCTCAGCATTCAGACAGAAACTGTGGGAACGAACAATGTGTAAACTGTGTCCCACCCCACACCCCCCGGGGACTAAAAATAAAACACACCTTTAACTGGAGTGGACATGGGCAGGACGCCCCCTTGTGGTGGTTTACTGGAGGCAACATTGCCCTGTGGTCCTGCCCTGCTTTGAGTTCCAGCTCCAGTCTTACCAGGTGGGTGGTCTTGGGCAAGTTATTGACTCTCTCTGTGCCTGTTTTCTTAGCTTTAAAGTGGGAGTGGCTATCTACTTTACAGGTTATCATAACGATTAAATGAAATAATGAATGTAAAGCCTTTAGCCCTGTGCCTGGTACATAAGGCTTCATGTACGTCAGCTCAGCTCTGGGCTATTCTCTGTGATGGATCCAAAATAAAGTAGTAAACCTTGCAGGCTGACAGTGCCTGCCAGACCATACTGCTGGCTAGAAGAATGGACGTGTTTTTCTTAAATCCATGTTGGTACAGGGCACATGGGCAGACATTCCAGGCCTCTTTGGCCATTTTTATGATCTATGGACATAGATTCCCTTGATATTTCATATATTCCAGCCCTGGGATAAAGGAGAGGCTCTGGTCTAAAGGCGCCCAGGGGTAGCCATTTTCTGGAGGAAATTTCCCAAAAGACTAAATTCACAAGAAAGAGGACTGAGAGAATTTGTCTTTAGTGTCTGTGGCATCAACTACAGGAATGGAAATGAGTGGTCTTATGGTCTAGAAGATTATCTGATATGCCCTTTGGGCAGCAATTCATACTCCTCTTTAAAAAGAAGTTCAAGGTTGGCCTACATATGTATAGCATTTCTTTTCTGGAAGCATCTTTAGACATTCAGCTAAAAGAAGGAAAGAAGGCCCCAGAAAAACTATGATGGCAGCATACTGTTTCCCCACGATTGTCATGGTGCTATTATTTATGATGTCCAAGTAAACCCAACATGATTTGGGAAATAAGTCATTTGCAAAGGACCATCCAGGCAAGAAGGATCAGGCTAGTTATAACAATGGATCTGCCCCACCCCAAATCCCAAACTCTACTTTTCTAAAAATTACACTATGCATTATTTTTTAACAAATTGCAAGCCATGCAAGTTTCTTTATAAAAATCCTTTCTAGCTGAGAACCTCCTGGCTTTGTCATTAGCTTTTTGTTCTCAGGCAAATTACATAATTTTTTTGTGTGGTTTTTCTCCTTTCAAAGGAAAATAATCTACACCCTGCCTGCCTCAGAGTCCTGGTGAGTAAATTAAGATGTGTGGAATGTGAAAGAGCTCTGGGAAGTACAAAGTGCTAAAGAAGTGTGGGTTACACACTAAAACCTTGATCTTCAACTGTTCCCACCCAGTGCCTAAGGGATTCCTTTATACACCACCCCCCTTTCCTCTACAGGTCCATCCTTGTAGTACTAGATGGTATCATTACCCCTCTCTTCCCTCTCTCTCAAGGAAAAAAAATTCCCACAGACAGCTGGAGGCTACTTGCCATCTGGGAAGCAGAACAAAGGCAGGAGTAAGAGACAGTCCCAAACTGCTCAGGGAAGGGGACAACTGGGCTTAGAGGCAACCGCAAGGGAAAAGATTCAGAGCATTCCAGGGGCTCAGGGAAAGAACTCCTGGGCAAGTCTCCTGGATGCAGCTCACCTCAGGACCACAGGTAACTCTCGAGAGTTCTGACATCCTAGTATATGAAGTGCTCTCCACCCACGTGGGAAGACTGATTGAAAAAAGAACATTTCAAGAACCAGTCAGAGAGGATGGACATACTCCTCAGGACCAGGGGCTACATGGAGGCACGTCCATGTCCTTACTGTGTCTGGGGGTCCTAAGGTAAGCCTGACATGAAGAGGGCCACAGAAACGGCCGAAGTCTTAGGAATTCACTGAGTAAATGTGAATGCAATGACAGTTATTCCAGAGAGACAGGATACTGATTAAAGGATGCGATCTGAGGACGTTCTTTCAGACACAGGAAAGACTAGACACTCTTCAGCTCCACTCACTGGGAGCAGCGTTATTATCCCGACTAGGGAAGACCGGGGCCATCAGCTCTGTTCTCCCCTTTGGCGTGTTTCACCTGGCCTCACTTTCCCTTTAGAAAAAGCAGGATAAAGGGCTAGAAGTGGACATAACTGTCTCCTCCCAGGCCTAATGCCAAGTAGGTCTCAGCCACCTACTCATGCTTCTGTTCCTCTGGGCTCCACCAGATTCTCCATGGTGGGTGAGTTCCCCCCCCACCACACACACACACACGCACGCGCGCGCGCGCACGCGCGGCTGTCCTCATGCACATGCCACTCACCAGCTATGTTAGATAAGAGAGCTTGAGGACCCCACATGGAGAACGGGAATGCGAACCGCAGTCGAACCCCCTTCCCTGGGCTTCCTTAGGGCCCCTGTTTAGTTTTCCGCCTACTCAGTTTCTCCTCCCCGAGGTGGAACGAGGGTAGATGAGAGGCAAAAGGAGGCTGATGTTGCCACTGGGGGGATAGCAGTTAACTCTACCAAATACCATCCTTACAAAAGTGTGAGTGACAGGAAGGGGCAATTAGGGAAAAGGACTGACTCTTCTTTCGGAAGCCATTCAAACCCATCCTTACAAAAGTGTGAGTGACAGGAAGGGGCAATTAGGGAAAAGGACTGACTCTTCTTTCGGAAGCCATTCAAACCCATCCTTCTCTGTGACGAATGGTCCAAGAGTAGCCTTGCCTGTGGGCAGATGTCAGCTTCTAAGCCATAATTCCACAAGTAAACCCACACAAGACACTGGCCTAAAATTTCATTGTAGGCTTTTTATCTAAGAAAAGCAAGCCTTGAATATAGTGCTCAGGTCTGCTTAAGCCTTCAAGAGTTCGATCCCCCTGAGTTCAGTCAGGACAGGAAATAAATCCCACCTCATTACTCACTGTGCTTTCACTGGCCTGGCCATCTTTCACTTCTCCAAAAATGTGAGGTTCTTTTGCACCTAAAATCTTCACATGCTGTCTCTGATGCCAAGAGTACTTCTTTCCCCAACTCTCCTCGTGGCCCTTCATTTCTCATCTATCAAGTCTACACTTAAATGTCTCCTCAGAAAGACGTTCCCTGACCACCACATCTCAAGGAGATCCCTTGCCTTTTCCTCTCACAGTATCCCTTCTTTCCTTTCATAGACCTGATGGAGACGTGTATTTATACGTTTGTTTTCTTCTTTACTGTCTCGCCCACATCCAGCTCGGAGAGGTCAGGAACCATGTCTATTTAGTTCACCAGGTTGCATCAGGACCTTGGATTTACCAGGCACTTAGGACACTCTTATTACATAAATGAACCTGTCCTCCACTTAAAGCCCCCATGCAGGACCAGTAGGAGTTCACAGGAAAAAAAAAAAATCCAAATACCTAAACACATGAAAAGATATTAGCCTCATTCATAGTTAGATGACACTTGGTAATCAAATACTATTGAACAAGACCACATTTTTGAAGGCAAATTGTTAACATTTATCAAGATTCTCATCACTTGAACCTGCCCCCCTAACTCAGCCACACCTCCAGGCTCGTGCTCTGCTGGTCTTCAACCACCAGCTTTTCTCGACCACCCACACTGTATCCACACTCAGATCGCTGTTTCTTAGCTCACCCTCATTAAAGCAGCTGAATTACAGTAAGTTTCTCCAGCTCTGGAAGATGGAAAGCAGTTATCGGGGGTGAGTTAACTCCCCAAAACAAATAAAATAAATACACTCCGTTTTTGTGTTCCTGTTTTATATTGGGTGTAGTCAGGTACTCCACTGCTCCCATTCACCTTCTGCGGCAATGCATTCTCCTTGACTCTAGTACTTTCCTATTCTTTAGGAATAATGCTTTTCTAAGCATTAACTGTGGTATTGGGCAACCCTCTTATTCTTCTACACCAGTTATCAGTTAACTGTCTCTCAGTTCCAAATCCACACTTTTTTGCTCTACTCTGTGATGCTGGAGCTGGACTCTGTGAACATTGCACCTGCTGCTTTTGGACCCCTGAGCAATTAACCACTTTTAACTAATTAGTGATTACTGATGTTAAATTCTGCCTATTCCAATAACTGGCATGGTTTATTTTTCCTGCCTGATATAACATCTCAGTAGATTCTCAGGCAACTGGGCACAGCATCTGTTCCAGCCTGTAATCATTCTCCCCAAGTCTCTTTTGGCAAATCCCTTACTTCTGGCAAATGATCTAATTTCCTACTTTGCTAAGATCAAGACTATCCTATTGAAAATAATTTCACTCCTCCCACCTCCTTATCTAAGTTCTGTTGCATCTCCTGCACTCCCAACTTTAGTACTCCTGTACCTATTTAATGAGTACCCCTCTTCTGGAGCCCTTGATTCCCACTTCCTTCTGCTTCTTCAAAGACCTACTCCATCAACAATAACCGCATTTTCTTATATCTCTAGTCTTTCCTCCTTCACTTTTCCTTCTCTCTCTTTTTTTCTTTTTTTTTTTTTTTTTGTGGTACGCGGGCCTCTCACTGTTGTGGCCTCTCCCGTTGTGGAGCACAGGCTCTGGACGCGCAGGGTCAGCGGCCATGGCTCACGGGCCCAGCCGCTCCGCAGCATGTGGGATCTTCCCAGACCGGGGCACGAACCCGTGTCCCCTGCATCGGCAGGCGGACTCTCAACCACTGCGCCACCAGGGAAGCCCCACTTTTCCTTCTCTTAAAGGACAAATGTTTGCCTCTATCGTGAAATCTGTTCAAAACTTTTTCTTGCCCTTGCTACCCATTAAGATACCACCTTCTCGCAACTCCTGCACAACAGATTTCGTGAGTGAATGGTCTTGACTCACTAAGCCTTAAAAGTCTGGTTTCTTTCCCCATCATCCTGCTGGCACTGCTCTCTCAGGGACAACCCAGTCCAAAACTCGATGACCAGTTCTCTGCAGTCGCATTGAAGTCATCCACTTTCTAGCTTTCTGACTTGCCTTCTTCCCACCCCAATGGCATACTTTTCCAAAAATTCTGTACTTCCTCTCTCCTCTTTTTACACACCTTTTTCCAAGTCAATGAATTCATTCCACACGCTAATTCTTTTTACTTGTAGGCAATTCTACTACGCTAGCCTTGACCTTTCTCCTGAACTCCAGAACTGAATTTCTGGCTTCCTGCTGGAAATTTCCACATAGCTCAACAGGTCCAAATCTGAATTCATCTTGTCTCCTCACAAGCCTGTCTTCCTTCTCTTAACATCCTACTTAGGCTGAAAAACTTGCTCTCCTTGATTTTCCTTCCCTTTCCCTTCCATTTTCTCAGTCATAAACTAGGAATAATAATAGTGCTCATCTCATGGGGATAAAATTTTGTTGTAAAACCATTAAGAGAGTTAATATTTTTTATTACTACGATCGCTTCAGTTAGTGGAAATCTGGCAATCATATTTCTTACACACCACCTTTCCTGCATGACTTTTTCCATCTCTGTCTCTAACCTAGCTCTGACCCTCACTAATGTTGACCTGAACTACTCCAATTGGTCAACATTTATCAATAGTCTGCTGTATGCAATGTGTTTTTCATAATAAGATAATTCATACTCAGTCTCAAAGAGTTCTACTTTTTACTCCAGTGGGAAAGGCAAACACACAAATTGAATACAACCCAAAATGAACTGAGGGCTGCACCAGAGATTGGGGGTTGCAGTAGTATTTCCCTGCCTCCCCAATCCAAACCTGCCTGAAAGTACTGTCAGATTCATCTTCAGAAACTGATCAGTTACATCAGAGTTCACATATTTTTATGCCAACAGAGGACAAACAGGGAATAAAATGGAATGAAATAGATTTGTAGAAGGAAGTAAAAAGTGGTGTGGACTGTGGCTAACCGAACGTGGTGAGTGTATGCCCTAAAAGGGCATGCTGGTACTCAGTTTCAGTCATTGTGGCTATATGGGAAGCAGGCGAGTCCTGCTATATCCTCCAACTTTTTAAAAGAGAAACCAGAGTAGACATTTTTATGTGAACCACCTCATTTGAGCCAAACAAAACACATCAGTAGGTAATATCTGGCTCATAGGCTATGGCTACCATTTTGGGAACCCTCATTTATGTCACTTTTCTGCTCAAAAACGTTTAGAACATCCTCATTACCTGCAAAACTAAACCTGAATTCCTCAGTCTGACATGCAAGGTTCTACGTGATCTAACCCCAGTCACCTGCCCAACCTACTCCTCACTCTCACATATGATAGTGCAATCCTAATTCTACTACAGGAGGCCGGTTCTCTCACCTCCTGGGCTTTGGTCACAATGTGTGCTGGCCCAGGATGCCATCCCCATTCAAATATTGTCTATTAATGAAAACACAACGACCCAAAACCTATGGGATGCAGCAAAAGCAGTTCAAAGAGGTAAGTTTACAGCTATACAGCCTACCTTAAGAAACAACAAACATCTCAAATAAACAACCTAACCTTCCACCTAAAGCAATTAGAGAAAGAAGAACAAAAAAATGCCAAAGTTAGCAGAAGGAAAGAAATCACAAAGATCAGATCAGAAATAAATGAAAAAGAAAAGAAGGAAATAATAAAACTAAAAGCTGGTTCTTTGAGAAGATAAAATTGATAAACCATTAGCCTGACTTATTAATCAAGAAAAAAAGGGAGAACACTCAAATCAATAGAATTAGAAATGAAAAGGGAGAAATAACAACTGACACTGCAGAAATACAAAGGATCATGAGAGGTTCCTACAAGCAACTATATGCCACTAAAATGGACAACCTTGAAGAAATGGACAAATTCTTAGAAATGCACAACCTTCCGAGACTGAACCAGGAAGAAATGGAAAATATGAACAGACCAATCACAAGCACTGAAATTGAAACTGTGATTAAAAATCTCCTAACAAACAAAAGCCCAGGACCAGAAGGCTTCACAGGCAAATTGTATCAAACATTTACAGAAGAGCTAACACCTCCTTCTCAAACTCTTCCAAAATATAGCAGAGGGAGGAACACTCCCAAACTCATTCTATGAGGCCACCATCACCCTGATACCAACACCAGACAAAGATGTCACAAAGAAAGAAAACTACAGACCAGTATCACTGATGAACACAGATGCAAAAATCCTCCACAAATACTAGCAAACAGAATCCAACAGCACATTAAAAGGATCATACACCATGATCAAGTGGGGTTTATCCCAGGAATGCAAGGATTCTTCAATATACGCAAATCAATCAACGTGATACACCATATTAACAAATTGAAGAAGAAAAACCATATGATCATCTCAATACAGGCAGAAAAAGCTTTCGACAAAATTAAACAGCCATTTATGATAAAAAACCCTCCAGAAAGTAGGCACAGAGGGAACTTTCCTCAACATAATAAAGGCCATATATGACAAACCCACAGCCAACATCATCCTCAATGGTGAAAAACTGAAATCATTTCCAGTAAGATCAGGAAAAAGACAAGGTTGCCCACTCTCACCACTATTATTCAACATAGTTTTGGAAGTTTTAGCCACAGCAATCAGAGAAGAAAAAGAAATAAAAGGAATACAAATCAGAAAAGAAGAAGTAAAGCTGTCACTGTTTGCAGATGACATGATACTACTATACATAGAGAATCCTAAAGATGCTACCAGAAAACTACTAGAGCTAATCAATGAATTTGGTAAAGTAGCAGGATACAAAATTCATGCACAGAAATCTCTGGCATTCCTATACACTAATGATGAAAAATCTGAAAGTGAAATTAAGAAAACACTCCCATTTACCATTGCAACAAAAAGAATAAAATATCTAGGAATAAACCTACCTAAGAAGACAAAAGACCTAAATGCAGAAAATTATAAGACACTGATGAAAGAAATTAAAGATGATACAAACAGATGGAGAGATATACCATGTATATCTTGGATTGGAAGAATCAACATTGTGAAAATGACTCCACTACCCAGAGCAATCTACAGGTTCAATGCAATCCCTATCAAACTACCACTGGAAATTTTCACAGAACTAGAACAAAAAATTTCACAATTTGTATGGAAACACGAAAGACCCTGAATAGCCAAAGCAATCTTGAGAAAGAAAAGCGGAACTGGAAGAATCAGGCTCCCTGACTTCAGACTATACTACAAAGCTACAGTCATCAAGACAGTATGGTACTGGCACAAAAACAGAAATATAGATCAATGGAACAGGATAGAAAGCCCCGAGATAAACCCACACACATATGATCACCTTATCTTTGATAAAGGAGGCAAGAATATACAGTGGAGAAAAGACAGCCTCTTCAATAAGTGGTGCTGGGAAAACTGGACAGCTACATGTAAAAGAATGAAATTAGAAGACTCCCTAACACCATACACCAAAATAAACTCAAAATGGATTAAAGACCTAAATGTAAGGCCAGACACCATCAAACTCTTAGAGGAAAACACAGGCAAAACACTCTATGACATAAATCACAGCAAGATCCTTTTTGACCCACCTCCTAGAAAATGGAAATAGAAACAAAAACAAATGGGACCTCATGAAACTTCAAAGCTTTTGCACAGCAAAGGAAACCATAAACAAGACAAAAAGACAACCCTCAGAATGGGAGAAAATATCTGCAAATGAAGCAACTGACAAAGGATTAATCTCCAAAACATACAAGCAACTCACGCAGCTCAATAACAAAAAAACAAACAACTCAATCCAAAAATGGGCAGAAGGCCTAAATAGACATTTCTCCAAAGAAGATATACAGATTGCCAACAAACACATTAAAGAATGCTCAACATCATTAATCGTTAGAGAAATGCAAATCAAAACTATAATGAGATATCATCTCACACCGGTCAGAATGGCCATCATCCAAAAATTCTACAAACAGGGCTTCCCTGGTGGTGCAGTGGTTGAGAGTCCGCCAGCCGATGCAGGGAACACGAGTTCATGCTCCAGTCCGGGAAGATCCCACATGCCGCAGAGCGGCTGGGCCCATAAGCCACAGCCACTGAGCCTGCGCGTCTGGAGACTGTGCTCTGCAACGGAAGATGCCACAACAGTGAGCAGCCTGCGTACCGGCAAAAAAAAAAAATCTACAAACAATAAATGCTGGAGAGGGTGTGGAGGAAAGGGAACCCTCCTGCACTGTTCGTGGGAATGTAAACTGATGCAGCTACTATGGAGAACAGTATGGAGGTTCCTTAAAAAATTACAAATATAACTACCATACGACCCAGCAATCCCACTACTGAGCATATACCCTGAGAAAACCATAATTCAAAAAGAGTCAGGTACTACAATGTTCATTGCAGCTCTATTTACAATAGCCAGGACATGGAAGCAACCTAAGTGTCCATCAACAGATGAATGGATAAAGAAGATGTGGCACATATATACAATGGAATATTACTCAGCCATATAAAGGAACGAAACTGAGTTATTTGTAGTGAGGTGGATGGACCTAGAGACTGTCATACAGAATGAAGTCAGTCAGAAAGAGAAAAACAAATACTGTATGCTAACACATATATATGGAATCTAAAAAAAGAAAGAAAAAAAAAAAAGGTCAGAAGAACCTAGGGGCAAGATGGGAATAAAGATGCAGACCTACTAGAGAATGAACTTGAGGATATAGGGAAGGGGAAGGGGAAGCTGGGACAAAGTGGGAGAGTGGAATGGACATATATACACTACCGAACGTAAAATAGATAGCTAGTGGGAAGCAGCGCATAGCACAGGGAGATCAGCTTGGTGCTTTGTGACCACCTAGAGGGGTGGGATAGGGAGGGTGGGAGGGAGGGAGATGCAAGAGGGAAGAGATATGGGGACATATGTATATGTATAACTGACTCACTTTGTTATACAGCAGAAACTAACACACCATTGTAAAGCAATTATACTCTAATAAAGGCATTAAAAAAAAGAAACAAATATTGTCTATTATTCAGGGTTTCAGTCAACATCTTTTCTTCCCCAAAATTTCCCAATTTTTTTGCTAAGCTGACTTTACTACCTCTTCTTATACACTCCCATTGCTTTTCCTGATACTCTGGCACATTTTGCTGTAATTTATAGATGTGATTTGCTCTCATTGCTAAACAGCCATCTCCCAGAGAACTGAGACTGAATTTCAATTATGTCTGCATATCTAAGAGCACACATTAGTAAATAACATATGTGTGTTCATGTATTACATGAGGACATTGTCTCAGTCAGCTCAGGCTGCTGTTACAAAACACTATAGACTGGGTGGCTTAAACAATATATCTCACAGTTCTGGAGGCTGGAAAGTTTAAAATCAAGGTGTCAGGCAGATTTGGCTCTTAGTGAAGACACTTCCCGGCTCGTAGAAGGCTGCCTCTTCATTGTTCCCTCACATGGCAGAGAGAGAGCTCTCGTGTTTCTTCCTCTCTTTATAAGGGCATTAATTCCATCATGAGCACCTCACCCTCATGAGCTAATCTAATGCTGATTATGACCCCAAAGCCCCACCTCCAAATACTATCACGTTGGGTATTTGGGCTTCAACATATGCATTTAGGGGTGTACAACATTCAGTTCATAGCATACATTAATGACAAATGTTACGGTAATGCTTTACCATGCCTCTACCCTCAAAAAAGACCAACCTAAAGTATTTTTCTCTTTCTTTAACATTGTTTACTGCTTCCATTTATATATTGATTTTTGGATTTTTTTTTAACCTAAACTCTGCTGAGAATTGTGTATGTGTCTGTGTGGGCATGTGTAGTGTGCATGTGTGGTATGTACACATATGCACTGAACAAATCACTTTGCTAAACCTTAGTTTCTTCACTTGTAATATTAGAAAATACTACTCATCTCATAGGGGTGCTGTCAGCATTAAATGAGATAACTGCATGTATGGCAATTTGCATACGGTAGGCATCCAATGCACGGTGACTCTATCGTGGTAGTGGTTGTATGTATGTTTGGCTATGAGAAAGCTGAGGTCTTCCTTTTCACAAATAATAAATCTAAAATACTTTTGAAACTACAGACCAGAATTCCCTGGTGGTCTGGTGGTTAGGATTCCTCACTTCCGCTGGAGGGGGCGCGGGTTCAATCCATGGTCAAGGAACTAAGATCCTACATGCTGCCTGGCGTGGCCAAAAGAAAAAAAAAAGGAAATTACAGGCACCTGTGAGCTGTGCCAATACATGTTGTACAAAGACCTAACCGGTTGTGCAGAAGAAAGAGCATGAGAGCATAACATCCCTGGAACAGAAGGCAAGGGGGAGAGCTTAAGACAGAGGTGACATCAACAGGTCACCAATGAAACTGTGTGTGATAGTAGGTGGGGGAAGTGTGATAGATATTTTTACTCTGAAATACGGATGCCTGCAGCACAGCTGGTGCTTCCTGTCAAGTCAGGTGGAGCTGGGAATGAGAGTGGGGCAGAGAATGGGAGGAACAGACCTGATCCTTCCTAAGGAGGCTTAGGCCTGGGGAGAGGGTGCTAATGATGAACTCACATTCCAGATATCTCTACTGTTTTCTGAAGGTTTCCTCTTAGACCCTTCTTAGAAGAAGCATGTATGCAGACCATGAATGTAGGTACACCAAGGTATGCAAACCAAGAGCCAGAAGAGACCTTGAGAGTATGTGCTCAGTGCCAGCAGGTGAATTCCTAAGCCACCTGAGGAAGAATTTCTCTCTTTTCTTTGATCAACTTGATAGTACTTCTGTAGCCTACCACACACCAGCGTTCCTCATTCCCCCTGAATACCTTAGAAAGAACATATTTCCTCTATTCAGACAGACTGGAAAGAACCTATGAGAACATTAATGATGGCTGTGACCTTTCAGTAACAAAGCATCTGACCAAACAACCTTAAAGTCTGGTTTGAGAGGGCCCTTGTAGGCTGAATAAATGGCCTCTTAAAAGTGTCCATGTCCCAATCCCTAGAACCTATGAGTACAAGGTGATTTTTACAGAAGTGATTAAGGATTCTGAGATGGCCAGATTATCCAGGTGACCCCAATGTAGTCATAAGGGTTCATATAAGAAAGAGGCAGGTGGGTTAGAATCAGAAAAAAAGCAATGTGATGAGAGAGGGAGGGGGAGGGGAGGGGAGGGGGAGGGGGAGGGTTAGGGGGAGGGTTAGGGGTAGGGTTAGGGG
>NW_020837954.1:1697812-1909322 GCF_003676395.1 Aethalodelphis obliquidens | reverse complement strand
GGGGAGGGGAGGGGAGGGGAGGGGAGGGGAGGGGGAGGGACTGACTGACTGACTGGAAGATGGTAAACCACTGGCTTTGAAGATGGAGGAAGGGGTACAAAACACGGAATGCAGATGGCCTTTAGAAGCTAGAAAAGGCAAGGAAACAGATTGTGCCCTGAGCTTCCAGAAGGAACACAGCCTTGCCAACACCTTGATCTGAGGACTTCTGACCTCCACAAGTATAAAATAATAAATTCATATTGGTTCAAACCAATTTCTTACAGAAGCAAAGGGACACTGATATATCTACTTAACCCCAAGGGGAGGTAAGTGAGCTCTCAGGAGGGATCGCCCACAAGGTGGAGGCAGGGGTAGGGTTTCCCTCTGAAACCACAGAGAGCCAACCTCAGACCCCAACCTCAAGCACAGATCCACATGAAGAGAAATAACAATTTAAAGCAGAATATACTAAGTGCCAAATGGATGACAAGTTCAGCTAGGGCTTTAGGCATTTAGAGGAGGTAATGAATGAATGCTTCTCCTCTTCAGCCTTTCCATGACAGGCAGGAGGTTGTGTGCCCAGGTTTTTCCAGGACAGTCCAAATTTATAACTGTCATCCTAGTGTAATCATGAGTAGGAACTACTTTCATTCTCAAAAGTGTCTGGCATCATGAGAAACCACATGGGCATTCTAATGACAGAGCACTAGACAGGAAGCCACTGGACACTCCATTCCCTGTTAGGAATAGCTTTGAACTTGGATCTCAATGCATGATTAAAAAATGATACCCAAGTTATCACGCCACTGAAATCTTAGAAAAAACTTGTGGTTGACTGTGAGTAAAACAGACATTTCAACAATACCTGACATACAGTACTCAGATTCTCTTGCTGGCAAAGTTAAAGTGAGGAAACTTAATTTACATTGTCTAATGAGATAGTGATTTTAATGTATGACACCTCCTGCAGCTGAAGCAGCTGAGAAGGATTTTTGTTTTGTTTTGCTTTGAAGCATTACAATAAGCAGGATGGTGGTAGTGGGTAGAGAGTTGGGGAAAGGAAGAATAGGAAGAGTTGGAGAGGGAGATTATAAGACTATAAGCAACACTGAAAAGACAGTGAGTTCTAGGTTTCTTGCCACATTTACCTGTCTTAAAGAGCAATCATTGGATCCTACATTTGAACTTGATTCTCAAGGTGCTATCCTTCCAAAGACATTTCCTGCTCCAGATGGGAGGACAGACAGTGGGAAGGACAGACTCAACTCTGAGTCTGTGCCAGGAGGGTGCTTTGGAGTGCGGAGGTGAGAGCTATGTGTGGGGCTTCAAATCCACATGTCACATCAAACCAGGCACGGGTCGAATCGTGTCACTCAAATTGGTCCATAAAGGGATAAAAATTAAAATGCTGTTAAGTGAGGACATTTATCGAACTATGGGAAGCTATTTAGTGTGCTCAAGTTCACGCCTACCTTTGGGGGATTCTGATGAGCCTCCATGTCTTCTAGCCACCTTATTAGCCACGATTAATGCAGTATCTAATTTTGCATGTCTTTTGGGGGCACCTCGTCTTCTGTGTTCTTGAATTCCTCTTTGTATCCCTCCTCCCCTGGGATAATACCACCTAGGATTCCAGGGCTGACCTCTGGTTGAATTTGCAGAGGTTTTTGTCTAGTCTCCTTTGCACACTCTCCCTCAACACTCCCTTCTCTTCACTCCAGGCCTCCTGGAGGCAACAGTAAGTTTTCTCCCAAGGTATTTGTGTAGTTTTGTGAGAGGAAGATTGAAAAAAAGAGAAAGGAGGAGAAAGGGGTGAGGAGAAGAAGTGGGGACGGGGGGAGGGGAGTGAGGAGGAGCGGGGAGGAAGGGATACAGGAAATATTCCGTATTTCGGGGTAGAGTGGCTGGGGAGAGGGGAAAAGACCACTAAAAGTTCCTGGTCAGTCACAGGCCCTGTGTCCGCTCCATGTTTTAACGTCTCAGACAGGCTGAAAACGGGTCTGTGGGAAGTCGTAACACCTACCAAACCCTCGACAGCCGCTATTCTTCACAGAGGCTGTGAACAATGGCCTGGCTGCCGGCGTCTCACTAAAATAATAGCTGTACCTACAGGATCATTTGGAAGACAGATGGCGGAGGCAATCCCCATTCATCTGCCAGCAGCCATTTCATAAATTCTCACTGTCCCGTCAGGCCCAGGAGGGGAAGGCACATGCAGCCTTGCTAATTATCCAAGCTCACTAGATAATTATTTTAAAGACAGAACTTCTGTCCCACCTCTCCTGCTCCTCCACCCAACCCCCCCGTGCCAACCCTACACCAAGGCGCTTTTGAGAATACCTTTGGCAGCCTTAGAAAAAGCAGGTCTCTAGAGCGTAAAAGCCTTGATTTTTGCTAGGTGGGGGTTATATTTTCATTTTTTCACTCCGCCCTCCTTCCCAGTAAGTCTTGCAGCTCCAAAATTAGGTCGTTCGCCTTCCCTACTATTTACTGCTTCCATGGTCTGGCCCGTCAGTATTCCATATTTCAAAGTCTGGATGACTTTTCCCATTCTGAGTTGCCATTCTCTCCTTAAAGTACCAGACACATCTGTTATCGTTTTTCTAGCATACATTAAGCCAAGACTTAACTCAAGGCAATGGTTATGGATTTAGAGAACTTTCGAGAGCTCCGTATCATTCCAGCGCATCTGAGATCCTTAGTTGTCATTCAGAAGCAATCTATGAGAATCTACTAAGTGGATGTGAACAGGAATGAGGGTGGGGAGAAGCAGGGAAGCCCTACAACTGAGGGTGGCTTATTGAGCTTTGACCTGTGCAGTGACACAGACCCCACACTGGCTTCAGTACTCTGCAGTCACCATCTTGAAATTCTTAATCATTTTGAACAAAAGCACCGCATTTTCATTTTTGCACTGGCCCTACCAATTGGCAGCTTGTTCTGCTACAATTGTTAGAAAAGGGGAGCATTCGGCAAGGGCTCAGGAAGAACTACCTCCTGGGCCAAATTTGAGAGGCCGGAAGCTCCAGACAGAGCAGAGATGAACCAGTGGAGGAGAGGCAATGGTCAGTACATGTGGCAAGGGAGACAGAAATGGCATATATTGTTAGTGTCTATTTGAGCACTACCCCAGGCATGGCCTGCTTTCAGGGCGCTGACAAAATCCAATGTGCAAGCCTAAAGCCTGGAGATAGATCCCAGATCACTGTAAATTCAGCGAGCTAACAGCACCCACTGTGATTCTTCTTGGGAAACAATTAGCTGGCTTCAACCACCACACTACCAATTTCACTATGTACCAGACCTCAGCAGAAGATGCATTACGTGGATTTGCGAGAAATAAGGCCAGAATGTAACTTGGAGACTGTAAAGGGAAGGCTTTGAATGCCAGACTGAGGAATACGGGAAAACTCTTGAAAAATTTGGTCAGGAGGGTGACTGCTGGAGCTCTGGTTGCCCCAAGAAAAGAAATATCCTTTCTAGATCCACTAGGCCATCTGTTCATAAGGCTTATATAACAAATAACTCTCCACCACCTTCCCCTTGTGGCACATTTCCCTCCCACTGCTCCCTTTCCCTATACTGCTTCTGCCACCACAAACACACAGCAGAAAAAGTGTAGCTGTTGTCTCCAGTACTGGCCCCACTGCTGCCTTGACCCACCTCGGACTCAAGTCACCGATCATGCTTTCAGTGCATTGCACTGCATATACCTGACCTCTCCCAAATTGCTTAGGTGAGCAATCCCATCCATGACCCTGTCTATGGTAGGCAGAATTCTAAGAATGACCCCAGTGACCCTTGGCCTGGTATCATCTCTCCACCAAGACTGTGAGTAGAACCCGTGAATATGATGAGATACCATTCCCATGATTATGCTACGTTATATGGCAAAAGGGATCCTGCAGATGTGATTAAGGTTATTAATCAGAAAGAGTGGGCCTAATCTAGCCACATGAGCCCTTTGAAAGCAGAGTTTTCTCCAGCTGGTAGCAGAAGGGCAAGTCAGAGATGGAAGCATGAGAAGGACTAGATGCCCCGATGGGCTTTGAAGATGGAGGGGCCATGTGAGAAGGAACGTGGGTGGCCTCCTGGAGCAGAGTGACCCCCAGCTGATAGCCAGCAAGGACATGGAGACCTCAGGCCTAAAGCTGCACAGGCACTGAATTCTGATGACAACCTGAATGGCTTAGAAGATTCTTGCCCAGAGCCTCCTGGTAAGACCTAGTCTGGCCAATGTCTTGATTTTGGCCTGTGGCAACCCTGAGCATAGAACCCAACAAGTTGGCTGAACGTCTGACCTACAGAACTGGGTGTAGTTTTACATGCAGAAATGTAAATGTATGGTAATTTGCTAAATGTATGGTAATTTGTTGTGTAACAATAGCAAAGTAATGCACTACTTTAGCCCCTTCCCAGCACTGTCCTATTTGGTGGCTAAAGTCCTGCCACTTTAACACTTAGAGACAAGGTCATAATAAGTGAGCTTCAGGAGCTGCATCTGAAGGGACAATAAACTGAAAATGAGAGATGAGAGCCCAGTCAACCAGTTGGGACATTATTGCAAATGACCAGCATGAAGAAATAAGGTCCTAAATTTAGTGGCATTAGTTATGGATAAGAGCAATAGATTTGAGAGTCCTTATGAAAGAAAAACTGTCTAGATGTAGCAACTGACTGGATGGGAGAGAGAGAGAGATGGCTATTATGTTGGCTTCTGGAATGAGCTGAAGAGAACACTGGTGCCCTGTGATGGCATGTCCATTAAACTTAATGGAAATAAAATGTGTGTTCAGCTCCTAAAGATGACTCATTTCCTGTAAGAAGGTACCATGTTAGTTAAATTTGTTGGTGGCAAGTAACAGCACTAATTCAATTCAAACCAGTTTAGGGGGAAAAACGAGGAGGACGCTTCATATTGAGATGCAGGTGTTTCATAGACCCTAGAGACAGGAAAGCGGCAGAGCCTCTGAGAGGACTGCACTGCAATATGAAAGCCCCTGGGACCAGAGAGTGTGGTCCCTCCATCTCCCGTCTCTTCTTCCGCCAACGACCATCCTGTGTGCCAGTTAGCCCACTCGGCAGATGGAAGATGGCCACAGCACAGCTCTAGGGTTGAAGGGGAGCCAAGGCCAGACTGGAATTGCTAAACCCAACTCCTAATCTTCAGGGAAAAGGGTCAGGTTTGTTAACATGGTTGCCTCACCTCCCAGCCCACCACCACACTGCTGCTCTCAGGAAAGCGGGAGAAGTGCTGGCTCTTGAGCATGGCAGACACTCCCAAAGCTGCTGACGCAGAAAGCATTTTCAAATCTTAATTTCCACAGACACAAGAATGTACTCTCCTTTCTATGAGGGAAATGTAGCATCATGCCTCAAGCAGCTGGATCCTAATCCTGATGCTCCCTCTAACCAGGGGTGTGAGTGACACTGAGGAACTTCTCTAGGTCTCGATACCACTAGCTATAAAACAAGGAACTTGGTCTGGGTGTCATCGAGGGCTCCAGCTTTAACACCTGTGATTCTAAGTCCTTGTGAGCGGAAACGACGCTGCACTGATCCCGTCCTCTTGTTTAACTTTCCTTTGCCTTCCTAAAGATCAGAAGTAAAGCCTCTCAGCATTAATCCTCTCATCGGCTTACAACAGGAAGAAAGCCAGCCAAGGAAAACATACAGCTTGTATTCTGAGAGAGCTGGACCATCTGAAAATCTACTTAGTACTCAAAAGAACACTCACCCTGAGCCTGGCGTTAACTGGCTTTAAGTCTCTGCCTGGACAGAAGGAGCAGTGGTTCTGTGCTCCTTGACAAAAGTGTGTCTCTGAGATCCACTGGGCGGCCGCAGCTGCCAACATCCTGACTATTTCTTGCAGTTTTCTTTAGATCCACAGAAGGTCAGAACTTCAGGGGCTTCAGTCTAATTCCTTCATTTTCTATATGACAAAACAGAGACTGAGAGAAGAGAAGGGACTTGCCCAGGGCCATATGGATAGTAGGGGACAAAATGGGGAGTAGAGCCAAGTGGCCTCACTCATGTTTTTG
This sequence comes from Aethalodelphis obliquidens, assembly GCF_003676395.1. Taxonomy (NCBI): domain Eukaryota; kingdom Metazoa; phylum Chordata; class Mammalia; order Artiodactyla; family Delphinidae; genus Aethalodelphis; species Aethalodelphis obliquidens. The sequence goes on along the minus strand of NW_020837954.1, from coordinate 1,903,299 downwards.
CACTGCCCCCTCTTCTGTGAACAGAGTAAGCGATGTGATCAACACTAGAGGCTCAGGGATGAATCAGCATCCTTCACTGATGGTACCTGTTATTGATGGGTTCAGTTCTGACTCTCCCCAACCAAAATTCATATTTTGAAGTCCTAACCCCCAATATATCAGAATGTGACCTTATTTGGAGATAGGGTCTTTACAGAGGCAATCAAGTTAAAATGAGGCCATTAGAGTACACCCTAATCCAATATGACTGTGCCCTTACAAAAAGTGGACACTTGGACACAGAGACGCACATAGAGAGAAGCTGACGTGAAGAGACACAGGGAGAAGATGGCCTTCCATTGTTTTAATTTCCAAATGATTGCTTCCCCCTCCCCATCTTTGTCTAAAAAACATGCAGATATGTAGTCATGCTTTCATTACTAAAAACGTTTGCTTAATATTTGAATAGAAAGATACATATACACCAACCTGTTAATGTTCTCTCCATATTTCACAGCACCAAATAAGACAACTCCAACAAAAGCATAACACAGCAGCAACAGGAACATTCCTCGCCGCCCCCCCCCCCCCCAAAAAAGAAGATGGCCTTCCACAAGCCAATGAGAGAGACGTGGAACAGATCCTTCCCTCACAGCCCTCAGAAGGAACCAACCTAGTAGACACCTTGACTCCTGGCCTCCAGAACAGTGAAACAATAAATTCGTGTTGTTTAAGCCACCAGGTGCTTTTGTTACAGTGGCCCTAGCCCCAGAATTGTCTGTTTAACTCTCTTCATTTCAGGGCAACTTCTTTCACTAGGATTGAACATTGAAAGCAGTGCAAGCAACAGTAGGTACAAGCAATTGTTCTCCCTCACTGTCTTCCTTAACCTCCTTCCTGACCTCTTACCCTTTCTCTCATCCACTACCCCCAAAGAGCCAAAAGATCCTAGCTTTCTTCAAGTGGCCCAATAGTCTCATAATCATCCCGCTATAACCTAAGTAACTGCCCATGCTATCATTCCTTCTTTTTTTTTTTTTTTGAGTTTTATTTATGTATTTATTTATTTTTGGCTGCATTGGGTCTTCATTGCTGCATGTGGGCTTTCTCTAGTTGCGGTGCGCGGACTTTTCATTGCAGTGGCTTCTCTTGTTGCGGAGCACAGGCTCTAGGCGCGCAGGCTTCAGTAGTTGTGGCATGTGGGCTCAGTAGTTGTGGCTGATGGGCTCTAGAGCGCAGGCTCAGTAGTTGTGGCTCACAGGCTTAGCTGCTCTGCTGCATGTGGGATCTTCCCAGACCAGGGCTCAAACCCATGTCCCCTGCATTGGCAGGCAGATTCTTAACCATTATGCCACCAGGGAAGCCCCCATTCCTTCTTTTAAGCTACAGCCAGAAGCACAAATCAGTTTGAAAAGATAAAAATGATAAAAATTTATTTTTGAAAAAGTACACTCTGACTGTCTCCTATCATATACATGATTATTTCAACTGTTCCCTATGATGGTTGGCTGTACTCTTTCCACAAGCAAAGCCATCTATTTGGAGCCAACATGATATCTCACCCACAGTGGTCACTGAGGTGCAGCACCCAAACCCTGAACAAGGAAAAAGTATGTGGGAGAAATTAAGACCATTTTAAGGTAAAGAGAAGCTAGTTCCTGGCAATGTAACCTCCTCAATATTTTGTGTCTTTCAAAATTGTGTTCTATGTACATCATACATCCACTGCTTCTTCTTCTCCATGTGAAATCATGGGAGTAGACCCATCAGCCATGGATCTACTGTCACTAAATTGGAATTTACAGGAAACTTCTGGTGGCTGTAAACAATTCCCCCAATACCAGACCAACCTAGCATAACAAGAATTCCAGAGTTTTAAAATCAAGTGTGTCCAATCGTAGCAATATCTTTTTGGATCTGTCTCCTAGAGTAATGGAAATAGAAACAAAACTAAACAAATGGGACCCAATTAAACTTATAAGCTTTTGCACCGCAAAGAAAACCATAAACAAAACGAAAAGACAACCTACAGAATGGGGGAAAATATTTGCAAATGATGCAACCAATGGGGGATTAATCTCCAAAATATACAAACAGCTCATAGAACTCAATATCAAAAAAACAAACAACCCAATCAAAAAATGAGCAGAAGATGTAAACAGACATTTCTCCAAAGAAGACATACAGATGGCCAACAGACACGTGAAAAGATGCTCAACAACACTAATTACTAGAGAAATGCAAATCAAAACTACAGTGAGGTATCACCTCACACCAGTCAGAATGGCCATGATCAAAAAGTCTACAAATAATAAATGCTGGAGGGAGTGTGGAGAAAAAGGAACCCTCCTACACTGTTGGTCAGAATGTAAATTGGTACAGCCACTATGGAGAACAGTATGGATGTTCCTTAAAAAACTAAAAATAGAGCTACCATATGATCCAGCAATCCCACTTCTGGGCATATATCCAGAGAAAACCATAATCCAAAAAGATACATGCACCCCAGTGTTCACTGCAGCACTATTTACAATAGCCAAGACACAGAAGCAACCTAAATGTCTATCAACAGATAAATGGATAAAGAAGATGTGGTATATTTATACAATGAAATATTACTCAGCCATAAAAAAGAATAATGTTATTTGCAACAATGTGGAAGGACCTAAAGATTATCACACCAAGTGAAGTAAGTCAGAGAAAGACAAATATCATATGATATCACTTATCTGTAGAATCTAAAAAAATGATGCAAATGAACTTATTTACAAAATAGAAACAGACTCACAGACATAGAAAGCAAACTTATGGTTACCAAAGGGGAAAGGTGGGGGGAGGGATCAATTAGGAATTTGGGAGTAACATATACACACACTACTATATACAAAATAGATAACCAGCAAGGACCTACTGTACAGTACAGGGAACTATACTCAGTATTTTGTAATAACCTATATGGGAAAAGAATCTGAAAAAGTTATATATATGTATATAACTGAATCACTTTGCTGCACACCTGAAACTAACAGAAGATTGTATATCAACAATACCTCAATTTAAAAAAAAAATGTACATCCATAATAGCTTCCAACGTACATTTGCAAACAGCCTCAAAACTAGGCAGGTCAAGTTTCAGAAGCAGACAGATAATTATAAATTTCTACCCCACCAATTTTTGTGCTCTGACACTTCCCTCTACTGGATATTGCCTTCTGTGTCCAGCCATGGAGTTCCCTCCCTCTGCTCTCCCTCTAGCTGAGACACTGGAATGCCTTTCTCCATCTCTCCAAACTTGGGTTAGAGTCTCATTTCTGCCCCCAAATTTTTTAAGGCTCTGACTACATTCACTCCCTCATCTATTTCCTCTGCACGGTGGCCCAAGCTTCTCAGGCAACCATGAGTAAAGCACCTTGTGAAAAAACCAAAGTCTGTTTCTAATGCTGGAGCAGTGGACCTGGGATCTGAGCAAGAGATGCCATAGCTGGAATGTGGTATCCTGGGTCCTCACTTTCAAAGGGAGACTTAAATGTGGTCCAGTGCGAGTCTGGCACCATAAGATGCAAAACTGTCTACTTTGAGTGCTGGTGGTGTTTTTTAAGTTCTGAGATAAACTCAGGAAATTATCAGAAAGAAGGATGATGATAGACTTGCAAATTTTGTAGAGTATTATTTTTAAATTGTTGATGTGCATTTCTTAGAAACTCAGTCTAAAATATTTGTCAATCTCTGTGTCCTTGTCTATACAATTTGTTGATATAGACTCTTATAGCATGCTAGCTAATGTAGCAGCAGGTTAAAACAGGACACAGGCTCGATGTCAGCAGAGAGTTCAAGACTGTTAGGTGTTATTCGACTACTTAAAGAGAACTGGAAATGGGGGTATGTGAATGCCAGTTTTTGTGACTCTTAGCCCATTACTCATCTGCAGCCTATAAAGAGGTTGAAGAGACCAAAAGGAAAGATGGGAATTGGAGAGAGCCTTTTATTTGGAGGTCAGTAGACTATGAACCTCTTTACCCCCTCCATGAGGGAGGCTGATACCTCACCTCAAGCCTAGTGATAAAGATATTAAGGAGGCCCTGCAGAGGGCTTCAGATGAGCCCCCTAGAGAGCAGTTCTCTGGCGTTTGACTCACAGATAAGAAATCGGAAGGAGCTAGAGGCTAGCAGAAGCATCATGAGAAAACACTGTAGAAGTCCCTGCTTCAAAGTAATTTTCATGCCCTCTACTGAAGGATTTAAGATGAAGATATTTTCTGTGCAGCAGAGATAAAAGGAGGGAGAGAGAGAGAATGAGAGCATGAGAGAGAGACCAGAACCATCTCAGAGGGACCTTGCCCATGAGAACACCTGGAGGAGCACTGGGGAAAGAAGTGGGGAGATTCTGTGTGGAGGCAGTCATAGAGAACCGGGATTGTTACAGACTGAATTGTGTCCCCTAATTCATATGTTGAAGCTCAATATGATTATATATGGAGATAGGGGCCTCGAACGGGGTCATTAAGGTTAAATGAGGTCATAAGGGTGGGACCCCAATCTGATAAGACTGGTGTCCTTATAGGAAGAGATCAGAGCTCTCTTTCTCTTCCCTCATGTGCACTTGATGACACAGTGAGAAGGTGGTCATCTACAAGGAAGAGAACCTTCACCAGAAACCAGCCCTGCTGGCACCTTGATCTTGGACTTCCAGCCTCCAGAACTGTGACAAAATAAATGTCTGTTATTTAAGCCATCCAGTCTGTGGTATTTTGTTATGACAGCACAAAGCAGACTAATATAGGGGTCTCAGGCAGTCAGCTGGGAAGTGCATCCCCTGAAGCAGAGGTTCATAGGTAAATAGTCCCTAGTGATGAGGGCATCTCCAAAGAACTCACAGAGCAATCCAAAAGAAATAGATTCATCCCACAAAGAAATCTCCAAGATTAATGTTTTCACTGGTGAAGTATACCAAACATCTAAGGAAGAAATAACAATCTTACATAAACTTTTCCAGACAACAGAAAAAGAGTATGTACTTCTCAAGTCATTTTATGAATACATCATAACCATGATAACAAAAGCTGATAGAGACATTGCAAGATAGAAAAATGTCAGTCTTCTTCAAAAGTACAGATGCAAAACCTTAAACACAGTAGGAGCAAACCGAATCCAATGATTTGGGAAAGGACAACAACATCCTGAGTGGAGTTTAATCCAAGAGTGCAAATGTTAACATTTTAAAAATCAGTGTAATTCTCATAGTAACAGAATAAAGAAAAAAGATCATTTGATCATCACATGAGTATAAAACAATTTTATAAAATTCGATAATCATTCATATTAAAAAAAAACTTTTAGCAAACTATGATAAATATGATAGCATCTCCAAACAAAAAAACAAAACAAAACAAAAAACTCTGAGATCAGAAATGAGCAACATTGTACTTACTGGAGGTTCTCACTAGCGCAGTAAAGCAAGAGAGCACTGAACATCTGCCAAACCTGGAGGCAGCAGTGCCGGCTCACGACTGCACCAATCAGGTAAGAACTTCCTAACCTCCTGTCCCTCCCCACCACTCCAGCACTGGAGAGGAACAGAAATCCCAACTAGCCAGTTGGGAGTGGAGTGGGGTGAGGGCACAATCAAGAAAGAAGAAACCAACCACTCAGTTGCTCCCACCTCATGTTCCTTTCCACTGAAAGCGTTCTATCATCAACAATGCCAAACTGAGGGAGGGAGGAGTTTTAAACGTTATTTTTTAAATGAAGACTGGAATTTTGACTCTTACACAAGGCTGGAAATTTTAGTTACTGAGATAGTCAGTACTATTTTGTAATATGTAGTGGCCACAGGACTTTTCCTTATCTGAGAATGACCTGGAAACTAGAGAATCTGCTGTAGATTTTATCTAAGGGGTGAGGGAAAACTATATGAGAGCAGATGTGCATGGGGGAAATGAAGAATCAAGTTGTCTTCCATTCCACCCTATGACTAAAGTTCTTTCAAAATCCTGGTTATGCTGTTCTTGATGTTGTTAATGCGCTCACTGCTAGTCCTCAAAGGGCAAATGCTTCCTCTGAACCACACTTTCCTAGATTTGTTGGAAAAACAGTCTTCCTCTGCTGTCTTTCAAGACTTGCCTTTTGGCCTGGGCTGTTCCTGAGCAGGCAATGTACACATCCTACACTGACTGAGAAGGCAGAGGATTCCACAGGGGTCACAGATGGTGGTTTCTGTGTTGGGTGTGAGCAGAACATTGCCTTGTGCTAAAGCCAGTTCCAGCCTGACCATCCCAACTCCCTTACTCTGAAGCAGAGTAAGCAAGAGCAAAGCTCAAGGGCTATGGGAAATTTGTCATTGTGCGAAAATAGAGGGATGGCCCTGAAGGGTGTTGCTCTGCAAGTCTGAGACAATCACCAGTACAAGCAACTCATTCTAAGGGCACATTCACTGTGCAAAAAGTGCTTAACATATTATTGTCAAGACTTAATAGATATGGTCTCTATCCTCAAAGAACTATTTAAAACCAAAGATGGAACTAACACATAAAACACTATAAAATATATGCAAAATGAATAGGCAAGATTATTAATATTGCCTAGAGCTTGATACATCATCTCAGCCAGTGGAGGGTCCAGTGTCATTAAAAACAAAATTATTTATTAAAAGTCATTTTCTCTATATCTGACCCCAGTCCGTGCCAGATTTCAGGGCATTGGGCCCATTCTGTTTTCTCTCTTTTGAAGTTAGTTTCTCATCTTACTCCTGTCTTGGAAATGTAACGTATCACTGAGGTGGTTCTGAGTTTATGTTTTGTTCACTTTTAATGTGTGCTAAATGACTGGAAATGGGAAGCAGGTGGACACTTGGCCCAGAGATTATAAACTCCATCTCCTTAATTAGATGGTGTTGATTAAGGCTTCCATGGGGTCCTTCTCCTCACTGCCAAGTAAAACAGCTCTCCAGTGGGGCTCCTCAAAGCATTTAGGAACTAATGTTTTACTCAGTTCCTCCTTTGCATTTATTCACAGATACTGACCAAACAGAATCCAAATTATCTTTATCTCTTTGGTTTTTCACTAACAGTTTCGCCACTGGACTTTCCTTTTTGGCAAGAGTTGAAAGAGAATGAAGGGAATTCTGGATAGCCCCTGGCTGAACTTTCCTTCCTATTTTGAGTTAGCAGAATTTAGTTGGGAAGGGGTGGAGGCTGGGGGGTCTTCAGAAGAGAGAGCTTCAGAGCCTTAGGAAAGTGCTAGGTACTATATCAACCTGTGGCTTCTCTTAACCAGGGGAACAGAGCAAGAGTTTGGAGACTGACAGATGTGAGTTTGAATCTTGGCTCAGCTGCTTATTAGCTGCAAACTGTGGTGTGCTGGTAAATGTTTAACAACAGACTTTTTAAAAAAATATTTATTTATTTTTGCCTGTGTTGGGTCTTCGTTTCTGTGCAAGGACTTTCTCTAGTTGGGGCAAGCGGGGGCCACTCTTCATGGCGGTGCGCAGGCCTCTCACTATCGCGGCCTCTCTTGTTGTGGAGCACAGGCTCCAGACGCGCAGACTCAGTAGTTGTGGCTCACGAGCTTAGTTGCTCCGCGGCATGTGGATCTTCCCAGACCAGGGCCCGAACCCATGTCCCCTGCATTGGCAGGCAGATTCTCAACCACTGCGCCACCAGGGAAGCCCTAACAACAGACTCTTAAAGGAAATAAATAAGGCCTTAATTTATAACATGTGGCAATTTTTGTGGTGTAAATACTCCTACCAGGACTGATTTTAAGCTACCAATGTGTTGTGACTAAAGGCAAATTTGAGAAGAGATTAGTACTACTGGTTCTCATAGCTATATAAGCTGACATCCAGCTCGCTAGTAACCAAATGTAAGCAACAGTTTCACCATCTGTATGAAAGGGATATTTTGCATTATAGAGAGTAAAGTAATAACTGAAAAGTGGCCAAAACAGAGCCTGACCCACACTAGGAGCTCAATAAATTGTCACTACATATTATCATTTTAACCTGGGCTTTAAGGAAGTGACTTCACATTGCTGAGCACTCCAAGAAGTCACAGCAGGTCGAGGAACCAAGATGGCGGAATAGAAGGATGTGCTCTACTCCCTCTTGTGAGAACACCAGAATCACAACTAGCTGCTGGACAATCATCGACAGGAAGACACTGGAACTCACCAAAAAAGACACCCCACATCCAAAGACAAAGGAGAAGCCACAATGAGACAGTAGGAGGGGTGCAATCACAGTAAAATCAAATCCCATAACTGGTGGGTGGGTGACTCACAGACTGGAGAACACTTATACCACAGAAGTCCACCCACTGGAGTGAAAGTTCTGAGCCCCACGTCAGGCTTCCCAACCTGGGGATCTGGCAATGGGAGGAGGAATTCCTGGACAATCAGACTTTGAAGCCTAGTGGGAACTGAGTGCAGGACTCGACAGGACTGGGGAAAACAGAGACTCCACTCTTGGAGAGCACACACAAAGTGGTGTGGGTATTGGGACCCAGGGGAAGGACCGGTGACCCCAGGGGAGACTGAATGAGACCTACCTGCTAGCGCTGGAGGGTCTCCTGCAGAGGTGGTGGGGGGTGGGCTGTGGCTCACCGTGGGGACAAGGACACTGGCAGCAGAAGTTCTGGGAAGTACTTCTTAGCATAAGCCCTCCCAGAGTCTGTCATTAGCCCCACCAAAGAGCCCAGGTAGGCTCCAGTGTTGGGTAGCCTCAGGCCAAACAACCAACAGGGAGGGAACCCAGCACCACCCATCAACAGTCAAGTGGATTAAAGCTTTACTGAGCTCTGCCCACCAGAGGAACACTCAGCTCTACCCACCACCAGTCCCCCCCACCAAGCCTTACATAGCCTCATCCACCAGAGGGCAGACAGCAGAAGCAAGAAGAACTACAAGCCTGTGGAACAAAAATCACACACAGAAAGACAGACAAGATGAAAAGGCAGAGGGCTATGTACCAGATGAAGGAACAAGACAAAACTCCAGAAAATCAACTAAATAAAGTGGACATAGGCAACCTTCCAGAAAAAGAATTCAGAATAATGATACTGAAGATGATTCAGGACCTCAGAAAAAGAATGGACGCAAAGATCAAGAAGATGCAAGAAACGTTTAACAAAGACCTAGAAGAATTAAAGAACAAACAAACAGAGATGAATAATACAATAACTGAAATGAAAACTACACTAGAAGGAATCAATAGCAGAATAACTGAGGCAGAAGAACGGATAAGTGACCTGGAAGACAGAATGGTGGAATTCACTGCTATGGAACAGAATAAAGAAAAAAGAATGAAAAGAAATGAAGACAACCTAAGAGACCTCTGGGACAACATTAAACACAACAACATTCCCATTATAGGGGTCCAAGAAGGAGAAGAGAGAGAGAAAGGACCTGAGAAAATATTTGAACAGATTATAGTCGAAAACTTCCTTAACATGGGAAAGGAAATAGCCACCCAAGTCCAGGAAGCGCAGAGTCCCATACAAGATAAACCCAAGGAGAAACACGCCGAGACACATAGGAATCAAACTGGCAAAAATTAAAGACAAAGAAAAATTACTGAAAGCAGCAAGGGAAAAATGACAAATAACATACAAGGGAACTCCCATAACGTTAACAGCTGATTTCTCAGCAGAAACTCTACAAGCCAGAAGGGAGTGGCATGATATACTTAAAGTGATGACAGGGAAAAACCTACAACCAAGATTGCTCTACCCAGCAAGGATCTCATTCAGATTCAATGCAGAAATCAAAAGCTTTACAAACAAGCAAAAGCTAAGAGAATTCAGCACCACCAAACCAGCTCTAGAACAAATGCTAAAGGATTCTCTAAGTGAGAAACACAAGAGAAGAAAAGGATGTATAAAAACCCCAAAACAATAAAGAAAATAGTCATAGGAACATACATATCGATAATTACCTTAAACATGAATGGATTAAATGCTCCAACAAGAAGATGTAGGCTTGCTGAATCGATACAAAAACAAAACCCCTATATATGCTGTCTACAAGAGACCCACTTCAGACCTAGGGACACATACAGACTGAAAGCGAAGGGATGGAAAAAGATATTCCATGCAAATGGAAATCAAAAGAAAGCTGGAGTAGCTATACTCATATTAGATAAAATAGACTTTAAAATACAGAATGTTACAAGAGACAAGGAAGAACACTACATAATGATCAAGGGATCAATCCAAGAAAAAGATATAACAATAATAAATATATATGCACCCAACATAGGAGCACCTGAACACATAAGGCAACGGTTAACAGCTATAAAAGAGGAAATCGACAGTAACACAATAATAGTGGGGGACTTCAACACCTCACTTACACCAATGGACAGATCATCCAAAATGAAAATAAATAAGGAAACAGAAGCTTTAAATAACACAATAGACCAGATACATTTAATTGATATTTATAGGACATTGCATCCCAAAACAGCAGATTACACTTTCTTCTCAAGTGCGCACAGAACATTCTCCAGGATAGATCACATCATGGGTCACAAATCAAGCCTCAGTAAATTTAAGAAAATTGAAATAATATCAAGCATTTGTTCTGACCACAATGCTATGAGATCAGAAATGAATTATAGGGAAAAAAACGTAAAATCACAAACACATGGAGGCTAAATAATACGTTACTGAATAACCAAGAGATCACAGAAGAAATCAAAGAGGAAATCAAAAAATACCTAGAGACAAATGACAATGAAAACACGATGATCCAAAACCTATGGGATGCAGCAAAAGCAGTTCTAAGAAGGAAGTTTATAGCTATACAAGCCTACCTCAAGAAACAAGATAAATCTCAAGTAAACAAGCTAACCTTACACGTAAAGGAACTAGAGAAAGAACATACAAAACCCAAAGTAATCAGAAGGAAAGAAATCATAAAGATCAGAGCAGAAATAAATGAAACAGAAACAAAGAAAAAAATAGCAAAGATCAATAAAACTAAAAGCTGGCTCTTTGAGCAGATAAACAAAATTGATAAACCATTAGCAAGACTCATCAAGAAAAGAGGGAAAGGACTCAAATCAATAAAATTAGAAATGGGGGCTTCCCTGGTGGCGCAGTGGTTGAGAGTCCGCCTGCCGATGCAGGGGACACGGGTTCGTGCCCTGGTCTGGGAAGATCCCACATGCTGTGGAGCGGCTGGGCCCGTGAGCCATGGCCGCTGAGCCTGCACATCCGGAGCCTGTGCTCCGCAACGGGAGAGGCCACAACAGTGAGAGGCCCGTGTACTGCCAAAAAAAAAAAAAAATTAGATATGAAAAAGGAGAAGTTACAACAGACACCACAGAAATACAGAGCATCCTAAGAGACGACTACAAGCAACTCTATGCCAATAAAATGGACAACCTGGAAGAAATGGACAATTTCTTAGAAAGGTATAACCTTCCAAGACTGAACTAGGAAGAAACAGAAAATATGAACAGACAAATCACAAGTAATGAAATTGAAACTGTGATTAAAAATCTTCCAACAAACAAAAATGCAGGACCAGATGGCTTCACGGGTGAATTCTATCAAACATTTAGAGAAGAGTTAACACCCATCCTTCTCAAACTCTTCCAAAAAACTGTAGAGGAAGGAACACTCCCAAACTCATTCTATGAGGCCACCATCACCCTAACACCAAAACCAAAGATACTACAAAAAAAGAAAACTACAGACCAGTATCACTGATGAATATATATGCAAATATCCTCAACAAAATACTAGCAAACAGAATCCAACAACACATTAAAAGGATCATACACCATGATCAAGTGGGATTTATCCCAGGGATGCAAGGATTCTTCAATATATGCAAATCAATCAATGTGATACACTATATAAACAAATTGAATAATAAAAACCATATGATCATCTCAATAGATGCAGACAAAGCTTTTGACAAAATTCAACACCCATTTATCATAAAAACTCTGCAGAAAGTGGGCATAGAGGGAACCTACCTCAACATAATAAAGGTCATATACGACAAACCCACAGCAAACATCATTCTCAATGGTGAAAAACTGAAAGCATTTCCTCTAAGATCAGGAATGAGACAAGGAGGTCCACTCTCACCACTATTATTCAACATAGTTTTGGAAGTCCTAGCCACGGTAATCAGAGAAGAAAAAGAAATAAAAGGAGTACAATTTGGAAAAGAAGAAGATAAAACTGTCACTGTTTGCTGATGACATGATACTATACATACAGAATCCTAAAAATGCCACCAGAAAACTACTAGAGCTAATCAATGAATCTGGTAAAGTTGCAGGATACAAAATTAATGCACAGAAATCTCTTGCATTCCTATACACTAATGATGAAAAATCTGTAAGAGAAATTATGGAAACACTCTCATTTACCATTGCAACAAAAAGAACAAAATACCTAGGAATAAACCTACCTAGGGAGACAAAAGACCTGTATGCAGAAAACTATAAGACACTGATGAAAGAAATTAAAGATGATACCAACAGATGGAGAGATATACCATGTCCTTGGATTGGAAGAATCAATATTGTGAAAATGACTATACTACCCAAAGCAATATACAGATTCAACGCAATCCCAATCAAATTACCAATGACATTTTTTACTGAACTAGAACAAATCATCTTAAAATTTGTATGGAGACACAAAAGACTCCGAATAGCCAAAGCAGTCTTGAAGGAAAAAAACGGAGCTAGAGGAATCAGACTCCCTGACTTCAGACTATACTACAAAGCTACAGTAATCAAGGCGATATGGCACTGGCACAAAAATAGAAACATAGGTCAATGGAACAAGATAGAAAGCCCAGAGATAAACCCACGCACCTGTGGTCAACTAATCTATGACAAAGGAGGCAAAGATATACAATGGAGAAAAGCCAGTCTCTTCAATAAGTGGTGCTGGGAAAACTGGACAGCTACATGTAAAAGAATGAAATTAGAACATTCCCTAACACCATACAAAAAATAAACTCGAAATGGATTCGAGACCTAAATGTAAGACTGGACACTATAAAACTCTTAGAGGAAAACATAGGAAGAACACTCTTTGACATAAATCACAGCAAGATCTTTTTTGATCCACCTCCGAGAGTAATGGAAATAAAAACAAAAATAAACAAATGGGACCTAATGAAACTTCAAAGCTTTTGCACAGCAAAGGAAACCATAAACAAGACGAAAAGACAACCCTCAGAATGGGAGAAAATATTCGCAAACGAATCAACAGACAAAGGATTAATCTCCAAAATATATAAACAGCTCCTGCAGCTCAATATTAAAGAAACAAACAACCCAATCCAAAAATGGGCAGAAGACCTAAATAGACATTTCTCCAAAGAAGACATACAGATGGCCAAGGAGCACATGAAAAGCTGCTCAACATCACTAATTATTAGAGAAATGCAAACCAAAACTACAATGAGGTATCACCTCACACCAGTTAGAATGGGCATCATCAGAAAATCTACGAACAGAAAGTGCTGGAGAGGGTGTGGCAGAAAGGGAACCCTCTTGCACTGTTGGTGGGAATGTAAATTGATACAGCCACTATGGAGAACAGTATGGAGGTTCCTTAAAAAACTAAAAATAGAATTACCATATGATCCAGAAATCCCACTACTGGGCATATACCCAGAGAAAACCATAATTCAAAAAGACACATGCACCCCAATGTTCACTGCAGCACTATTTACAATAGCCAGGTCATGGAAGCAACCTAAATGCCCATCGACAGAGGAATGGATAAAGATGTGGTACATATATACAATGGAATATTACTTAGCCATAAAAAGGAATGAAATTGAGTCATTTGTTGAGACATGGATGGATCTAGAGACTGTCATACAGAGTGAAGCAAGTCAGAAAGAGAAAAACAAATATCATATATTAACGCATGTACGTGGAACCTAGAAAAATGGTAGAGATGAACTGGTCTTCAGGGCAGAAGTTGAGACAACAAATGTATGGACACCAAGGGGGGAAAACCGCGGTGGGGTGGGGATAGTGGTGTGCTGAATTGAGCGATTGGGATTGCCATGTATACACTGATGTGTATAAAATTGATGACTAATAAGAATCGGCAGTATAAGAAAACAAACAACAAAAAAAACAACTAATACTAAACTTTCTTTGGGTTATTTGTATGGAAATATGTTTATAAATGTTTCAGACATTACATGAAATTTCTAAAAATCTTATATGTTCTAGTATGATGTTATAAGTCGTAATTCTAGTTATTACTTTAAAATGTATATCTCAGAAATTACTAAATTTCCTTGTCAATTGCATTATTATGAACTTTCATCAAATCTTTAACCATGGTCATTTTTAAGTCTTTTGTCATTTACAGAGAGTTCTGGGTGTACTCTGATGCTTTTGCAAAAGTGTTCCTCTAAAAGGGTTTCATCTTCAAGGAATTCATGGAAAAGACTGTGACAAGTACAGGTTTCTGGTACTGCCTATACTGCTGAACTGAATGAATAAGCATTTTCAGAACTCGAATGGAAAACTGATGAATTCATAAAAGTGCTAACAAAAGATCAAGATGAAAAAAAATTAATTACATGGGACTGAGTGAACTGATGAGGATGATTATAATTTTTGTGACTTTGAGTTTAAAAAAAAATCCCACAAGGACTCAGAGGCAAAAAGTATACAAATAAATTTTCACTGCAAAGTAAAGGAGCTGTTACAGTGGAGGAATACTGGACTGAATGTCAATATTATGACATAGTATGAGTGTGTTTCATGTTTGGTAATTGCAATCATTGTTGCTTTTGTTATGGTCATCCATTTACAATGCTTGGTGTCAATTTATTTATCTCTTGTAAAAATAAAATACAATGTGTGTGTGTGTGAATGAAAAAAAAAAGATCATCCACACTGAAAATGTAAAACAAATCAGAAACTACACTAACTCTGATTCACCCTTAGTATACCAACAGCTAATCAGGAGCCTTGTGCAAAAACATCTTGATTAGTTGCTAATAAAACTCTTTAGAAGCAGACCCCTCCACATGCCTCAAAGGGAAGACGCAGACCTGTATGCTTCAGGATTTCTCACCAAAACCCCACACAATTTCTTTACTATTCCAGCCAAGTATAGCCTAGCCCTACCCTCATACCTGTTTTTCTTGGTTTAGTAATAAAGAAACACAGATGGAAATAAAGAAGAGATATCAGGTAGAAAGATATAAAATAGTGGGAAAAATAATATAAGTGAAGTCAAGTACCACCACCATTTATAGAAGTGAACTTTCAGCACCAACATTAATATTTTTTCCTGTTATATCTGTAAATGATAATATCTAATATGTATATAACAATTTTTAATCAAATCTCATTTTTATAACTAACTACTTCACAACAAGTAACATGCTAAGGCAACATCAACAGATGAAAAAAGGTAGTCCCTGGCCCCAAGGAACGTTGCCCAGGAGAAGACAGAGATATGTGAAAAATACAATTACAATACAGTGTAGCGAGTGCAACAATCAGGCATGCAGAAGTGCAAGGGAAGCCAAAAGGACTGTGTCATCACAACACTAAAAAGAAGACTGCACAAAATTGAGTTTTGAAAAATGAAGTGGGTTTCCCAGATGCCCCATAGGGAGAAAGGAATTCTTGGAGGAGAGAAAAGCATAATTCAAGACAGTGAATTGTTCATATAATCCTAGAAGTGAAGTAGGCAATGGCAGGAGAAATGACTGGACACAGGCATCATGAATACTTGTATGTCTGCATATTAGCAAGTCCATTCTAAAGGAAACTTTGAGGATCAACTCGGGGGTGGGGAACGGCGGCGGGGACAGAACTAGTCATTCCTGCAAGAAACCCTGGAACCAGTTTCTACCAAACCACCAAAAAAATGACTTCAAAGGCAACATGGTATCACAGAAGGGGCTTGTTCTTTTGTTTTTAGTTCATTAGGTCTCACTTAAAATTCTGATTCCACAATGTACCTGCTTTGGGATCTTGAACAACACTCGTAACCTCTGCAAGTTTCAGTATAGTAAGTTTATGTGATTACCTTCATCTGTAATATCCCTGTGTTGCAATCTTAATGGAAACTCAAGTTCAGGTCAAAGACTAGTTTCTCTGCGACTTCTCCTCTGAATTGATTCAAAAGCCATCCCTCCCGTCCTCATTTGGCTTCTCTTATGGAATCTCATTAAAACTTCTATGACCTCTTTGGGGTTTTTTTGTTGTTGTTGTCTGTTTTTTAATTGAAGTATAGCTGATTTAAAATGTCGTGTTACTTTCAGGTGTATAGCACAGTGATTCCTTTTTCACATTCTTTTCCCTTATAAGTTATTACGAAATATTGAGTATCATAGCTCCCCGTGTCGTAGAGGAGATCCTTGTTGTATCTATTCTATGCCTTCTTTGAATGACCGTAGCACTTGTTATATCATTTTTATGTCTGTTTTTGCTGCTTTGTGACTGAAAATGAAAAATTTCTATTCGTTCAAAAAAAGAAAAAAAAAAAGAAGTCACAGCATCCGCCTTGAACATTTAACTAAATTTTATTACACAGGTGTCCAGGGAATGGATCCACACTAATCGAATGCATACAGGGCCGTTATATAAATCAAAATGCCAATTTACTACTTTAATTTAGCGTGTATATAGAATTATAATTTTCCAAACCTAAACTGGATTGCATGGCCCAATAAAGGATTTCTTTTTGTGGTTTAGGAATGTGCTTATATGCAAAGTGCTACACAAGCATAAGTGTTAATTATATTCAAATATGCTTAATTAATGATCTGGATTAAAAATTAAATTTCAGTTGCCCCAGAAAATCCCTGGCCTCTGCTGACATTGGCATATCCCTGGTCTGGTGCTCTGCACCTGTCTCCTTGCAAACAGCTAGCTCTCATGTTGACCCTGTGGAAGGCTGGATGGGTGAACGTTAAGTGGAGAGTATATATAACCACCCCTGAGGGAGTTCTGCCTGGAGTTTCCCCAATCACAACTATAACGATAGATTTTAAACTCACTGGGTAAGGGAGGAAGGATAGCGATTACTGGTTCCATTTTATCATTATGCAAACTGACACACAGAGAAGGGCAGATAGAAAATTTACTAGGAGGGCTGAGAACAGAATTCAGATCTCTGATGCGTACTTTAGTGCTCGTTCTTCTGCCCCTGGGATGATCAGTTGGGCTACATAAAAACCTCACTGTTCAGTGCAGGAGAAAACTACAGGAGTAGATAAATATTGAGAGAGACAGAGAGAGAATTTCTGTGATGGAACCATACACAGGATGTTATGGAAACACTAACAAAGGAAAACTAACCCATTCTGGAAGGGGAGATTGTATGGGTATAGTTGTGGGGGGGGGGTGTTAGATACGGGGACCTCTGGTCTGAGTTCTTAAAGGATGAGTAAGAATTACATTGGAAAAGAGGGACATTACAGGTTGGGTTCACCAGGAAGCAGATTCTAAGGTGGCAATTAGCACATGAGATATTTATTAGCGAATACTCTTGGGAGCAGAAGGATACAGAACTGGGGAGAGGGAGGAGTTGAGCAATGATACAATCTAAACACAGGCTTCAGCCAATTCAGTAAGAACTCCAGGACAGATGTGGTTCCTTCAGAGTTTTTCCAAGTAGGAGTGAGAAAGCCAGGTCATCATACCATGATGTGAATCAGCCAATTGGATGCAGGCTACCCCTACAAGGAGGTGTGACTTAGGATGAGTCATTTTCTTCAAAAGAGGGCTGTTTCCCAGTAATGATTTCAGGTGATGGGGAAATAAACCCTTCATTCCTGAAGGGGATCTAGGCAACAGATCACCCAAGAGGGGAAGGGTTTTCTTCCCAGAGAAAAGCACTGAAGAAAGAAACAGTGATGCATGTGGGTGTCATGCAAGTGGTTCAATGTTTGCCATGGAAAGGGTTTCATGGGAAGCAGATTCTGAGCCAGAGACAGACATCTGTGTACACGGCGTTTACTGGGTAGTGGTCTCAGGAACAACATCTTTAAGGGAGTGAGGGAAGCAGGATTAGGGAAAGGGAGAAGTTGAATGGCCATACAGTTAGTTGCCAGTTGGCCAGTGAATAACTCATCTCTAAAACCTCATTACAGATCTCATCGCCTTGGATCGCCCAGGGCACCAATTTTCGTAAGTAGGATTGCCAGAAAACCAACTCTGAGATGGAGATTTACATACAAAAGACTTAACTGAGAAGAGTGCTCAGGAACCTTTAAGTAATGAGGACAGAGGGTTGGGGTTTAGTCCCGTGGGAGTTCTGAAACGTAAGATGGCCCTTCAGAGACAGATTAGAGAAACTGTTAGGAGAAAAAAAAAAAAACATATGAGGAGTGAGGGAGAGGAAAGAATCAAAGTTTGTCTACTAGAATTCTAGTTTGGATGGCTGAATGGATGAAGGTTAAAAAAAAAAATGAGAGAATTTTGGAAAGAGAATCAGCTTGAGAAAGAGGATGAAGGAGCATTTTTAGACATCTTGAATTTGAGTTGAAAATGTCCACAGAGCAGTTGGCTCTATGATGATGAAGCTGGGGGAGCAGCCTAACCTAGAGATTGGCTGACTCATTGAGAGGGGATGAGATCACCTGGGACAGTGAGTAAAGTGAGAAGATGAGAGGCCAAGGATGGCACCAGGGAACAACAACATTTAAAGTCAGCGAAGAAGAACATCCTGTTAAAGGAGACATGAGAAATGACCTCAGGTAGCAAGAGAAGAAAGCCAAGAAAAGAGGAATTGAAGTGAGCAGAAAGGTTCAGAAAGAAAAAGTGGGGGTTTTGTATTTGTTAAATTTTAGGGTCATCATGATCTTAAATTAGTTTGGTGTAGCTTCAAATCGTTCGATGATGGGACTGAGGAAGATAAATCAGATTGCAGTAAGTGAGACATTTATAGGAGCTCAGCACAACTACCTCAGTCATGGTGTGAGTGTGTGGGCAGATGGGATTCTCTTTAACTCTTAACATTAACATTTAACTTTACAATTGCAGAAATATCACAGAGGAAAGAAATTATTGAAGTCCCCTAGCCTCCCTCTCAATGGAATCAACGAGAAACAGCTCATTATTGCTTCTGAACAAGAAAGTATCTCTTTTCATAATAGAGACATTTAGATTTCCACAAACCAACTGCTTAGACTGGTTGAATATCTGTGGGCACTTTATCTTGGTTAATGGGGATGTTTCAGAGTCTAGCTTAAGGGAATTTTATGACTGGGCAAGTTTTATTCAGTGTTGGGTTTCCTAACTGCTATGCTATTAGACCCCTTTCTTTCCTCCCCATCCTCCTCTCCTTAACTTACCCCTTCCTCCTACCTCTGCTGCTGGAAAATACTTCAGCTTATCTGGATACAAAACTCAGTGCATTTAGATGTTCATTTCTTTTTATGTTTATATATTTATATTGTTTTTATTTATGTAAGTTCCATTTATATTTAGCTATTAATTTTGTATTTAATCAACTTATTTAATGAGGATCTTGGAAAGGGGGAGGAGTGGCATTATCTCTTAGCAGGGAAAGGGAAGTGCAGACACAGCGATTAGCTGTGAGTTTGTGGTCCGTATCAAGTGGAATTACAGAAGGGCTCTCCAAGCTTCCAGAATTTGAGACTATAGCGGCGGTCACTTTGCCCTTCTGCAGTACTCAGCAGGACACTTCGGTGTGTGGACTTTTAATACACTTTGCCTGGTGGTGCTGCTGCCGCCGCCAAGCCCACTGATGATGCTGATGACGTTGTATAAGGAAGATGCGTTATATCCTTCTGCACACTTGTTCTGACTTCTTTCTTGCCAGCTTTAACTCCCTTTTTTTTTTTTTTTTTTTTTGCGATACGCGGGCCTCTCACTGTTGTGGCCTCTCCCGTTGCGGAGCACAGGCTCCGGACGCGCAGGCCCAGCAGCCATGGCCCACGGGCCCAGCTGCTCCGCGGCACGTGGGATCCTCCCAGCCCGGGGCATGAACCCATGTCCCCTGCATCGGCAGGCAGACTCCCAACCATTGTGCCACCAGGGAAGCCCCCTATCTCTCTTAATGATCATGGTTTTAAGGCCTGAGAGTACGCCCAACTATTCTCAGGTGTCAGCAACCTGGAAGGACTTCATTGGTCTTTAGTGGGGAGCAGATCTATCTTCTTTCAACTGAAAACCTGAGAAAGCTATTTACCCCAACGATCCTGCCTGGGGGAAGACGTTTCTCGCAGCAGGGACTCCCTTAAACTTCTCTGCAGTAGACTTTCCTACAGCTCTCCTCCTTTCCTCATTCACTCATTTATTCATTTTGTTAACAAATATTTATTGAGCAGTGACTATTTTCCAGGCACTGGAAACTACCATCCTGGAGTTACAGCACTGATAGATACTGACCCTAGCCTCATGAAGATCACACTCCATCATACTGCTTAATCTCATGTTGCCCCTACTCACAAGTACCCCTTTCTTGGGAGAGAGAACACAGTGTTCTACAAAGCTTTGATATGAAAGGGCTGAGCTCAGAAAAGTTTGTGATAATACCTACCATTGGTTGAATACCAATGGAAACAAAGATGATGCAGTTAAAAAGGAAAATGGATGGTGATGCTGGTATGGTGGGGAGATATGTGCCAGTGTCAGAGCGTGAGGGAAACTGAGAAGCCTATACTTACCCATAAATCAAGTGGATTGTAAAGGAAGATAAAATGGTAAAAGAAATACAGAAGAGTTACACTTGTAACTTTAAAGTACAAAATAGCACTCATAATCATTCTTTCTATTTATTTTCTATCCTCCTGAAGATTTATTTATGCTGTCATAGAATGAATAGAATTGTGACTTTCATTTCACACATCATCTGATTTTAGGTACTTTTGACTGTCGCATCAAGTTTTCAACAGGACATGCTTCTGGGAGACCAGGGAAGTATATCTGCCCCACCCCACCCCTGTCACCTGTTTCAACTCTTTGATGCTGCATATATGCAAGAGGACATTCCCTGGGGCTACTCAGTCCCTGATGTGAACCACATCTATTACAATTAGCAAACATAGGTCCAGAGCAGCCCACCATCTGCCAGTCTCCTTTGACCTTCTGACCTGTTTTATGAGGTCTTTCCTTTTCATGCCTAACACAGACACAGTAGATGCACAATAAATATTTATTGATTTAATAAATTTTGTTTCCACTTTCATACACTTTCTCAGGTAAGAGACGCTTGTTACCTTCATGGAAGAAGCATTCGAATAAATGAAAAGGAAGAGCAAGTCAAAGTCTACATTTATATGTTTCCAGCTGGGAGTGCAAAAAACAAGTTGATTTTCCACTCCTGTTCCTTTATTCTAGGTACTGACTGGTTCTTAATCTAAAAAGGCACATTGGCTCGTGGGCTTGGATTATCTTCAGCACACCTGGAGAGAAGAGAAGATGGTTTGCTAGATCCAGCAATTCCCAGGAGCTTGTCTCCATTATTCAGGAGATCATTAATACGGAGTGTCAAAGCCACAGCTGAGCACTAAGACACCTAAACCAAGGACTGGTTGGTCCTTTGCCTTCAGAGAGATCGGTAATTATTAGATTTCTCACCATCAATCAACTCAATAAAAGAATGAAAGCTGAAAAACAAAAGCTGTCTTCCACAATTTCAAAGACCCCTGACAATATGATACATATAGGATAATGGGATGGGGATACTCCCACACACCCCCACTCTTAGAGGATAAGATGTGAGGAAAACTCTCTTGTCTAGGCCTTTCTCAATTCTGTGTAGGACTTAGAATTCCAGTAAAATGGTGCTTCAGTGTGCAGCAGCCAGAAGAAATTTTAGTGATTATCTTGGCAACTTCATTTCCCAGAAATCTGTAATTCTTAAATCACTGAACTGATACAAAACACCTGGAAATTTAAAAAAAAACACCTGGAAATATAGTATAAAATATATCAAATATTTTTTAAATGCTTGGTTGAATTCAGAAGGAAGTAGAAAAATTCCAAGAGGATCCTGCAAGCAGAGTTGTAAGCCAAAATAGGAGCCCGTTTAACAGGAACTAAGATCTAGGTTTGATTGGCAGTGCTGGGGGCAAGAGACAAAGCCTTAGGCCCACGCAAAGCAGGTAGTGGGAGGTCCCACATAAATTCAGGTCCCTCAAAGGCCTACAAAGACACAATAGGAAAAAAAGAGTCATCTCACCAGCAAAGGATGACAGGGAAGCTGGCCTATCTTGACGTGGATTCTGGTTGGAAATTTTACAAAAATTTCCTGTGAGAATTTGTAACCTTAAGCCTGCCTTCATGTGGGTTTGGCATTCTAATTTACCACCTGCGGGATCCAGGGCAACCCCTATGAAAATTTTTTTTAATCTATTGCTGGGCAAGTACCCATACCTGAATCAGTAAAATAACGTGACTTAGTAGCTAATGCTTGATTTAGAAAGAAACGGTGGACGGTGAGCACACTGCTGGTTTATTTGTATAGTGCTTATTTTACATATCTGTAAGTCTTTATCTACCTACCTACCTATGTAGGCTTGTACAGAATTCATCCATAATGTAACTGAGCCCCTCTCAAGCACCTCCTCTTATTGTCATTCAAACTCGAGGTAGAAAAAATGTCTCTGTTATTGAAAGATACTTGAATCTGGGTGGCTCCAGCCAACTCTGTATGTTGTCACATGTCCTGGTACTTTGACAGGGAGAAATCCTGATTATACAGAACAGGTTACAAGCTGTTCTAATTGATGAGAACTCTTTTAACATCTAGGAACATGTGCCCCTCCTTCAAGGCAACATAACTGAGTGCTTAAAATGAGCATTGCACCCACAGTGAAATAAAGCCAGTATTATCTTCTCAGAAATGTTCAGATCACCCAACTTTTCCATGACCTGCCCCTTGACATCCTGACCTGGCTCTGGGTCTTCCTTTCCTTCTCCCTCCTTCCCCCCTCTCTCTCCCACCCTGCAATGCAACCTGAAATCTCAGCTCCACACCAGATCGTGCCAATCATCACTGCTCACCCTGTGGGGAGGTTTGTCCTGCACCAACTCCATTAACTGGTCTGCTAAAATCCACTCCTTATATGGTTCTGGTTGAGAGCTGGCCAAGAGAGGAACTTGCATGGGACTTGGAAGGGGGAAGTGAAGCAGTGTCCGTTACTTGGCGAAGGTCACCAAGATTAGAATGCGGAGGTGCCAGTGGGGTCCAGCTTGTCCGCACTCTTCTCCCCTCTGTGTACTCTTCTTCTATCCTGTTGATCCTGTTGACCAAGGATAGCTCCAGGTCCTCCCCACGCACTTGCCAGCAGACTCAGACAGAGGCACAGCTGCCCACAGACCTCCCATGAACTTCTCCTTTGCTAAGTCCGATCTTAAAGGTCAGACGTGCTTGGCATTTCATACAGACTGGATAGGCTCCTTCTCTGATCCTCCAACTCCACTCTGCACCTTCACCTCCTCAGATCCTACCATATAATTGAGTTAGGTCTAGTTTCTGTAATAAACCCTTTATTCCATGATGAATAGTGGTTCTGTTCCTTTTACTGAATGCTGACTGATTCATCCTATTATCTGGTGCCCAAGAGAGGCCTGTAATATAGAACTGGGTGATAAATATTTGATATATCAGGATTTAACCTGAGCATTTTTTCCTGAACTGTGGAGTAATGACAGAAAAGATGGGATGGCCCTTCTCCAAAAGGAGGAGTATTGATTGCTACAATCTGTAAAGTTCTTATTAGCTCATTTTCCTGGTTCAAAACATCATTTTCACGTTCTGCTGTTTCTGTCCCACCCCTCAGACCATTTAATGCTCAGATTCACAGGTTTCAGGCCAAGGCAGAATTGCCAGACCGTTTTCCTCTCACTGTTTCCTTCCACTCCCAACCCCATCCCCATTTATATCCTTTGTATTTCTTTCTCTTCCGGGCCAGGGCCAGCAGAAATTATGCCACTCTCCCACACTCTGGAAAGGACTGTTTTCGAGCTGTCCTTTTTAAAGTTGTCTTGCTGGTATTGTGGAGCAACAAGCCCATCAGCTGAAAAATGGGTAACCTTCATCTCGGCACACATTTCTCACTCAGTGAGTACACCCCAGCAATCCCCATTTAGACTTTTAAACAGAACAATTTTGCAGCACTTCCATTTATTACACGGTTAATTGCCTTTTAATTGGTGCAGCTGTTTTCAGCATGTTTAAGGCATACTGGAGCTACCTTCCTTAGAACCCATTTCAGGCTAACTTCCTGTCCTGGATTACATTACTGTTGGCCAAACCTCTGTGCTTGTGCCTCCAAATTTAATCAAAGACTTACTGTCTAATATAAAGGCTTCTGATATCATTAATTCCTATGGGCAGTGGAGAAAGAACAATGGAAAATTTTGGAGGCAGTCTCAGAAGCTAAAACTACCACTGCCATACACCAAGTTTATGTCAACTTGTAATAACCATCACTGGATCTTGGAGTCCAGGCCCTTAAATTTAAGTTCTAAATCCATTATTTTCAAGTGATATGTCTTAGGCAAGAGGTTTAGCTTTCCTGGACTAAGGAGTTTGGGCCGTAGAGTCCTTTCTGCATTTAATATTCTCTCAATCTGATTATAACTTGACAAAAGATGCTTATGACGTGTATACTTGAAACCTTTTTAACATTAGTAACATAGTTTTAAATTTTTGTGTTTGGATTATTTTCACCTTCGGGACAAATAGGCTTTTCTTATTTGTGTACTTCACTTAGTTATTCGCTTATTACACTAAGGAATATAGTGGTAGGGCAGGTTCTGAAGAGGTCTTGGCTAGGAGAGTCTCTGAGCCTTGGTTTTCACACTTGTAGCCCTGGATTAATAATATCTACACCACTGGAAGAAGAGAAAGAGGGATCAAAGATGTATCTGAAGAAATTACAGCTGAAAACTTCCCAAACCTAAAGAAGGAAACAGATATTCAGGTACAGGAAGCACAGAGGGTGCCAAACAAGATGAACCCAAACATACCTACACAAGATATATTATAATTAAAATGGCAAAGGTAAAGAGAGGATTCTAAAGGCAGCAAGAGAAAAACAAAGAGTTAGTTGCAAGGGAACCCCCCCTAAGACTATCAGTTGATTTCTCTACAGAAACACTACAGGCCAGAAGTGAGTGGCAGGATATATTCAAAGCCCTGAAAGGGAAAAACATGCAACCTAGGATACTCTACCCAGCAAGGTTATCATTTAGAATAGAAAGAGAGATAAAGAATTTCTCAGATAAGCAAAATCTAAAAGAATACAGCAATACTAAACCTATCCTCAAATAAGTATTGACAGGTCTTCTCTAAATAAAAAAGAAGCAAGAATCTATAGGAAAGAGAAAATCACAATTGGATAGTGAACTACTTAAGCCAGTACATAGATTTTTTTTTTTTTTAATTGTGAAAGCGGAGCCACGTCTGCTGTCCGGGGCCTTGGGAGCCTTGCCAAACCTGAAGTTTTTCATTCAAGTGCTCCCTACAAGTTTGGTTCTATCTGAGACAGAAGACTGAAACGTCACTCCAGTGCTCTCCAGCACAACTGGTTTGAAACTGATGGATGGAATATCAGTTTCTATATTCAAACTTAACAGTTGGTGGTGTTTTGGTTGTTCACCTAATGAGACTACCTGTTCCATTGACAAGTGAAGAAACTAAAGATGCCACTAGCTAACAATAGGTAATGAACATTAAGGACTTCAGAGGTAAGGTATTTGATTCCTGTTACAACAACTTACTTATATTTGTGTTAACTGAATTTCACTGGAGTCACACTTAACAGAGCAAACAACTTGGGGAAAGAAAAAAAAACTGGAAGAGAGGAGGAAATTAAAAATAAAACCGTTTGGGCTTCCCTGGAGCCGCAGTGGTTGAGGGTCCGCCTGCCAATGCAGGGCACGCGGGTTTGTGTCGCGGAGCGGCTGGGCCCGTAGGCCATGGCAGCTAGGCCTGCACGTCCGGAGCCTGTGCTCCGTGGCGGGAGAGGCCCCAACAGTGAGAGGCCCGCGTACCGCAAAAATAAATAAATAAATAATAAATAAAACCGTTTGGTTCCCTCTTTGTTTCCTGGTGCGCGAGGAGAGGGGATTAAGAGCGCTGCTTAAAGGAGCTTCAGAGATGGGCGCGAGCCGCGGCTAACAGCGCAGACCCCAGAGACGGGCATGAGACGCTAAGGCTGCTGCTGCCGCCACCAAGAAGCCTGTGTGCGAGCACAGGTCATTCTCCACACCCCACTTCCGGGGAGCCTGTGCAGCCCGCCACTGCCAGGGTCCCGGGATCCAGGGACAACTCCCACGGGAGAACGCACGGCGCGCCTCAGGCTGGTGCAACGTCACGCTGGCCTCTGCCACCGCAGGCTCGCCCCGCACTCCGTGCCCCTCCCTCCCGCCGGCCTCAGTGAGCCAGAGCCCCCGAATCAGCTGCTCCTTTAACCCCGTCCTGTCTGAGCGAAGAACAGACGCCCTCCAGCGACCTACACGCAGAGGTGGGGCCAAATCCAAAGCTGAACCCCGGGAGCTGTGCAAACAAAGAAGAGAAAGGGAAATCTCTCCCAGCAGCCTCAGGAGCAGCAGATTAAATGTCCACAATCAACTTGATGTACCCTGCGTCTGTGGAATACATGAATAGACAACGAATCATCCCAAACTGAGGAGGTGGACTTTAAGAGCAAGATTTATTATTATTTCCCCTTTTCCTCTTTTTGTGACTGTGTATGTGTATGCTTCTGTGTGAGATTTTGTCTGTACAGCTTTGCTTTCACCACTTGTCCTAGGGTTCTATCCGTCTGTTTTTTTTACTTTTTAAAAAAATTTTTTTCTTAATATTTTTTTATTTTAATAACTTTATTTTATTTTACCTTACTTTATTTTATTTTCTTTTATCCTCTTTCCTTCTACTTCTTCTCCCTTTTATTCTGAGCCGTGTGGATGAAAGGCTCTTGGTGCTACAGCCAGGAGTCAGTGCTGTGCCTCTGAGGTGGGAGAGCCAACTTCAGGACACTGGTCCACAAGAAACCTCCCAGCTCCACGTAATATCAAATGGCGAAAATCTCCCAGAGATCTCCGTCTCAACACCAACACCCAGCGTCACTCAACAACCAGCAAGCTACACTGCTGGACACCCTATGCCAAACAACTAGCAAGACAGGAACACAACTCTACCCATTAGCAGAGAGGCTTCCTAAAATCATAATTAAGCCCACAGAAACCCCAAAACACACCACCGGATATGGACCTGCCCACCATAAAGACAAGATCCAGCCTCATCCACCAGAACACACACACTAGTCCCCTTCACCAGGAAGCCTACACAACCCACTGAAACAACTTTAGCCACTGGGGACAGACACCAAAAACAACGGGAACTACAAACCTGCAGCCTGCAAAAAGGAGACCCCAAACACAGTAAGATAAGCATAATGAGAAGACAGAAAAACACACAGCAAATGAAGGAGCTAGATAAAAACCCACCAGACCTAACAAATGAAGAGGAAATAGGCAGTCTACATGAAAAAGAATTCAGAATAATGATAGTAAAGATGATCCAAAATCTTGGAAATAGAATAGAGAAAATGCAAGAAACATTTAACAAGGACCTAGAAAAACTAAAGATGAAACAAGCAACAATGAACAACACAATAAATGAAATTAAAAATACTCTAGAAGGGATCAATAGCAGAATAACTGAGGCAGAAGAATGGATAAGTGACCTGGAAGATAAAATAGTGAAAATAACTACTGCAGAGCAGAATAAAGAAAAAAGAATGAAAAGAACTGAGGACAGTCTCAGAGACCTCTGGGACAACATTAAACGCACCAACATTCGAATTATAGGGGTTCCAGAAGAAGAGAAAAAGAAAGGGACTGAGAAAATATTTGAAGAGATTATAGTTGAAAACTTCCCTAATATGGGAAAGGAAATACTTAACGAAGTCCAGGAAGCACAGAGAGTCCCATACAGGATAAATCCAAGGAGAAATACGCCAAGACACATATTAATCAAACTGTCAAAAATTAAATACAAAGAAAACATATTAAAATCAGCAAGGGAAAAACAACAAATAACACACAAGGGAATCCCCATAAGGTTAACAGCTGATCTTTCAGCAGAAACTCTGCAAGCCAGAAGGGAGTGGCAGGACATACTGAAAGTGTTGAAGGAGAAAAACCTGCAACCAAGATTAGTCTACCCAGCAAAGATCTCATTCAGATTTGATGGAGACATTAGAACCTTTATAGACAGGCAAAGGCTGAGAGAGTTCAGCACCACCAAACCAGCTTTACAACAAATGCTAAAGGAACTTCTCTAGGCAGGAAACACAAGAGAAGGAAAAGACCTACATAAACAAACCCAAAACAATTAAGAAAATGGGAATAGGAACATACATATCGATAATTACCTTAAACGTGAATGGATTAAATGCTCCAACCAAAAGACACAGGCTCACAGAATGGATACTAAAACAAGACCCATATATATGCTGTCTACAAGAGACCCACTTCAGACCTAGAGACACATACAGACTGAAAGTGAGGGGCTGGAAAAAGATATTCCATACAAATGGAAACCAAAAGAAAGCTGGAGTAGCAATTCTCCTATCAGACAAAATAGACTTTAAAATAAAGACTATTAGAAGAGACAAAGAAGAACACTACATAATGATCAAGGGATCAATCCAAGAAGATATAACAATTGTAAATATTTATGCACCTAACATAGGAGCACCTCAATACATAAGGCAAATACTAAAAGCCATAAAAGGGGAAATCAACAGTAATACGTTCATAGTAGGGGACTTTAACACCCCACTTTCACCAATGGACAGATCATTCAAAATGAAAATAAATGAGGAAACACAAGCTTTAAATGATACATTAAACAAGATGGACTTAATTGATATTTATAGGACATTCCATCCAAAAACAACAGAATACACATTTTTCTCAACTGCTCATGGAACATTATCCAGGATAGATCGTATGCTGGGTCACAAATCAAGACTTGGTAAATTTAAGAAAACTGAAATTGTATCAAGTATCTTTTCTGACCACAATGCTATGAGACTAGATATCAATTACAGGAAAAGATCTGTAAAAAACACAAACACATGGAGGCTAAATACAGTACTTAATAACGAAGTGATCACTGAAGAAATCAAAGAGGAAATCAAAAAATACCTAGAAACAAATGACAATGGAGACACGATGACCCAAAATCTATGGTATGCAGCAAAAGCAGTTCTAAGAGGGAAGTTTATAGCAATACAATCCTACCTTAAGAAACAGGAAACATCTCGAATAAACAACCTAACCTTGCACCTAAAGCAATTAGAGAAAGAGGAACAAACAAACTCCAATGTTAGCAGAAGGAAAGAAATCATAAAGATCAGAAATAAATGAAAAAGAAATGAAGGAAATGATAGCAAAGATCAATAAAAATAAAAGCTGGTTCTTTGAGAAGATAAACAAAATTGATAAACCATTAGCCAGACTCGTCAAGAAAAAAAGGAGAAGACTCAAATCAGTAGAATTAGAAATGAAAAAGGAGAAGAAACAACTGACACTGCAGAAATACAAAAGATCATGAGAGATTACTACAAGCAACTCAATGCCAATAAAATGGACAACCTGGAAGAAATGGACAAATTCTTAGGAATGCACAACCTGCCAAGACTGAATCAGGAAGAAACAGAAAATATGAACAGACCAATCACAAGCACTGAAATTGAAACTGTGGTTAAAAAACTTCCAACAATCAAAAGCCCAGGACCAGATGGCTTCACAGGCAAATTCTATCAAACATTTACAGAAGAGATAACACCTATCCTTCTCAAACTCTTCCAAAATATAGCAGAGGGAGGAACACTCCCAAACTCATTCTACGAGGCCACCATCACCCTGATACCAAAACCAGACAAAGATGTCACAAAGAAAGAAAACTACAGGCCAATATCACTGATGAACATAGATGCAAAAATCCTCAACAAAATACTAGCAAACAGAATCCAACAGCACATTAAAAGGATCATACACCATGATCAAGTGGGGTTTATTCCAGGAATGCAAGGATTCTTCAATATACGCAAATCAATCAACGTGATACACCATATTAACAAATTGAAGGAGAAAAACCATATGGTCATCTCAATAGATGCAGAAAAAGCTTTTGACAAAATTCAACACCCATTTATGATAAAAACCCTCCAAAAAGTAGGCATAGAGGGAACTTTCCTCAACATAATAAAGGCCATATATGACAAACCCACAGCCAACATCGTCCTCAATGGTGAAAAACTGAAAGCATTTCCACTAAGATCAGGAAGAAGACAAGGTTGCCCACTCTCACCACTCTTATTCAACATAGTTTGGAAGTTTTAGCCACAGCCATCAGAGAAGAAAAAGAAATAAAAGGAATCCAAATCAGAAAAGAAGAAGTAAAGCTGTCCCTGTTTGCAGATGACATGATACTATACATAGAGAATCCTAAAGATGCTACCAGAAAACTACTAGAGCTAATCAATGAATCTGGTAAAGTAGCAGGATACAAAATTCATGCACAGAAATCTCTGGCATTCCTATACACTAATGATGAAAAATCTGAAAGTGAAATCAAGAAAACACTCCCATTTACCATTGCAACAAAATGAATAAAATATCTAGGAATAAACCTACCTGAGGAGACAAAAGACCTGAATGCAGAAAAGTATAAGACACTGATGAAAGAAATTAAAGATGATACAAATAGACGGAGAGATATACCATGTTCTTGGACTGGAAGAATCGACATTGTGAAAATGACTCTACTACCCAAAGCAATCTACAGATTCAATGCAATCCCTATCAAACTACCACTGGCATTTTTCACAGAACTAGAACAAGAAATTTCACAATTTGTATGGACACACAAAAGACCCCGAATAGCCAAGGCAATCTTGAGAAAGAAAAGCGGAACTGGAAGAATCAGGCTCCCTGACTTCAGACTACACTACAAAGCTACAGTCATCAAGACAGTATGGTACTGGCACAAAAACAGAAAGATAGATCAATGGAACAGGAGAGAAAGCCCAGAGATAAACCCACGCACATATGGTCACCTTATCTTTGATAAAGGAGGCAGGAATGTACAGTGGAGAGAGGACAGCCTCTTCAATAAGTGGTGCTGGGAAAACTGGACAGGTACATGTAAAAGTATGAGATTAGATCACTCCCTAACACCATACACAAAAATAAGCTCAAAATGGATTAAAGACCTAAAGGTAAGGCCAGAAACTATCAAACTCTTAGAGGAAAACATAGGCAGAACACTCTATGACATAAATCACAGCAAGATCCTTTTTGACCCACCTCCTAGAGAAATGGAAATAAAAACAAAAATAAAGAAATGGGACCGAATGAAACTGCAAAGCTTTTGCACAGCAAAGGAAACCATAAACAAGACCAAAAGACAACCCTCAGAATGGGAGAAAATATTTGCAAACGAAGCAACTGACAAAGGATTAATCTCCAAAATTTACAAGCAGGTCATGCAGCTCAATAACAAAAATACAAACAACCCAATCCAAAAATGGGCAGAAGACCTAAATAGACATTTCTCCAAAGAAGATATACAGACTGCCAACAAACACATGAAAGAATGCTCAACTTCATTAATCACTAGAGAAACGCAAATCAAAACTACAATGAGATATCATCTCACACCAGTCAGAATGGCCATCATCAAAAAATCTAGAAACAATAAATGCTGGAGAGGGTGTGGAGAAAAGGGAATACTCTTGCACTGCTGGTGGGAATGTAAATTGGTACAGCCAGTATGGAGAACAGTATGGAGGTTCCTTAAAAAACTACAAATAGAACTACCATATGACCCAGCAATACCACTACTGGGCATATACCCTGAGAAAACCATAATTCAAAAAGAGTCATGTACCAAAATGTTCATTTTGCAGCTCTATTTACAATAGCCAGGAGTTGGAAACAACCTAAGTGTCCATCATCGGATGAATGGATAAAGAAGATGTGGCACATATATACAATGGAATATTATTACTCAGCCATAAAAAGAAACGAAATTAAGCTATTTGTAATGAGGTGGATGGACCTAGAGTCTGTCATACAGAGTGAAGTAAGTCAGAAAGACAAAGACAAATACCGTATGCTAACACATATATATGGAATTTAAGAAAAAAAAAGTGTCATGAAGAACCTAGGGGTAAGACAGGAATAAAGACACAGACGTACTAGAGAATAGACTTGAGGATATGGGGAGGGGGATGGGTAAGCTGTGACAAAGCGCGAGAGAGGCATGGACATATATACGCTACCAAACGTAAGGTAGATAGCTAGTGGGAAGCAGCTGCATAGCACAGGGAGATCAGCTAGGTGTTTTGTGACCGCCTGGAGGGGTGGGATAGGGAGGGTGGGAGGGAGGGAGATGCAAGAGGGAAGAGATATGGGAACATATGTATATGTATAACTGATTCACTTTGTTATAAAGCAGAAACTAACACACCATTGTAAAGCAATTGTATTCCAGTAACGATGTAAAAAAAAAAAAAGTCTACAAATGACAGAAAGTCTACAAACTCATAGAGCAAGAGAAGTATAAGTCAATTGAAGAAGCAGAGGAACCACTCCCAATTAAAAGATCAAGAGAATTCCCCTGAAAGAACAATCAAACAGACCTCTTCAGCCATCATTAAAACGTCTACAAATATCAAGTGCTGGTGAGGGTGTGAAGAAAAGGAAACCCTTCTACACTGTTGATGGGAATGTAAGTTGGTGCAGCCACTATGGAAAACAGTATGGAGGTTCCTTAAAAACCTAAAAATAGGGTTACCATATGATCTGGCAATTCCACTCCTGGGCATGTATCTGGAGAAAACGCTAATTCGAAAAGATACATCCACCCCAATGTTCATAGCAGCACTATTTACAACAGCCAAAACATGGAAGCAACCTAAATGTCCATCTACGGATGAATGGATAAAGGAGATAAAACTGAATCACTTTGCTGTGCACCAGAAACTAAGACAAAATTGTAAATCAACTCTGCTTCAATAAAAAAATATATATATATATGAAGAACTTCCATGATTATTGTCTTCATTTTTACCTTCACAACAACCCAGTGAGGTACCTGAAAGCTGATGCACAAATACAAGCCATCATTATTTTAACAAGAAATACATACCTAGGTCATGAGAAGAGTTCTTTCTGGAAAAAAAAAAAGTCTAGGCAGATTACGGTAAAATCTCAGCTATTCTGGGACTTCTGTTTCCGGACTCTTTCTCTGCTCTATACTGAGTGGATATATAAGAAGAGAAACCAGTTCAGTTGGCTACTTGAGAAAAAGTCTTATTAATGCTTTAGTGTGGATGCAAACGAAGCATTGGAACTACATACCCCAGAATCCCCTTCCCTCTGGCTCCTGGCTGGAGTCTACCTCTGAGAGGCTCTCACCTGAAAACACAGGTGGGAGCGAAGGCGAGGCCTTGCTCTCTGTGGGCAGTGGCAACCTGGGATTCCCAGCAGCTTCCCAGCAAGCTCTTGATGTTTGTACTTTCAGCGTGACTTAGATTGAGATCACTGGTGGGGATGCCCCAGAAACTGTTGAGAATTGCCATGATTTCTGGTGAGCTCATGAGAAGCCCCCCACCATTAAATGCTTCAATCTGAGATTTAGGGGATGGTTTCCCTGACCCTTGGCTCCCCCAGCAATTCCAGTGATTGTATGAGCCCCTAATTCTCTATATTAAGAACTGTAATTCCCAGACTACATAGCATGGCTTCTGTTTTCCCTATTGGACCCTGACTGATACAAACCTCTCCCTTTCCACCAAGGCCATGTGTAACAAAAATTTGTTAAGCACTTACTATAAAATACCATGAGCCAGTCACTTTGCTAAGTGCTCTACATGTATTATCTCATTTTAGCCTCATTATAATCTTATCAGATCAATCTGGTTACTTCCTCCACTTTACAGATAAAGAAACCAAGGCTTGGAGAGGCTAATTTGCCCCAAAAAATCACACAATATGCAGAGCCATAGACTTTTGGAGCTACAATATCCTTATGAAATTGGCCAGTTGGGTAACATTTTTCCATGATAATACATTTTGATAGTACAACGGAAGATCTGAGTGAGTGAGCATTTCCCAAATAGTGTGGCCATTCTCACTGAGCTAAGCTCTAAAAAAACCACTGTTGGAGTTGGAGTGATCAGAGATCTAAAGTTCCTGGTGAAATTAGGAACACAGGAGGGAAATGTTTGGTGCCAATAGGCATTGTTTAAAAATAAGAACTGGTTTTTGAATCAGAGGTGAGGCCAGGGGAATGATGGTGGTGGTGGTGGTGGTGGTGATGTCACCTCTTCAAGAAGCTCTGCAAGAGGGTCTTGAATTCTGATCACTGTCACCTTTCCTACTGAATTGAGACCCAAAATATATTCTTACCTGACTTTCAGGTTAGGATTCAGAAAGGTCTCTTCACTCTAAAGAGACACTGTTTTGAGCCTTATTATATTATCTGAGCAGGAGCCCACACGGACGTTGATGTGATTAAAAAGTACAGCTGTTGTCACGAGATATTTTTAGTAATTAACACCATTTCCTGAATCCAGTCAAAATAGTAGGTATTCCTTCCTAGAGATGACTTCAAATATGACTATTATAGGGTTGGATTGAAGGAAGAGGAAGAAATGTAGAATAAACAAGGAAGTTAAAGAATTGCTTTTGTAGTAGACATCTGAATCCTACTGCACAAACTAGAATGTGCAAGAAATGTGACACTTTCCTTAATGAAGTGGACTCTGAGGTCCCCATTCCTCTAACCTGGTGGGAAATTCAACTGCTAGGGTTCCTTCTCCTCCTGCCCTCCCCGACCCTAGGGACGTGTGAAAGTCCTGAAGTTCATTTGCAGAGCAGGCTATTCAGAAAGGCCCCTCTGGCTATTGCTCCCTGGGTCACTGCTGAACGTCATCTTTCAAGCTCACATATCTCCTTGGAAATGAGAGGCTCTGCTGCGACTGTACCACACACAGGTTCAGGAATCTTTACACATTTGGGTCCTCTTTCTGGGGCTGTACTTGCATGGAAAGCATGAGCCATTCCTCACTGAGAACCTGGGCCTCCCTGGAATGCTTTAAGGGAGGGGGGCTCTGTCCCTGGTACTTTGCATCCATAATCCTCATATCACTCAAGTCATTTTCTTCAAAGTGCTTTTTTTTCTATCTAAATTAGTATGGTTCATTTGGATCATTTAAGTGTCTATTTCCCATCTTTCTCTAGTCCCCTCCTCATATTAACAACATCAAACATTTATTGAAAGTTTACTATAAACCTGGTATGAATCCAAGGATTTTTAAACGATGCTCTTTTACTTATCAAGATAATCCTACGATATGGGTTCTGTTTTACCAATCCCATTTTACAAGTGAGGCAACTGAGTCCCAGAGAGGCTAAGTAACTCATCTAAAGTCACACAGCTAGAATGGCCAAGGCAGGATTTAGACCCAGAGCATGTGGCTCTAGAGTCCTACTGCTTAACCATGATGCGTTCAATCTTTTCCTGTTACTATCATCCAAAATTTTACTTTTGGATTATTAAGAATATGCCCACTCCTCCCTCCCTCCCTCCCATTCTTCCTTCCTTTCTTCAGTGCTTATTCAGAACAAACTTAAATTTACTGTTTTATTTTCTCATCCTCACAACCATAGCCTTTGATTTTAATTTCTCCTCTAGCTGAAATTCTTTTAATGATTTTCTCCAGTAGCCTTTGTATGGTAAATCTTCTGGGG
Source organism: Aethalodelphis obliquidens (assembly GCF_003676395.1). NCBI lineage: Eukaryota > Metazoa > Chordata > Mammalia > Artiodactyla > Delphinidae > Aethalodelphis > Aethalodelphis obliquidens. The sequence goes on along the minus strand of NW_020837954.1, from coordinate 1,867,551 downwards.
CCTGGTATGTCTGAGAATATCTTTATTTTACCCTCATATTTAGATGATTAGTTAGATATAAAATTCTGGATTTGAAGGTCTCTTTTTTATTTTTTTAAGAGTTTTTTTGATGTGGACCATTTTTAAAGTCTTTATTGAATATGTTACAATATTGCTTCTGTTTTATATTTTGGTATTTTGGCCACAAAAAATGTGGGATCTTAGCTCCCTGACCAGGGACTGAACTCACACACCCTGCACTGGAAGCGGTGGGGGGCAGTCTTAACCAGTGGACCACCAGGGAAGTCCCTGAAGGTCTTTTTTTAATACTTTAAAAATATTATCAGTTTTGTTATATCAGAATTGTTGAGAATTCTGATGTTAAACTGATTCCTTTTCCTTTGAAGATGATCTGCTTTTTCCTTTCCAAAATATTTTAGAATTTTCCCTTTGCCTTTTATGTTTTTGTTATAAGGGTGTGTGTGTGTGTGTGTGTGTGTGTTTAAATCTGTCCTGTCTAATCCACCTTCTCAGCCTGATCTATTAACATACTCTGTATCAGCTTTCTATTTCTGTGTAATAAACACACCAAAACTTAGTGGCTTAAAGCATAAATTTTTATCAACTTATATTCTATAAGTTGGCAATTTGGGCTGGGTTCTGCTGGTGTTTCCTCTGTGGTGAGCTGCTAATCAGCTAAATAGTTCTGCTTCTGGGTGTTAGCTGGATGTCAACTGGAAGAATAGGTCAACTGGGCCATATGTCTTTCCTTATCCATCTGGCTATCTTGGACTTGTTAATGTGGTAGCTCAGGCATCTAAAAGCAACAAAAGATGGCAAGTCCCAGTATGCAGCAGTTTTCAATTCTCTGCTTGTATCCATTTTTCTCTTACCCCATTGGCTGAAACAAGTCACTTGGTCAAGCCTAGAGTCATTGTGGAGGGGACCACCACAGGTCATGAATATAAGGAGTTGAAACAACCTGGGGACCATCACGGCAAAATCTATCATATCCTCCTCTAATTCTGGAAAATTCTTAATTGCTTTTTTTCTCTCCTATACTTATCTTTGCTATCTCCTGAGATTTCTAACATACCGATGTTAACTGCTATTTTTATCCTCCATCTCTCCTTTCACTTTTATAGTTTCAACTGTTTTAATCTTTCTTAAAACCTTCCAGGAGAGTTCTTGACCTGCGCTTTCATTCCATTTGTTCATTCTTATAGCTATATCCGTTCTGTTATCCAAATAATCCACTGAGTTCCTTATTTCAACAATTATATTTTTCACTCTTAGCATCTTCAGTCAGTTTTTCTTTGTTTCTGGTTCATGTTTTCCAAAATCCTCCCTTATCCTATTGAGGGTATTTCCTATGCTTATTTTAAATCTGATTCTGCTTGGTTTATTAATTCTACATCCTTTGCTATATGTTTTCCTTTTGTAGCTTTTCTTTGAGAGTATAAATTTATTGTCACCTTTTCCCTGTGACTAATATTACCCTGGAAGCTTCAATTGCGTTGGCTGATAGCGGGTATCTGGAATAAGGGATGAAAGCTCAGGTCCTTGCCTGTGCCTTTTCTGGTGAGCTTAGGAAATAGGCATTGTGTGAAAAACACACTTCTGGGCTCCACCATTTCCTATTTACTCCCCAACTCCCCAAAAAATGACACTGCCCCTCAAGGGAAGTTCCTCCAGTTTTTTTTAAAAAAATTTAAAAGCTAACGTTTCTTGAGTATTTGCTACGTACCAGTCCAGGTTTAAGTCCTTTTACATGTATTTCATCCTTTAAACCACCCTAAGAGTTAGGTAGTATTATTATGCCCATTTTAGAGATGAGAAAACAAAGACAGAGAGAAAGCAGGTAACTTCCTGAAAGTCACAGAGCAGTAAATGGTAGAACCAAGATTAAAATCTGGACTTTTCGGCTTTAGAACCCATGGTCTTAATTTATACTGTGGGGTGGGGAGGTCTGGGAAAGGAACTTTCCTGGCCTTCCACTGCCCCAATTATTATCTGCTCTCCACTCAGGTGGGCTCTGATACTTCCCTGATGTCACCCTGGTGTTCCTAGCTGGTGCGGGGCCAGCAAGGCTCTTTTTCAGCCTGGCAAGTAATTTTCTGCCCCAGCACTGCAAGATACCCCAGGATACAACTAGAAAACTTCTTTTTCCATTGTGACACCAGATCCTCTCTCCCTCTTCACACTCTCCCCCTATATTTCATCTCTCCCTGCCACCCCATCACATTCTGCCTCCCAGGATCTTTTATTCATTCATCCATTCATCCATTCATTGCCATGTTATTAGATGCATCAAACTTGTTTATGTGACATCTTTGGGGCTGGTTCAAGGGAGGCAGCCAACATCTCATATTAGGTCATATTAGGCAGGAAACATCTGTATATGTAATTTCCGAAGTAATTTATTCACTAACACAAGCCCCCAAAGAACACCTAGCTCCATGAGTGCTAACCTCTGCTCTTCACCAGATATTTCCTTTCAGCCCATATTCCGTCTCCAAAATCAACACAGGAATTCTATTATTATAATATCAATCTTTAAACTTTCTCGGTCTCCTGTAGAAATGGATCCCAGAATACAGTTGCATACATGTAAACACCCGGATTCAGGGCAAAAGTTAACTTTATCAACAGCAACATTTTTGAGTCCTTCCTACAACTGCCTCAGACAATTAACTTTCTCATTCTTGATACTGATGTTTAATGCCTGATGCTTTTAAGCACTTTTAACCGTTTTCTTGAGTAAGACATTTAGCTCTCACCCTAGCCACATTTAAAAGGGCGCCAGGCTTCACACTAATTGCAGTGCTTCTACAAATGTCTAGGACTCACCTTTTGACCCAGGCTGGGCCTGCTGGTCCTACTATTGCTCCTCACCTGAATTATAGCCAACTTTTGAAGTTTAGTTCAAATGTTCCTACCTGTAGGACCCTTCCCTCGTTGCTCAGCTTAAAGTGATCCCTCTGAGCCTACCCAGCAGAGAGGTTGTAAAGTGTTTGCATTCAGACTCTCCAAACCATCTGCTAGGCTGTCCACAGTCCCTCCCAAGGCTAGCCACAGAGGTCAGACATGAAGACATTTGAGTTCTGGCCTTCCCCCTGCTCTCACATCCCCCCTTCCTTTTCCAGTTTATTCCAGCGTGCACACACAGTTTAGATTTGCATTGTGGTTATAATTACGAATATGAGCTGTAAGTTAAATGCCAATCCTGGCTCTTTTACCACTTATTTTCATCACTGAACCAGTCACTTTCCTTATCTGATCCTTATTTTCCTCAACTACCAAAAGAGAAGTCTGGTCTATGTGTTTTCTGAGGCTCAGTCTATGATTCAGGTTGTAGGTTCCTTTAGGTCGGAGACCTCATGCCCTGATTTGGGGGGGAGGGGTCATGGCAGGGGGAGCTTCTATAGTACTGTGAGCAAATACTAGTGCTTAATATTATTAGATTAATCAAGAAATCAGTGATAACCTTAGGTCCGTTTGTAGTCCTAGGTCTTTAGTAGGTGGGCCCTAAACTAGTGGATTGCCATCATGGGCACATTTTCAGAAAAGATCTCTGGAAAACAGAGACAGCATTGGCCAGCTGGCCCTCTTTTTTCAGGGGAGTCCAACTTTCTTAAGACTTACTCATGCTGAGCAGCTTCCCTGAAAAACATGTCCTCTAGGTAGCACAGATAAATTGACATGTGGGCTTCCCTGGTGGTGCAATGGTTAAGCATCCACCCACCAATGAATGGGACACGGGTTCAAGCCCTGGTCCAGGAAGATCCTACATGCCACGGAGCAACTAAGCCCGCAAGCCACAACTACTGAGCCTGTGCTCTAGAGCCTGTGAGCCACAACTACTGAGACCGCGTGCCACAACTACTGAGACCGCGTGCCACAACTACTGAAGCCTGCATGCCACAACTACTGAAGCCTGCGTGCCTAGAGCCTGTGCTCTGCAACAAGAAAAGCCACTACAATGAGAAGCCCGTGCACCGTGACAAAGAGTAACCCCCGCTCACCACAACTAGAGAAAGCCTGTGCGCAGCAACAAAGACCCAAGCAGCCAAAAATAAATAAATACGTAAATAAATTTATAAATAAATAAATAAATAGAGATGTGCTACAGGTCACTATCCCCCTATCTAAATTACACAATTCCCATTTTTCCAGAAATTCAAGTCAAGACCCCGGGCAAAAACCAATTCCATCCAAGGTATTTTATGTTTTGTGGCAGGGGGGCTTCCTGGGAGACCACAACCTTAGGACGTGGTCTGAGGGTGGTGGTGAAGAGAGAAATTGGATTCTTTCCTGAGGTTGAATCACTGGTTCCAGAAAACTTCCCCCTACTGAGACTGCAGAGAAGAGAAAAGAGCTGGCTTCAAATGCAGAAGCCCAAACTCACATGGGGATTTCTGAAAATACAAGGAGCAGACAATCATCTAGAGACAACCCAGCAAGAGAAAGCCCCCTAGGGCCACCCCAACCAGTAACTGTGTGACTCCCCCCCGACCCAGGGTTTCTAAGAGAGTTTAACAGGCCGGAATCTTCACAGCTAATTCCCCACATGTGCACACAGTGGAGGGGCTGGCTCTCTGCTGTCACATCAGTTAAAACCTAGCCAAGCACTGGGAATTCTCTGTATTTTGTTCTATTATTAGAATCCAATTACCATCTGGTGGTATGCTATAAGGAAGTGCTATTCTTCTGCGTCAGCAAACACAAAATGCAGCAATTTGGTGAGCAAGCTGGGAGCTCAGAGCTTAGAGCAAAAGGTAGAGAAATCATTTTATTTCTGCCCAAAGAACCTCATGCCCATGGGGAGTCCCCTGGCTTCAGGATACAGTTAGTTGAGCTTAGCCTTAAAACGGCAAAGACCTTATCCTGGTGTCATGCTGACCTTTAAGATGTCAAACCATTTGCCCAGGCCTAAGCCCATGTATTCTGGTCTGTTCTATTTACTATACCCACCTGTTTCTGTCCCTCCTGAACGCAGCCCCACTAGATACCTTTTCTTGTGAGGTAAGAAGCTGCTACTTCTTCTTGAACTGCTACCTTGAGGCAAGACTGAACAGCCCCTGGCCTTCATGCTCATCCCTCTTCCATTTTCTTGACTGACGTCCCCCTGGTGAGGGAAGCCACAGGCTGCCTCACAGGAAATGGTTTGATGAATGTGGAAAGAGTTTGATGCATTTTTGATGGATATAAACAGTCTGATGGATGTTCAGTTCAAAGATTCTCTCAGCAAACTCCTGAGATCATTTGTTCTACCAAGGATGGAAAAGAAGTTATGCCTAGAATCTCTTTTAGACAACCTGAAACTTCCTTGAATGTTTAAAGAATTAAAATAAAAGAAGTATTGCTAGAGTGATGGAAAAGGAGGATCTACGAGAGACAGCAGGGGCAGAGTGTCTTCTAAGTATAACTAAGGGACAGCACTTATTTACGTCAGGTCTTCTAGATGCCTCTGAATTACAAGATTTTCTTTGTCCCTTTCAACCACTGAAATTCCTAATTTGATTCTTTTTTATTCACTCCATTCTGTCTTTTCCTTCGCGCAAGTACACCAGATGTTGCAAATAGAAAGGCACTGGAAAAGATCAGGATACAGGCTCCTGAGTCCTTAAATTTTATAATCAGTGGGCTGTCTCCAAGCCCATGTTGTCCCTCTGTGGCTAGGGAATTTCCTTGTCTAGATTAGAGACAGACCTAGGTCTTGAATCAAAGCAGAACAATGGGCTACCGTGTTCCCTTTCCCCTAGGCCCACACCCAAATCTCAGCGCCCTTTGTCCCACCTCCCCTGTGTGTGAATAAGAAGCAGCTAATGCAGAGCACATTCGTCCCAATGTCTGGAGAAGAGATTGTAGGAAGCCACCCATGCAGGTGTCCTAGGACAGGTTAGCAGTCTTAGGCCATCTGATTTCACCTTGGACTTCATGACTTATCCTTGAAATCTCTTGGGTTTTTTTTTTCTTTTACTTGTAGTCAAAATAGTCCTATATAATATAGCCAGGAATCACAGGAAACCAAAACATGGTTCAAAACCATTGTAAATTTCAGGCTACCTTCTATCTCCTGGGCCAGGCACAACTAGGTAAAGCTTTTCCTTACTCTACACTCCCGTTTTTGCCATTGTCCACTTTTCCAAATCACCAGCTTTCTTTTGATGCACAGGATCTTCTGGTACATATACTTCTAATGTTAAATCCTGCTCCCAGAAAATATTATCAACACATAATGGTGTGTTTTATAATCAATGAAATAGAGTGTTAAGCATGGACTATGTATTTGAACTATTACATATTATCTCACTTAATCGTCACAAAATTCTACAAGGTTGGTAATATTCCTATTGAAGAGATTTGGGAAGTGGGGACCGTAAACATTAATTGAATTGTTCAGTCGTATGTCTGGTAAGCAACAGAACTGAGTTTTGAACCCCAATCTTTCAATCCCAGATTCCACGTTCTTTCCATGTTGTGTCTCAAAAACAAATGAGCACTTGCCCCCATGCAGGTCAGCTCAGAATGAACAATAAGATGGCAGAGAATATTCTGCTGCAAACGCACACAAAGGCAGCACGTGGGGGTGAGCAGCACAGCTGAGAGCTCTGTGCACAAACTCAAGGCAGACAGTAAAAGTGAGAGGAAAACAGCATGTTTATCACCATGTGCAGGGGAAAAAAAAATGCCCTCATTAGAATTTGTAGCAAGCATAGCAAATCTCTCTTAACCTACGAGTTGTACACTGGATACCTTGAGGAGGGAATCTTCTGAGTCCTCCGCAACATAAATTTTTAAAGGACAACATATTAATACGTAATGATAGAGAAGTAGAACATGGACACTATATCAGGATGCTCCTGATAAAGAGCTACGGCCAGCTCTCTGGCAAGACGAACTGGTGGTCAAAATTAAGCTCAAAATTGTTGAAATGCTGATTTAAGGAATCTAGTAAATCCAAAAGAATATGTATTTTGATATTTCACTTAAAAAGAAACCCTCTTGATATGGGGAGGGGGAAGGGTAAGCTGTGACAAAGTGAGAGAGTGGCATGGACGTATATACACTACCAAACGTTAAATAGATAGCTAGTGGGAAGCAGCCACATAGCACAGGGAGATCAGCTCGGTGCTTTGTGACCACCTAGAGGGGTGGGATAGGGAGGGTGGGAGGGAGGGAGACGCAAGAGGGAAGAGATATGGGAACATATGTATATGTATAACTGATTCACTTTGTTATAAAGCGAAATTAACACACCATTGTAAAGCAATTATACTCCAATAAAGATGTTAAAAAAAAAAAAAAGAAACCCTCTTGGTTATAACTCTATTTTAAGAAGCCCAATACCACAGTGTTACTGTCATGTACACGTGTTCCTGTGGAGTTTACCATTCAGGTGTTTCCTGTGCTGATGCTCAAGTAAGGACCGTTATCCCTGCCTGCCTGCACTCCAGCACACCTCTGAGAAAAGGCGATTAGAAGTTGGGACCAAGAAGGGAAACTGTGGGGCTTCCCTGGTGGCGCAGTGGTTGAGAGTCCGCTTGCCAATGCAGCGGACACGGGTTCGTGCCCCGGTCCGGGAAGATCCCACATGCCGCGGAGCGGCTGGGCCCATGAGCCATGGCCGCTGAGCCTGCACGTCCGGAGAATGTGCTCCGCAACGGGAGAGGCCACAACAGTGAGAGGCCCGCGTACCGCAAAAAAAAAAAAAAAAAGAAGGGAAACTGTGCCCTAAATTGAGTCTATGTTAAAATGATAATGATGAACAGTTCTCCTGTTCTTGACAGGGATAATGTGAGGACAAAAGGAATAATGCATATCCCTTCCCAGTTGTGGATTAGTTTTCTTTGTAACAAAGGAGTTAGTCAAGATAATTCCATTATAGTCAACTCATCGGTAGTATTTATTTTAGAAAAAAATGGTATAAATATTATGTAGGTCACCCAAGTTAAATGAATTGGGCAATAAAGGATTTGTTAAATACCTTTCTCTGCTGGGCGCTGTACAAGCTGCTGTTTTTATTAAAGACTAATTGGGCATTTAGTTGGCTGGGGAGTAGCAATTGCTCTGTAATGTGAGCTATTCTGAATAGCTATCAGTTTAATATGGGCACAGAGGGAAAGGGTTTCAGAAAAAGACTTGAGCTTATAGGGCCCATGCAATTCCATCAGACAATTTTTCCCATGAGTCCCTGGAAATGGATATTGCTTTCCCCCATGGAGTCATAGGGCCTGCGTTTGTAATTAATCAGGAAGAAATAAAATGTTTTGATAACCCAACAATTGGCTAATCTGATCTTTCCAGGATGGAGTTAGCTTAAGATCTGGCCTCTCACTTGTGGAAGAGAAGCTCATTTTCAAGGAAATAGAGCTAAACCAAGTACCAATTTTCCATGGAGAAGAAATGTTTTTTGTTCATCCTTTACTCTCATCTGTATTTTTTGTAAACTGAGAGTTAGATCTATAGCCTTGATCAGATTCAGATTCACTATTTTGCCAAGATCCCTTCAGCAGCGATTTTATCATTTCTACTAGGAGGCCCTAATGCCTGCTTCTCTCCCTATTTGTGATGTTAGTAGCCGCTGATTATCAGTGTCCGGATTCATTAACCCACTAGGGCTTGCAGAAGGTGATATTCTGATTCTGGCATTCCTTTTCTATTTATTAGGTGAAGTACTGATACTCCCATAAAGAAAAATCTCCCCTCAGCAACTACTTGGTTACCTTGAGGTATCCTGAGTTCACAGGAGAAAGGTAGGATTCAAGGTCTAGAAGTCATAATGAGAATATTGGTAACTGCAGTTTTGCACACACACTGAACCCTCCCCAAACATACACACACACACACACACAAGCTTCTGCATGATCAAAAATACCATAAGCAAGGTTAAAATACAAATGATAAACTGGATAAATAGTTGCAACACAAATCACAAAGGGCTAATCTCTCTAATATGTAAAGAACTCCTAGAGATGGATAAGAAAATAATCAGCCATTAGAAAAATCAGCAAAGCACACTCAGAGAGTTCACAGGAAGAGGAATAGAAATAAAATGCCACTTTAAGAAATGAAATGATGTCCAAACTCAATCACAATAAAAATCTAAATTAAAAATTCACTGAGATAAATCTTTCTTCACATATCAGGTTAGCAAATATAGAGCAATTCTGATAACACACTCTCTCAGCTGGGCGTGGGGAAATAGGCAGCCTTGCACCTTGTCAGCGAGAGGGTAAATTTACTCTCTCCTATAGAGAGAAATTTACCAACTTCTATCAAAATTGCAGATGCATAGACCCCTTTGTCTCAGCTTTCCATAACTGGGAATTTATCCTACAGATACTTTGCATGTACGCAAAATTACATCAAGTATGAGTTGCTCACTGCAGCACACTTTGTAAAAATAAAAGATTGTCAGCAACCCTAAAAGACCATCAACTCTCCTCGATGGACTAGGTAAATAAATTGTTGCTCTTCCACACAGTAGACTATTTTGCAGCTATAAAAATAGAGTTCTCTCTCCACTAATATGGAAGGATCTGCAGAATATTGGGAAAACAGATGTAGTAAGACCAGAGTGGGGGTAGCACTGTGCCACTGATACAGGCAATCCAAGCTTCACTGTCTGTAGAAATTTTAAAGCAATTTTTAAAACAGGCTAAAAACTAGTCTTTTTTTAAAAAATAACCATGTGCCAATAATTCTAAGCAATGTAAGTCAACACTCCTTCTTCCAAAACTCTTTTATTGGTCTAAGTTGCTGATGAAACAATTGCTGACATTTCTCTTAAGCCTATATGGGACACTTCCACCACTCTGCCTTTGGCAGGCTACTGGTACACAGTGGTGTAACAGTATGTTACCTTTTGGGTAAAAAAAGGTGGGAAAATAAGAATATATGTTGGTAACAGCTTGAATCTGAAGAAAGATGTGCCTGATGGCTAAACAAGCAATTAATAACAGTGATGCCATTGGTGGTACGGATCTGAGCAGATGGGAAACAGAGGTTGGGAGAGAGTCACTTTACTGTACACGCATATATATACACACACAAACACATGTATACAATTATATATGATTTTTGAACCATGCGATTTTTCTACCTATTAAAACTAAATTAAAACAATAATGAAAAAAGCAACAAGACAGATATGGGTAACTCAAGGGGACCCCCCCTCCCATTAATATATTTTGGGGAATGCTTACCAATTTTCCTAGATGTTTTTTATAAATTTGTAATTTTTCTCATGTCTTACAAAAAGGAGAAATAAAAATACTTGAACTTTAACGACTGCATACAAGGGTTATCCAAAAGTACTTCTTTTACATGTGCTCAGGCTTGGGAAAAAAAATCACATATGCTTTCCCTGAACTTTATCATTGAAGACTCTGATGATTCTGAATAGAGCTTCTATTTGCCTCATTTGTCTCAGTTCCAGTCAGACTACATGTTGCATAATGCATCAAAGTTATATTTATTTATAGCCTATTAGTCACACAAGCTCTTTACGGAAATGCTGGAAGAACTTTTTTGAAAATTGGGAAATAGATTTTATGGTCTAATTCTCACCTCCTCTGTATATACCTATAACAGTGGGATATTCCAAGGTAATTTTCAACAATTGTGTCTATAATCAAGATTCTGATTGCCCTAGTTCTAGGAGCAGAGGCCAAATGGTTATATTTTACATAAAAATGTGTAGGGAAAGAGGATTTGAGCAACCCCCAACCAAAGACCAGGAGTCCTCCCAAGGCTTCTGTCTGTGAACCTACCATCTATCTTCTAGAGGAGAAGTGACTGAGGACCATAAAATAGCTGCTTAATAACACTGGAAACTGATGTAAATAAACAGTATCAAGAAAAAGGGTCAAATCAAAGCAAGTTATAGACATAATCACCTAAGCCGCCTCCGCACCCTCCTCTCACAAATACACACTGGGATGTAGCCCCGAATATTGTAGAATGAGAGACGATCACAAAACACTGCAGATGGTGGGGCTGACAGCAGCCCAACCTCCCTCAGTCCTTGCCTCCTGGATTCCAGCAGGGAGGGAGTTATGCCTGACCCTGTTAGGGTTCAGAAGAGGCAGAGGGAATTCAGGGGACAGAAAGTGGACTTGCTAAGGTCCTGGAGGGACATGCAGTATTAATCCCATACAGTATTTTTTCTAAATATGTATTTTTCATCTCTAGAAGTTTCATTTGGTTCTTTTTGGTTTTTTATATCTTCCATGTTTCTCCTCATTATGTAAAGGTTTTCCTTAAAATCCTTGAGGATATAGAATAGCTGAAGTCCTTGTCTGCTTATTGAATCATCTCTGTTATTTCTGGGTCTGTTTATATTGACTGATTCTTCTACTGGTTATGTGTCCATTTCCCTATTTCTTTGAATATCTAATAACTTTTAATTAGGTGCTGAACACTGGTAAGTTTATGTTACTGAGTGCTAGATTTGTTTCATTCCTCTAAAGAGTGTTTGCCTTTTTCTGGACGACAGTTAAATAAAATTGTCTTTATTCACAGATGACATGATCATATATAGAAAATATTAAGGAAGCTACAAAAAAGCTACTAGAACTACTAAATGAGTTTAGCAAGTTTATAGGATACAAATTCAATATAAAAAATAAATTGCTCCAGCTAACATTAGATGCAGCTTATTTTGTGTAATGGCTACAACCAAAACTTGTATAGAAATTATATCATTTAGTCTCATGTTATTTGACTGAATATACAGTACACAAAATATACAGTAAATATCACGAGTGGAAATTAAGCTAGGAGGATGCTCTCATTCAACATGAAGTGTTGAAATCAGTTGTATATCAAACTTTTAAGAAAAAGTCCTCTGTCTACAGATGATATGTTTTTTTTTTTTTACAAGAAGACAAAAGCTAAACAATTATCCCCCAACATTCTTACATTGTTGACAAGTATTTGAATTCTTGAGGACAAAAAAATTTATTGAAGTTCACTTTCTGCACTAAAAATGCTAAATCAGGGCTTCCCTGGTGGCGCAGTGGTTGAGAGTCCACCTGCCGATGCAGGGGATACGGGTTTGTGCCCCGGTCCGGGAAGATCCCACATGCCGCGGAGCAGCTGGGCCCGTGAGCCATGGCCGCTGAGCCTGTGCGTCTGGAGCCTGTGCTCCGCAACGGGAGAGGCCACAACAGTGAGAGGCCCGTGTACCGAAAAAAAAAAAAAAAAAAAAAAAGCTACATCAGATCAACTGAGATTTTTTTCTTGGTGTCCCAGAATTTTAATTTATTAATTCATTCAACCAATATTTACTGAATGTGAGCTGTGTGTATATTATTATTAGGAGCTAGAAGGAGAGATTAATGAATCAGACACCATTCTGGCCTTCAAGAAGCTTGCAAATGAAAGAGGAGATGAACAAGTATAAAAGCAACTTTAAGATAAGATTAAGGATGTCATCATTGTTTCTGCCCTGCCCGTGTGTCTTTAAATGTAATCTGTCCTCACTCCTCCCTCACTTTACCCTCAAATGTGTCAGAGAGAGGAAATAGGCAGTTTTGGGTGACTGCTAGGCCTGTTCCTGGATTACCTTCTTGTCACTCTTTGGTCTCTCCTGCCTGGTGTTCTAATTTTAGCTCGGGTATCTATATTGTGATGAATGGTTTAGGCCCCATTCATTCACTCATCAAAGATTACTGAGTGCCCATTACCTGCCAAGCCCAGTTCTGGTACTGGGGACGAAGAAAGCACTGTGGTGAAGAAGGCAAGATGCTGTCTTTCAGACCTTACCCTGTACCCTACTTTACCTTGATTCTGTGTAGTCCCTTCAGCTGGGTCACCAGCACTCCGAGAAACTGAAATATACCCTGCTGACCTCAGCCCTGAAGGCAATAAAGACCTAAGGCAATAAAACTGATATAAAGAAAGGGGGTGAGAGAAGGATTTACTTCATTAAAGAACGCAATCCCAAAGGTCTACAGAGAGATGTGCATGTATGTATGTGTGTATATACACACACACACACATCTTCGTACACATACATATGATTAAAGGCCATATCTGTCTTTTTTTTTTTCCTTTCCTTCCTTTTTATATTTCCCCTTAGAATCAAAGGGTGAATCTGAAACACGTTTGTAATTGTTTTGCAGGACTGTTTATTCGGCCAAACCTCTGGGTCCTGTGTGTCCATCCCATCCTCCTGGCAGGGGTGGACCTTTGCAGTCATGTATATCCATAACCCCTTCTACTGTGATAACTGATCAAATCAGGGTGACCATATGACTCAGGTAACATCAGGTGGCTTCTGCCTCCCAAGAATTTGGATTTGGTGCACAAATGCTATTACTACTCTCTGTTAGGAAGTTTTAGAGCTAGGGCTAGAGGGGCCATCCTTAACCTGAGTTCAAACGGATCAGAGAAAGGTGGTAGCAAAAAGAGGGATAAAAGGAGCACTTTCCCAGAGGAACACAGAAGTAAGAGACTGTGACACAAAGGAACAGAGACGGCAGCTGCTGCCCCACCGACTGGTCCTGCTTTGGATCCTTCGAGAGCATTGGCTGCACTTCCAACCCACGGGCTCTGTAGCTATCACGTTATCTTTCCAACAACCCTCTTTGTTTGTTTAGTTGATTGGGTTTTTTCCCATAATCAAACAATCTAAACTACAATATTTCACTGTTCTGGCTATTGTGACTTTTGAGTAATTTCTACTATCTCCCAATGGCTAATCAATCTGAGAACTCAGACTTAAATACAGGGTGAAGGCCAGAGAAAATGCTACTAAAGAGAATTTAGCTGGTATCTGCTGAGATAAAAACCTGTCCCAGGATGTGATGGTCTGTATGTTTGTGTCCTCGCAACATTCATATGTTGAAACCCTAACTTTCAGTACGATGGTATTAGGAAGTGGGGCCTATGGGAGGTATTAGCATAGATGAGGTCATGAAGGTGGCGTCCCCATGATGGGACTAGTGTGCTTATGAGAAGAGACTAGACCTTATTCTTTCCTCATTTGAAAACACAACTGCAAACCAGGAAGAGAGCCCTCATCAAGAACCCAACCAAGGTGGTACCATGACCTTGGATTTCCAGCCTCTAGAACTGTGAGAGACAAATGTTTGTTGTTTAAGCCACCCCGTCTATGGGAATTTGTTACAGCAGCCCAAGCTAAGACACAGAATGTCATGTTCACGTCACTTGAGAGATCATTCCCTAGACACCTGAGCTGTCCCAGGGCTGGGGAGGGGGTCGAGGTTGCTTCTGCAGAGCTGTCTCTGTACAGAGACACAGCCCCTGACAGAGTCCACCAGAGTCCACCAGAAGAACACAGGCCCAGCCCAGAAAGAACTGGAGAGACGGCGGGCCAAGGTAGAAGCACAGATGTGTCACAGTCAGCTAGGATTCATTCTTCACAGGAATCTGTGGGACTCTGGGAAAAATCCTGAACTCCTTTGAGCCTCATACTTTTCAACTTCACAAATGAGGAGGATCAAAATCAAATTATAATGCCTATTTCTCATGCTTAAAGTCAGTAATCTACTTATGACTCTTCTGCAAGAAAACACTAATACAGAGACTCTCATAATTGTAAATGGAAAACTTAGCGGTATACCTGAAACCAAAATGCCCATTTACTATCCTAAAGCCAAACTAAAACACTTATTTTTGAGTAACGTACTCTCATGCTAGAATGGAAAACGCTTAAAACAACCCTCTCCTATCACCAAACAATTAATAAGGTTGCTGACACATGGCGGTTTTTGTATAACTCGTAATTCAGCCCCGTGGTCCCAGCAAGGCTGTGTTGACACTGCATGTGCTTTCCAAAACACGGAACTCTGGAGCTCTGCCGATTATATTTGGAACTCAAGACTTCTTCATGCCATTTTGTTAAACGTGATGTACTGATTTGGAGGGATGTAATATAAATTTTAAAAATGTAAACATCAATCAAAAATGTTTTTAAAAATATGTATGTTTTGTGAGGTTTGGGTTTTAATAAACCAAGAGAGAAATTTCTCCTGCAAGATTGGTAATGGGGTACACAGGGCAGGACTGCATACGTGAAAGCACTATTAAACGGAAGAGCTTACCACTACAATCTTTGCCTTGTATCTGAAGAATATCACCTAAGGTGTATAAAAGAAGGGAAAGCAGGCAAAGCAAGCAGAGGCTGAGAATATTAATGGAAGAACAAGAGCGACAGTCTCTGGTGTCTGATTAGTGATTTTCAATTTACAAAGCACTTCCAGGCACATTATCTCCTGATCACCGTAAAAGTCCTGTAGGCAGACGGGAAGTTCTTCTAATCTCCTTTATTTATGAGGCAGCTAAGGCTCAGCCAGGCTAAGCCACAGCCCAAAGTCACACAGTTAACATCCAAGGCAAGAACTGAGTCCTCACCCCCAGGCTCTTGACACTAGTTCTCAAGTCACACTTTGGAGTTCAGCCCCAGGCAGAGTCCCTCTCTTCACTGGCCCCATAGCCTCCCAATCAACTTGGCCAGGTGGGAAGCTGTACCTTCATCCATCTCTAGCCAGTGGCCTTTGTCTGGCGTGTGATGCCCTGCTGAACGTGGTCCATCAGTCTCAAGTTCATAAAGAGATTTATCATAACTTTTCTGAAACAGCAAAGTTTCCTTATAAGCCCACGGGCCTGGGCCAAGACCAAGCTGTGAGAACCTACAAGCTGTCTTTACCTTCCTCTCCACAATGCTCCCCTGAGATCTTCACATACCATCGCCTTCCCCAGAACCCCTTCAACCCCTCTATTTCCCTCAACAGACTCATGGGCCTGGATGGGACCATAGGAGTATTACCAGTCAAGAGAGCAGGTTATGCTCTGGGAACAAATAAACCCCAAATCTCAGTGACTTAAAACAACAAAACTGATTTCTCACTCCTTCTACACGTCTAATGCAGGCCAGCAGAGGGGCTCTGCTCCCAGGGGTCACTCAGGGCCTCAGGCTAACAGACGCATCACCTCGGCATTGCTTCTATGATGACTAAAGTAGTGGGAGTCGGATTGGAAATGACACACATCACTTCTGCTCCCGTTTCTTTGGCCAAAACCAATCACACATTGGTGCCTAACTTCAAGGAGGGTGAGAAGTGGTTCTCTGTGTCTGTGGTGGGAGAGGCAGAACATTAGTGACCAGCCTAATGACAACCACAAAGTTCAGTCCCGATCAGATGCTTGAAGCTCCCCAGTAACAGCCTCACAAAGGAGTCCAACCTTTACCTGAACTTCTCCTGTAACAGGAAGCGCCCCATCTCATAAACAGCTGATTTAATTTTAAGGGAGCTATATTTGTTAGCAACAAAAAATTTCTAAAAATAACCAAAATTGGCCTCCCTGTAACTTTTGCTCCTTGGTATTTACTTCTTCCTCGGGGTCTTAGGATAAATCACTAATATGTTGAATAAATAAAAGATCTTCAAACATTCGATGAGAGCTACTGTTCTCATGTATTTACTCATTTAACCATGTTAGATCCCTGCCCTCTAAGAGATCTTGGGTGTAAGATGGGTAACCAAGACTGCAGTACCTTATGGCATGGGATATGCCATAGATAATCCCCTAATGTTACTAGAGGAAAAAAATCAGGGTTCTCAAAATTGAGGAAGGTGGGTTGAAGGGAGGCTGTGGAGAAGGCTTTCTGGAGAAAGAGCATTGCTGTGAAGACAGCAAGGGAGGGGCCTGCTCGGAAGATGAGACTATATCAGGCAGAGGAAACAATCTGTATTAGGTAGCCTAGGTGCAGAACTGCATGATGCATTCAGGGAAATTATAAGGAAGACTGTAACGCAGGATGTCTTTTGCGGGGGGCGGAGGGGGGACGGGGGGGAGGGAACTGAGATGGCATCTCAAGGGGGGCCCTAGCACTAAGCTAGAAGTCTGGAATCCTGAAAGCTACTGAAGAATTTCAAGTATAAAACTGACATGGGCTGCTTCACATTTTAGCAGCATTATTCTGGCAGCAGGAGGCAGAATGGAACACAAGAGACCTGCCTGAATCTGATCCTGGGTGGTCCTGGACAATGAGACCAGAGCTAATGCTGTGATCCTGTAAAGAAGGGGGCAGGTCTGAGGAGATGAGATGGGATGGGCAGCACTTGGTAGTTAATTCCAAAAGGTGAGGCAGGGTGCAGTGGGGGCCTGTGATGCCGCTCCTGCTTCTGGCTTGGGCAACCAGATGGGGTAATTCACTGAAGTAGAGGTATTCAAGGAGATGGGTAGGGAAAGTTTTGTTGAGTTCAGTTTTGCACAGGTTGAGTTGAAGTTGTGGGTGTGACTTAGTGATGATGTATTAGACAATGAGGTGCATCTATGAAGAGAGATCTAGCCAGAGGTCATAGATTAGGGAGTAAGCAGTTACTGAAGCCATGCATGTGGCTGACATGCAAACTATAACTTTTCTACCTATATAGGAAAATGAAAATATTGATACAATTTTCCAATTTGACCTATCCCTTTCCAGTGGCCAGATGCTCCACATCTACGTTCCATGGTGCCTTCTTACAATCAAGAAACCTAAAAAAACTGAATCACAATCAGTGCCTTGTTGGTAACCACAGAATCAGACCACAGAGAAATGGAGAGTTGTGAGAAATATTTCATCCAAACATACAAAGGTCTGATGAGTCATTCCTGCTCCACAATGGAGAATACCTCTAGGATAATTCAAATACTCACTTCTCCTAGATCCAGGTTATTTCTCTCCCCTGCCTGTGCTGAACGAACTGTACCTTACCTTTTTCTATCTCATAGGATAACTACATCTAATCTTTTTAAGCCACGTTTTTTTTTCTGTCTGTTTATATAAATTGATAAGGTTACTGCTTTAGGCCAGCAAAAACTGACATATATTCAAGGGATTGACCTGGGTTAATATTTTTCTAGCTCAGTTGTTCTTGAAAACTACCCATCACACATTCCCAGATTATTCCTTAGAGATTAGGAGCCAATACAATTCATTACATGTTTGGTTTGTCTAATTTCATTCTCAAAGGGAAATTTGAACATCAATATTAGAGGCCACCTTGCTGTCCCCTATGGTGTAATAAAAAATATATTTGATGTTTGTCCCTGGTTCCTGGCACAGAGCTCCTAAACCCTTGAAATTTCCTGAGTAATAGGTAGGAGGGTTGTTTGTCATTCACAATGAGCTCCTTTCCACTATTCCTGAGTTTATACTAATGAGATGACTCACAGTGGAGGTCCCTAGATAGTTTCCAAATGAAGACTAGTCATCAGAAAGACCAAACACAGTGATTAGAGTGTGGGAACTTCCATCCCCCTCCCACCTCAATCTCTGGGGAGGAGAAGGAGGCTGGAGATTGGGTCATAACGACACTTGAACAAAGAGATTCAGAAAGCTTCAGGATTGGTGAACACACTGATGTGCTGGGAGGGTGGCATGCCCTGAGAGGGCATGGAAGCTTGGAGCCCCTCCTCGCCATACCTTGCCCTATGTATCTCTTCCATGTGACTGTTCCTGAGTTGTATCCTTTATAATAAACTGGCAACCATTAAGTAAACTATTTTCCTGAGTTCTAGGAGTCATTCTAGCAAATTATCAATCTTGAGGGTGGGTCATAGGAACCTCCAAATCTGTATTCATCCAGACAGAAGTGTGGGTAGTTGGCACCCATGTGCAACTGATGTCTAAAGTGGGGGTAGTCCTGTGGGACTGAGCCCTTAACCTGTGGGGTCTTTGCTAACTCTGGATAGTGTCAAAATTGTATTGAATTGTTGGACAGCAAGTTGGTGTCAGAGAATTGAAGAATTAATGTATTGATAGAAGTAAAACACGTATTTCATGTCATAAGTGGTATCAGAAAAACCACCAGGCACACCCCCCTGTGTGACAGAGAAAAGCCACAAAATCTTTACTGAGCTCAAAAATATCTTACCATAAAAAGCAAACCTTTATCACCAGCTGTCCATCACTAAGGAATCATCAGCAACTACTAGTTGTATCTTTAGTAGACGCACTCAGTTGGAGCTAAGAGATGTGGTCAAACCCATGTGGATACAATGATAGAAACTACTTAAGCACATAAGGTCCTTTCCTCACCCTAGGGTGATGCAACAGGGGCTATCAGGGACCCTTTGCACTCTGTTCTGAACCCACCTCTTAGCTGGTTTCTGCTTCTTGGCCCAGTTACATTAGATTCAAATGCTGTGCTTGAATTTTCAGCTTGGCCTTGGATCCAAACTTTGCATAAGGTCGTTGCCTTTTGCCTTTCTCTTTGCTGCAAATCCTGCAGCCCCATGATCAGCCCAGACTCACCTCCATGCCAGCCTAAGCTCCTTGAATCTTCAAAAATCTAGTCATCTCCTTATCTGGTAGAGGGATACAGACAGAGTTTAAGAGATACTGACAAACAGAAAATTTTTGTTCATGATGACAGAGGAGAGAAAAGAAGCTCGTGTCACATAAGACATTATTAAAGATCTTAGACATGTTCAGTCTTCAGGAAAGAGAAAATTAGAGGCAAAATTGGATAGTGCTTTTCAAAGATCTGAAGTACAATTGAGAGGAAGAAGATCAGAAGTGGGATCTATTGTTGGACAATTCAAAGAAGATTTCTATTTAATATCAGATGACCAGAAATCTTGCCTTGTGAGTTACAGCACCCTCTCCTAACCCCATCATTAGAAGCATTCAAACGTGAGGAAGATGACTGAGCTGTTAGGGATGCCATAGAAGGCGTTGCCCATTCTATTTCTCTTACATGGACTCAGAACACAAGGGTTACATTTCCAATTGTGTAGCACTTATTCAAAATAGAAAGAGAGAAGAAAAAGTCTGAATATATAAAATTAGCTTGGAAGTCAAGTATCCAGCTTGAGTAAACAAATTTGAGCACTGTAGGAACATTTAAAATGTGAAGAAATGATGAGTACAAGAATTCTTATAATTAAGTAGGTTAAATGCCTTAATGAAACTCGATGTGAATCTGTAGAGTAGTGATCAGTGGAACGTGCAGTTATAAAAAAAAGCGGTGAGACAAGATGACCCATGCTCAGTTTCTCCAGAAGGAGACAATCAGTCTTGCAGAGGAAATGAAATGATGGTGTGCAGACGGTCCTGTGTGTGTTCCCTGCCGCAGAGCCTCCTTCAGGATGACAGAGCAAGTTGCATTTTCCTTATACATTCTGGGCAGGAAGAAGTGGGAGACTTATACCCCCTGACCAAAAAGAACCTCCCTTTCCAACATGTTAATGCCTGCAATACTTTTGCCAGGGTCCTCCCTGGAGGAAGAGTAGACAGAGGAGGAGGAGGAACCAAGCCCAGAAATGTCAAGACAACTCCACTGTTTTAACATGTTCATACCTGCTTTTGATGACAATGACACTTCAGGTCAGAGGTGGGCTTATCCATGGTGCTACGCCCTAAATGGACAAACACTACCTCTGAACTATTGTGAGCAATTAAAGAACATGATAAAAACAGTGCCGCCATGAAAAAACTGTTCCTTCCTTGTTGCGTGTTACATCTCCGACTCCTTCAACACTCTTACATGAAATGGACTTGCCATCCCAGTGTGGTCACTCTCCATCCTGCAGGGGCCTCTTCCTCTGGTCCAATCCTCCTCTCCTGAGTTATCTAGTGCTCTTGAAACAATGGCTCTAGGGAATAATTTAATTCCAGCGCCCTCTGCTGGCCCTATAGAAGGGCAAGACATTGAACTAGATGAGTAGTTGCCAAAGTTTTCACAATCACAAAGCCAATTTACTATTTTATTAACTTCAGGGACCTCACATTTTGAAACTGATCTTTCAAGAAAACTCATTCTGCTAAACAATAATTAATTCCTTTACCAATCTGCATTTATCATAGTCATCAAAAACTGTCAATTAGAACTTGTGATCAACAGGCAATAACCAAGTTCACTATACAAAGATTATTTATTTCTAATCAAACCAAAAATTTTACCTTTTACCTAGCCTGTAAACTTTATTGTTGATGACAAGGCAATTTCTGTGAGGCTTTTTAACATTACTACAAATAATTTAAGGACCTTTCTTCCTGCCTAGAGATCCAGGGGCCCCAGGTTTGGAACCACAGTTAGAATATACCTCAGTATCTAAACAATAAGCGTATTTCTGAGAAATTTTTACTTTATTAGTAAGAACTTCTGGATGATGCTGGATGCCACTTGGTTATAATTCTTCAAATTACTTTGGTGTGTTAACTGATCATATAGTGGCCTGAAAGGTTAATACACCATGCAGCATTGCAAATATCAGAGCTGAGTTTTCAAGGGATCAGCTTTTAGCAATGAGTAGCTGAACAGGGGTCGTGGTGGTTGACACTCATGCAACTCAGAGTGGAGAGGGGTACATTCTAGCGATATCTGAAATCCAGCTCTCAGCTGACTTCCTGCCCCAGTGCGCTGTTTCAACTCTGCTGCAGTGTGGCTCCATGAGTGGAAAGTTGATGTATTCACAGGAGACAAGAGAGGAAGATGGAGAAACATGGTAGGCTCAGCAGAGTGTGTGGGATGGGACCTGGGTAGAGCAAAGTAGGAGACTAGGGAAGTCTAGAAACAGAGTAGACAAGGAGTTCTCTGAGGGCAGGTCTGGGTCTTACCCATTTTTCTAACCCCAGTAACTGACACAACACCTGGTACACAATAGGCTCTAAAATATTTGTCAAATTTCTGTAGGTATTATGCTCACCAACCCTAGAAATGCTTTTAGCTAGGTGCAAAGCTTTACCACGGACACTAATAACTATGACTACTAAGATAATGCCATGGGTAGCCTGTTTAGTGGTAGAACTGAGCTTGCTGTTTGGTTAAGTTTTGTACAGAAATGGTTCTATTTTTGGAAAAAGATGAATGTATCTCAGAGTGATTTTCAGTGTTTAATTTTTTTCTTTAAAGTAAAAAATATATATATATTTTGTAATATAACATACAAATGGAAAAGTACACAAAATGAACACAACAATACAGCCAGCACTTAGATCCAGAAGCAGATCATCTTGGAACACCAGAAGCCCTAGTAGTGTCTCCTTCCTGCCACTATCTGACACCCCATCCCTACTATTCTAACACCATAGATTAGTTTTGCCATTTCTGAAGTACACCCACACTCTATACTCCTGTGTCTGGCTTCTTTTGCTCAACATTATTTTTGTGATGGTAATTCATGTTGTTAGTTGCAGTTTGTTCATCCTCATCTTTGTATTTTATTTATAAATGTACCACATTTTAAAATCAATTACCTATGATGGTAAACTAGTTGATTCCAGCTTTTTACCATTCTGAACAGTGCTGGTATGAGTATTCACGTACATTTCTTTTGTGTGCATGTATACCCATTTTTGTTGGGTACAAGCCAAGTGGTAGAACTGCCAGGTCAAAGGATGTGCACATGATCAGCTGTTGCAGATACTTCCAGTTTCACAAAGTGATTGTGCCAATTTTGGGAGTCAGCTTTTGTACAAAGCTAGATGCCAGAGACGTTGAGAGGGCATAAAGGACAGTGGGGAAGTTATCACTAGGCCTATGACTTGGAACCTAAGGGGATTTTATGGAAAGGAAGAAGATAATATAATCCTCAAATGGACAGGTCCCATCAATTAGCAACTCATCACTGGAATGCTTTGGAAGCCTGCTTCCTAAGGAGAAAGGAAGGCAGAATAATAATACAAAAGGTAGAGGAAAAGAAGAAAAAGAAAAAAAAAGCAGAATAATTGGTAACCCCAAATGCCAAGGAACTGCTAAAAATTTTACCTTCGTAAAAATGGCACAGTGGTTTCCCAGAGCCCTGACTCCAGTAGAGCAGATTAGAACCAGAATGCAGCAAAAGGCACTCTGTATTTATATGTTTGTGTTTATCACAAAACTTCCTGAACTTGTTTGGAGATTTGTGAGTACTTAACGTTATTAATCAGGACGGCTCCTCTTTATGAATTTTGGGATAAGGCCTTTTACCACTGCTGATACTCACAGGAAAAGAATAAAAGCTTATCACTGAGTTTCTCCAAGAGATTTCTGTAAAGTTTAATTTGCAAATAAGTAAGCCAAATTGGAAATGCCAGATGCTATCAGACAGGAAGATCAGATTTTCCATTTAAATGTGATTGTCCCTCTTTCAGCTGGATTCAGGGCTTTCCTCTGAAAGTCTCAGGAAACTCATTTGCAAGAGTGACTCAGAATGAACCCACTCTATAAGACTTTGTTATCAAAAGGCACTTAAACATTGCAAAGAGGAATGCAATGTTCTGTTTACAAGAGGAATTTGATTGCTAATTATGAACCCCTAAAAAAATATGCATTTCATACTTATCTCTTTGCAATTCAGCAATGAATTCTACAGTAGTTCTGGTCTCCTCTCAGCTGAGGTCCTCTGACACTCTGCTACGACAGAGAGCTCCTATGTGAGCACTGACCCCTAGGTATCTGCCGTTTCTCAAATTGTTTTTCAGCTCCAGGACAATTTGCTCTGCAGCAGCTGTTGTCACAGAACAGATCGGGAAGGCCTTTCCTTTCAGAGAGCATCCAGGTTTACATTTGCATTCATTTCCTTGGGGCCATTTCCGTGAATTAGACCTGGCACAGCCCTGGCCGCTTGCTTTTGATCTGACATGTGGACAAGGAGTTCAGTTCATTTGCTGCCTCTCCAGCAACCATGTCCAAGACCATTATCCTGCAGGAGGTCTAAGCAAGCTGCCACTATCAACGGCCGACAGGCACACTTGAAAATTCATGAGTAATGTGTAAAAACGCAGGAGTCCTTCCCCTTGGTGCTTTCACCGCCCTTACATGGAGATGCTGGCTGAGCCCATACAGAGAGGGGGAAATTGATACAGACCAAGAATTCAGTGATGGCTCCAAGGCACCACAAGGATCTAGAAGCTTCTGATTTGCCTCCAAATATTAACCAAGGGTACAAAGAAATGGCATGCCCCAAACTTAGCAGGTCTAGCTGATATGCAAATCAATCTGACTGCATCCTCCTAGTGATGAACATTCACCGTATGAGCTCCCATATGCACAAACAGATGTCTGCAAGGCACCGACCACCCAGCTGCCCGGAGACTGCCTGAGTTGCCCTGCAAATCAAGAAGTGATGGAGATCAGCTTGGTGCTTTGTGACCACCTAGAGGGGTGGGACAGGGAGGGTGGGAGAGAGACGCAAGAAGGAGGAGATAAGGGGATATATGTGTATGTATAGCTTTGTTATACAGCAGAAACTAACACTCCATTGTAAAGCAATTATACTCCAATAAAGATATTAAAAACAAAAAAAAATGAAGTGATACAGTTCTAGATGAACACCTAGAAGCAATTTAATAAATTATGTATCTACCTCATTCAACCGAATGTTCATCAGGGACTTCCTTGGTGGTCCAGTGGCTAAGACTCCGCGCTCCCAATGCAGGGGACCCAGGTTCAATCCCTGGTCAGGGAACTAGATCCCACATGCATGCCGCAACTAAGGAGCCCACCTGCCGCAACCAGGACCCGGCACAACCAAATAAATAAATATTTTAAAAAATAAATAAATAAATAGCCTCCACGGGGCCCATGCTACCAGCCTCGCATTTCTTTAGACCCTCCTGCTTTCAGACTCAGTTAATTCTACCTAAGCACCTCTATTTTTCACATCAACACACACACACACACTTTAACATAACCCCTTCTTCTGTTCTCTCTTTCAACTCGGGCCTGGTTACCTTAGGGAGACCTTTTTTCCCCTCTTAAAAGGCTCTTTGTCTTCAAAAAACAAAAGCAATTACTTAAAGTTCCCTAGAAACTTTAGGTAAAAGAAAACTACCCTGAAGGTATCAGTGTTGTCAAATTCTACAACACTTGGAAGTACACAGACATCCTGTTTGGAATCTTATCAAAATTATTCTTCTATCCCTTTATCCTCTAAAACATCCAAAATAAATAACAGCTATTTTATATTTATTATTTCTTTGGGGGGGGGGGCTGAATTACTGGTGCTACAATAAAAACACTACTTTTACTACAAATGTATAGTATTTCATTGTAACAAATGTGCATTCAAATTATGGATTAAGGGATTTCCCTGGTGGCTCAGTGGTTAAGAATCCACCTGCCAATGCAGGCAACACGGGTTCAAGCCCTGGTCCGGGAATATCCCACGTGCCACAGAGAAACTAAGCCCGTGCACCACAACTACTGAGCCTGCGCTCTAGAGCCCACAAGCCACAACTACTGAGCCCACCGTGCCACAACTACTGAAGCCTGCACACTCTAGGGCCTGTGCTCTACGACGAGAGAAGCCACAGCAATGAGAAGCCAGCACTGCAATGAAGAGTAGCTCCCGCTCACCGCAACTAGAGAAAGTACGCACGCAGCAACGAAGACCCAACACAGCCAAAAATAAATAAATAAATTTTTTAAAAATTATGGATTAAATGTGTACTAGACAGAGGCCCTAATCTCTGTAAATAAGAAAACCTTCAAGCTTTTTAAGTTCTGAACAACTGACAATAAATGAAGTTTTGGAGCACAATCAGCATAACATGTTACCAAGCCGAGGACAAACTGCAGTAAACTTCTGATCAGATTTTCTCTCTAGGTGTCAGTCTTGATGGGTCTCGCCATCACTTTTGGACTTCTTACTTAATTTAATCCATCCTGAAGGTGGGCCTCAGTGCTGGGCCTATTTACACAGAATCCTGGTGGGCAATTATGCAAGATTAGTTGTATTTCTAGGTTCTGCGTGTCAATAACTAGAATGCCTGATTTTTTTTTTTTTTTTGGCCTCCCCGTGCAGCTTGTGGGATTTTAGTTCCCAAACCAGGGATTGAACCTGGGCCACGGTAGTGAAAGCACCAAGTCCTAACCACTGGACCATGAGGGAATCCCCTATAATGCCTGATTCTGAACAAATATTACTTTAGCAAAAAAGTTAGGGGACCAAGCCCCTGAGAAAAGATTCAGTGAGACACAAAATCCTGCACTTAACTGCCATGATATATATTTTTTTAAATTTTATTTATTTAGTTATTTAGTTATTTTTGGCCGTGTTGGGTCTTCGTTTCTGTGTGAGGGCTTTCTCTAGTTGCGGCGAGCGGGGGACCCTCCTCACCGCGGTGCGCAGGCCTCTCACTGTCGCGGCTCTCTTGTTGCGGAGCACAAGCTCCAGACGTGTAGGCTCAGTAACTGTGGCTCACGGGCCTAGTTGCTCCGTGGCATGTGGAATCTTCCCAGACCAGGGCTCGAACCCGTGTCCCCTGCATTGGCAGGCGGATTCTCAACCACTGCGCCACCAGGGAAGCCCTGCCATGATATTTTATCTTCCTCCCTGAGGCTGTGTCCTCATCTGAACTTAAACACTAGGAAGTAGCACAGTTTTGTTGAAATAGTAAAAATATAGAGTTTATTGACATGTAACTGATTTAATCTTAGATACCCAGAGACTATAAAAAGAAAAAAAATTGCATAGTTAATCACAAAATACTGTCATAGAAGGGGAAATTTACATGTTTGGAATCATAAAACATGGCAATCAGGTTGAAGAAGTTTCCAGCTGCTTGTTTCTATCCAATTTTGGAAATGTCTTACATTTTATATCTCTCCCAAGTTTGACTGACTCTTGATTATCTGTGATCATGAATGGACAGTAGTATATTCCATATATATTTCATAGAGAATCCACAAGGTGACATGGGCCACTACTTTTGAATGCACATCTGGGTCTAGCAGACAACATAATGAACTTGAGTTTTCGTCCCTTCTTGCTCTTGACTAATTTCTAATGGACAGCCTCCAGTCTATAATGTGAATAATATTCTTCTTGACTCTGTTTCAACAAAGGAATTCATGGCAGTGGACTGTTTAGGAATGCTCTGACAGAACACTGTGATTTCTGTTTGCTTCCCATTCCGTATCCACACACCCAAGCACCTTCATAGAGCAGGATGCTTAACAGGGTTCAAAACATCTTAATTAGCCTAATTCAAGGATGGCAAATATGCCACACCTCCCCCATAGGTTAGAATTGAGGGGACCTAATAAGTATTATCCCTCTTCACTGCCCAAGTTCAGAAACAAATGAGAGACAAACACAAACACAGGCGCCAGACAGACAGAAATGATATTCATGATACAGTCCTTGGGCACCTGGCTTGGGCATGAAAGGCAAACGGACTTCTTACTGTTGCCTAAATTAAACTTCCCAGGCTTCAAGCCTCTCTGATTGGGGGCAGTGCCTGCTCTTCAGTCTTCCCACATAGTGGGGAGAATAGGCCAAAACAGCATATTCTCCATACAAAGGCAGTTTCCAAAGAAAGAGAACCAGAAGGGTCTAAAGAAAGAAGTACCAGAAGCACCTCATATGCCCACTTTGTTCTCTCAAATGTATTAATCTGATAGGTCATTCCCACCTTCCCCTCACCCACTAGGAACAGGCAAGAAGGTAGCAAGAGACCAGCAGAATTACTTCACTGCTGTGGTTCACAAACTTGAGCATGTATCAGAATCACCTGGAGGGCTTGTTATAAACACACATCACTGGGCCCACTTAAGAGTTTCTGATTCAGTGGGGCTGGGTGAGGCCTGAGAATCTGCATTTATAACAAGTTCCCAGGTAATGAATCACCGCTCTAATGCAATGGTTCTCAACCTTGAACAAGCAATGGAATCAAGAGAAAGGAGTGTTTCCTCCTATCATTCCTCAGCTTTTTTTTCTTTCTTAACCCATTGGGTTTAACCTCTAATTCTGTGGTCTAGCAGAGGTGTGGCACTCCATTCAGGGGGAGGAATCAGCAGTCTCTTGGAATAGTGTAGCTCTCAGTTCATGAGGTTTCTCTCTCAATATTGACCACTATTCTTTCATGGCACTGTTAATGCACAGTGATGATTTATGTCCCTAGAAATCTATGCAGTGGGTGATAACATAAATTTTAAAACCCCAAGCCATACTAGATGCATGCACTCCACATTCTATTTCCCACCCAAAATTAAGTCCAGCCACGTTACCCAAAAGAGCTCATTAGATATTAAGATATTCCAATAAAATGACAATAAAAATTTTCCAAATTTGAGTATAAACCTTCTCTTATCATGGATTTCCCAGGTTGACATTATACGTCCAAAATTAAATTCCTTGAATATTAAAGTCTAAAATCAAATCATCTTTCCTTTGTGTTAAAAGCCAAAAGAAACTAAAGTCCCAAATTCTATCCTCCTATTTCTTATTCTTCTGACTCTATCCAGAGGATATCCCTATGCAGGACTGTGGTTCTTTTAGCAGCTGCAGTTGAGTTCTCTTCCACTGGAATAGGTGTAGTTCTCTTAGGATCTTAAAAGTTCAACTGCACCCGTATGTGCCTCACTTTTGAGGAGACCAAAGAGAACACTACAGATTATCAAAGAACCTGTCTCACATCCCCTTGTTTTAGAAAACACTTCAACCCTTAGCACTTAGCGGCTATCCCAGACAAAATCATATTCCCAGACCCTCTATTTATTATTGCCAAAGACCATAGCAGAGACTCAGTGACATCTGAGAGAGGGAAGTAGCAATGGGACAGAATTCTTGACTGCAGCTTTGCCAGGAGGCTGGTCATTCTGTGTCTTTGTTGGAAGAACATGACCTTTACGGCACCATTTCACCATGTTAAGGGGGAGTGGATAGGAAGGCCTTTTATGCATATTTTCTCAGTCATTAGAGGGTGGAATTTGAGACCTGGTTCCCTTCTAACAAAGTTTTAAAACCCTCAATGGTGGCAGTGCCAGCCACTAGGTCTTATTTTATTTACAATCTAACATACTGAAAACATCTTAATTTCCATTTGCCTTGGAGCCCTGTGTTGCTAGCATCCCACTGCTGAAATGAATGAGGGTTCCGCCCAGTTACTTAGTATCCACTATCTCTTGTGAAGACATATTTTCAGCCCTAGGTCACAGATTTTAAGTACACGGATGAAACAATTGTTGTTGTTGCTGTTGCTTAGCTGCAAATCTACAATCCAAGACTTTAAAAAGCAAAGAAGCTACACTTCTTGTGGGGGTCAAAGAAGACTTCACCCCAAAATTAATGTTTTGAACTGAATAAAAATGAAACCACAACATATCAAAATTTTTGAGATGTACCTAAAGCAGTGTTTAGAGGGAAATGTAGAGCATTAAATGTTTCTCATCTAAAAGAAAAAATATTTCAAATAAAAAATCTAAACTTACACCTTAAGAAACTAGAAAAAGAGTAAGTTAATCTAAAGCAAAAAGAAGGAAGGAAATAATAGAGATAACATTGGAAATCAGTAAACTAGGAAATGGACGTACAGTTGAGAAAAGCAATGAAATCAAGAGTTGATTGTAATAGGCTGTATAATGGTCCTCTGAAGATGTCCATGTCCTAATCTCTGGAACCTGGGGCTACATTACTTTCGCTGGTAAAAGGAATTTTGCAGGTGTGATTACTTAAAGATCTTGAACCAGAGAGATTATCCTGATCATCTGGCTGGGCCCAGTGGAATCACAAGCATCCTTATTAGGGAGGACAGAAGGCTCAGAGTTAGAGATGTGATTGTAGAAGCAAGAAGTTGAAAGATGCAAGAAGGGAGCCTGGGTCAAGGAATGCAGGTGGCCTCCAGAAACTAAAAAAGGCAAGAAAATGGGTGTTCCCCTCAGAACCCGCAGAAGGAACTGGCCCTGCCAGTACTGTGACCTCGGCTCAGCTGGGCTGATTTGTAACTTCTGACTCCCAGAACTCTAAGGTAATAAAGTTGTGTTGTTTTAAACTACATTAGTGGTAATTTATTACAGCGGCAGTAGGAAACCAATACAATAATCCCTTGAAAGATCTATAAAATAAATAAACCTCTACTCAGACTTACCAAGAAAACTAGAGAGAAAATACAAATGACCAATATCAAGAACCAAAAAGGGTATCACTCCAGATATTCAAAGGATAATAAAGGAAAATAATAAACAACCTATGTCAAATTCTACAGCTTAAATGAACAGGCGATTTAAGACTCAAATTACCAGTTTAGTCACAAAGAAATAGATAACCTAAAATGATAAACAACGTATACCTATGAAAGAAACCGAATTCTTATTTCAAAAGCTTATGTCACCAACAAAGCTCATTCACAATTCCTGGGAAACAAAAATAGAATCTGAGTAGTAAAATAAAGTCTAACCTTTTATTTTTCTCTTGTGCTTCATCTCGTTTCACTTGCTCACAGGTTGCTGCAGGCAGAGAGGCCTCTGACCAGAGCTCCTCACGCAAAACCGCCGCGCAGGACAACTCAGCTCTGTGGCCCGTGCACAGAAGTACTGCGCCCGACTCGTCAATTCAAGATGGCGGCAGCGGGCCGTGTGCAGAGACACTGCACGCGGCACCTCAGTCTGGAGCTGTGAGCAGCACACCTGCACGGACTGGGAGACTCCGCCCCCTGCCCTCTCCGCTGACGAGATCCCTATAAAGAAGCCCCTCCCACATCCTGTGGGGAGAGATAGGACTTCAGAGTGCGAATCTCCCGTTATTAGGGTCATATCCATTTAGAACAGGTGTGTCCTCTTGGTGAAATGACCACATTATCATATCATATGTATATCATATATAATGTCCATCTCTATCTCTGGTTATAGTCCTGTTGAGTTTTCAAAGGACCAGAAGCTGTGTGGCTGATCTAGCCCTGCCTATCTATACCGGGCACATCATTTTAAAGTGAGAGCCTCACACATAAATGGCTTTTAGGACACATGAAATGTAGCTTTCTTTGCTTTTTTTTTTTTTTTTGCGGTAGGCGGGCCTCTCACTGCTGTGGCCTCTCCCGCCGCGGAGCACAGTCTCCGGACGCGCAGGCTTAGCGGCCACGGCTCACGGGCCCAGCCGCTCCGCGGCATGTGGGATTTTCCGGGACCGAGGCACGAACCCGCGTCCCCTGCATCGGCAGGCTGACTCCCAACCACTGCGCCACCAGGGAAGCCCCACTTCCTTTGCTTTTTAAAGCTGGATTGTAGATTTACAGCCAAGCAACAACAAAAATTCTTTCATTCCCTATGAAACCTTTTTCTTTTCCCTCTAATCAAAACCTTGCCTCAGCTGCTTGTGTTTACTGAAGCCAGTGCAGCTCTAGCATGTTTGTGAGGCTGAGCACTCGCCGCCCTGCGTGTTTAAAACCAGCTACTTGCTTGTGGATAAAGTTGCCATTAACTGCTAGGTCAAAATCCCACTGGACTATGCTTACTAAAATCTAAAGCCTTAAGCCACCAGTCCAACCCCACTAGTCAAAAGAAAATCACATAACTGTAAAAACCAGCCATGTGTCACAACAAAGCCCTACAAACCCGCAAAGAAAAAAAAATAAAATAAAATCATGTGACCCATGTTTATTTCACCTAAGGCCTAAAGCTACTTACTCAAAGCCTCACATATTTCTGGCTCCCCAAGTTGCAAATTCAACTATTTGTCTGTCTCTCAAGCTACCTGGATTATGCTCCAAATGCTGGGGGAAAGGATGCTATATATTGGATTCCTTCAAACTCCATCACCCTCCTCACCCAACAGCCAATCATCATAATTGATCACAGACAATGTGTAATAAGAAGTCTTTTCCCCACAACCCAGCCCCACACAAGCCTCAGAATTTTTTTTCTTCACTATTCAAGGTCCTGAAACCAAGCAGGACCCTGTGGGGCTCCTGGGCACAAAAGTCTTTCTGTGTACCCCTTTTTCTTGATTATAGGAAAGAGGCTTCTTTCAGAACTCCATGACCTTTCCTGAGTTCCAACAGAGCAGGTTCAAACAATCGTTAATCAGGGAAGGGAGGGGATGCAGAGATAAGGAACAAACAGTGGGGGGGGGGGGGAACAATAGCGCAACCTTGGGCAGGGTCCTGGTTCCTCCTCAAGAAATATACATAACAATGTATTTGAGCTGTTTTGCAGATACTGAAATCCCCACCAGGTGAAGGAAGTTAACTGTATGCCACCCAGGAGCATACAGACCTCAAACTGGTTGGAACCAGAAGGTTGATGATGCTGACTCCCACTTACCTCACCACCAACCAATCAGAAGAATGTCCACGAGCTGATCACGCCCTCTTTGAACCATTACTATAAAACTCCTCACTATCCCCTCCAGGGCAGGACACACAGTTTTGAGGGTGTTAGCCTGCTGTGGTCCCCTTTGCCTGGCAAAGCAGTATTCTTTTCTACGGCAGCCAAAACTCTGTCTCCAAGATTTAATTTGGTGTCAGGGTACAGAGGCCAGATTTGGCTTCAATCCCTTGCTCTATTTCATGAAGGAGGAGCTTACTAGGATCCTGGAATGATGACAAGGGTGAGAGATGTCCCACACAGGACAGTTTGGATGGAGGCTTGGCCACATCTAGGATCCCAGTGGGTGTCCGTCTGCTGGATGAGCCACAGGCAGTGAGCAGGGCAGCAGGCTGTGTCATGCTCTTCTGTAGTAACTGCTTTCATTCATGGGGCCCCTCACCTCAGTCAGCTACTTAATATAGCCTCTGGCTGCCTACACAGCTGTGTCCAGGATTACCTTCGGATTCCTGCACCCTCCCCACCCCAAATGACCCTCATACTCTGTCCTGGAGAGAAAGACATGGCTCTCAGCCTCACCCTCCATCTCTTATTAAACTCTGTGATGGCGTATACTATGCTCTGCGCCCCTCAAGGCCTTTCCTTTTAATTCTTAAGAACCTAGTTTGGAAGTCAAACAAAAATGGATATTAACAATTTCTTTCTCTTTCCATTTGAATGTTCTAACTGGGAGAAGGGTCTAGACATATAGTAAATTACAGACAGTGCAGAGATTAATATTTCAGGATTGCAGGTTAGCACACGTGCTTACCCACACTACCCCAAAGGGTCTCACGATCCTTTCAAATGCCCATTCTATTAGAGTTTTTCCACACAAGGAAAACTATTCATCATCAAGTCTAGTCAAATGACAGTGCTGGCAGTTAAGCAAGTCAGGAGGTCTTACAAATGGAGGTACTACTGCTGGGAGAGGTTAAGATGTGCGTCCAAGACACACTGCTAGTTAGAAGCAGGGATTCAACTCCAGGCTCCTGAAGCATCACCTGGGGTAACTTGACAGGACTGGCTGGCAGCCAGCTCAAAGCAAGATCTGGACACAGGGCGGAGGTCAAAGCAGGGAAGATGCTTCCTTCTACAATCAAAGGGCCACAGGGGAAGATGGGAGAGGAAGGTCAAAAGGAAGGTGAGCCTGATTTTGCATTATGTGTGAGTGAGCGGGCCACCCTTCCAAAGCACCAAGACCCAAGGGGGCTCCCTTTAGATACTTTTTGATTGTTTCTCATCCAAAGCTATGTTCCAAGACCAAGAATTTTCTAGCTACCTTTATAAATAGGATATAAGTGTAATATAGAAAATGTAAGGAAAATGCATATCCTAGCGAGGTAGACCTATGTATGGTAGAGCCTGTGGCTGCAGAAGGTACGAAAGTCCCACCACTGATGTCATTACCCTTCTAGGCTATTCTTTAGTTAGCTACAATAATATGATGCTTTCTTTTACTGAGCTCTGCACACCAAAGCAACACCCAGCTCTACCCACACCAGTCTCTCCCATCAGCAAACTTGCACAAGCTTCTTAGGTAGCCTCATCCACCACAGGGCAGACAGCAGAAGCAAGAAGAACTACAATCCTGCAGCCTGTGGAACAAAAACCACATTCACAGATAGACAAGATGAAAAGGCAGAGGACTATGTACCAGATGAAGGAACAAGATAAAACTCCAGAAAAACAATTAAATGAAGTGGAAATAGGCAACCTTCCAGAAAAAGAATCCAGAATAATGATAGTGAACATGATCCAGGACCTTGGGAAAAGAATGGAGGCAAAGATCGAGAAGATGCAAGAAATGTTTAACAAAGACCTAGAAGAATTAAAGAACAAACAAACAGAGATGAACAATATAATAACTGAAATGAAAAAAACACTAGAAGGAATCAGTAGCAGAATAACTGAGGCAGAAGAACGGATAAGTGACCTGGAAGACAGAATGGTGGAATTCACTGCCACAGAACAGAATAAAGAAAAAAGAATGAAAAGAAATGAAGATAGCCTAAGAGACCCCTGGGACAACATTAAACACAACAACACTTGCATTATAGGGGTCCCAGAGAAGAAGAGAGAGAGAAAGGACCCGAGAAAATATTTGAAGAGATTATAGCCGAAAACTTCCCTAACATGGGAAAGGAAATAGCCACCCAAGTCCAGGAAGTGCAGGGATTCCCAGGCAGGATAAGCCCAAGGAGAAACATGCTGACACACATAGTAATCAAGTTGACAAAAAATTAAAGACAAAGAGAAGTTATTGAAAGCAACAAGGGAAAACGAAAAATAACATATAAGGGAATTCCCATAAGGTTAACAGCTGATTTCTCAGCAGAAACTGTACAAGCCAGAAGGGAGTGGCATGATATATTTAAATTGATGAAAGGGAAGAATCTACAA
The DNA here is from genome assembly GCF_003676395.1 of Aethalodelphis obliquidens. Classification (NCBI taxonomy): domain Eukaryota; kingdom Metazoa; phylum Chordata; class Mammalia; order Artiodactyla; family Delphinidae; genus Aethalodelphis; species Aethalodelphis obliquidens. The sequence continues at coordinate 1,833,136 of NW_020837954.1, read as the reverse complement.
CCAAGATTACTCTACCCAGCAAGGATCTCATTCAGATTTGATGGAGAAATCAAAAGCTTTACACACAAGCCAAGAGAATTCAGCACCACCAAACCACCACTACAACAAATGCTAAAGGGAATTCTCTAAGTGGGAAACACAAAAGAAGAAAAGAACCTACAAAAACAAACCCATAACAATTAAGAAAATGGTAATAGGAACATACATATCAATAATTACCTTAAATGTGAATGGATTAAATGCTCCAACCAAAAGACACAGGCTCACTGAATGGATAAAATAAAAGGACGCATATATATGCTGCCTACAAGAGACCCGCTTCAGACCTAGGGACACATACAGACTGAAATTGATGGGAAAAAATATTCCATGCAAATGGAAATCAAAAGAAATCTGCAGTAACAATACTCATATCAGATAAAATAGACAATAAAATAAAGAATGTTACAAGAGACAAGGAAGGACACTACATAATGATCAAGGGATCACTCCAAGAAGAAGATATAACAATTATAAATATATATGCACCCAACATAGGAGCACCTCAATACATAAGGCAAATGCTAAGAGCCATGAAAGAGGAAATCGACAGTAACACAATAATAGTGGGGGACTTTAACACCTCACTTACACCAATGGACAGATCATCCAGACAGAAAATTAATAAGGAAGCAGAAGCTTTAAATGACACAATAGACCAGATAGATTTAATTGATATTTATAGGACATTCCATCCCAAAACAGCAGATTACACTTTCTTCTCAAGTGCACACAGAACATTCTCGAGGATAGATCACATCTTGGGTCACAAATCAAGCTTCAGTAAATTTTAAAAAATTGAAATCATATCAAGCATCTTTTCCAACCACAATACTATGAGATTAGAAATCAATTACAGGTAAAACAAACATAAAAACACAAACACAGGGAGGCTAAACAATTCGTTACTAAATAACCAAGAGCTCACTGAAGAAATCAAAAAATACCTAGAGACAAATGACAATGAAAACATGATGATCCAAAACCTATGGGATGCATCAAAGGCAGTTCTAAGAGGGAAGTTTATAGCAATACAAGCCTTCCTCAAGAGACAAGAAAATTCTCAAATAAACAATCTAACCTTACACCTAAAGGAATTAGAGAAAGAGGAACAAACAAAACCCAAAGTTAGTAGAAGGAAAGAAATCGTAAAGATCAGAGCAGAAATAAATGAAACAAAAACAAAGAAAATAATAGCAAAGATGAATAAAACTAAAAGCTGGTTCTTTGAGAAGATAAACAAAATTGATAAACCTTTAGCCAGTCTCATCAAGATAAAGAGGGAGAGAAATCAAATCAATAAAATTAGAAATGAAACAGAAGTTACAATGGACACCACAGAAATACAAGGCATCATAAGAGACTACTACAAGCAACCCTATGCCAATAAAATGGACAACCTGGAAGATGGACAAATTCTTAGAAAGGTATAACCTTCCAAGACTGAACCAGGAAGAAACAGAAAATATGAACAGACTAATCACAAGTAATGAAATTGAAACTATTTTTAAAAATCTTCCAACAAACAAAAGTCCAGGACCAGATGGCTTCACAGGTGAATTCTATCAAACATTTAGAGAAGAGCTAACACCCATCCTTCCCAAACTGTTCCAAAAAATTGCAGAGGAAGGAGCACTCCCAAACTCATTCTATGAGGCCATAATCACCCTGATACCAAAACCAGACAAAGGTATTACAAGAAAAGAAAATTACAGACCAATAACACTGATGAATATAGATGCAAAAATCTTCAACAAAATACTAGCAAACAGAATCCAACAACACATTAAAAGGATCATACACCATGATCAACTGGGATTTAACCCAGGGATGCAAGGATTCTTCAATATACGCAAATCAATCAATGTGATACACCATATTAACAAATTGAAGAAGAAAAACCATATGATCATCTCAATAGATGCAGAAAAAGCTTTTGACAAAATTCAACACCATTTATGATAAAAAAAAAAATCTCCAGAAAGTGGGCATAGAGAGAACCTACCTCAACATAATAAAGGCCATATATGACAAACCCACAGCAAACATCATTCTCAATGGTGAAAAATTAAAAGCATTTCCTCTAAGATCAGGAACAAGACAAGGATGTTCACTCTCACCACTATTATTCAACATAGTTTTGGAAGTCCTAGCCACAGCAATTAGAGAAGAAAAAGAAATAGAAAGAATACAAATTGGAAAAGAAGAAATAAAATTGTCACTGTTTGCAGATGACATGATTCTGTACATAGAGAATCCTAAAGATGCCACCAGAAAACTACTAGAGCTAATCAATGAATTTGGTAAAGTTCAGGATACAAAATTAATGCACAGAAATCTCTTGCATTCCTATACACTAATGATGAAAAATCTGAAAGAAATTATGGAAACACTCCCATTTACCGTTGCAACAAAAACAATAAAATACCTAGGAATAAACCTAACTAGGGAGACAAAAGACCTGTATGCAGAAAACTATAAGACACTGATGAAAGAAATTAAAGATGATTCCAACAGATGGAGACATATACCATGTTCTTGGATTGGAAGAATCAATATTGTGAAAATGACTGTACTATCCAAAGCAATCTACAGATTCAATGCAATCTCTATCAAATTACCAATGGCATTTTTTACAGAACTAGAACAAAACATCTTAAAATTTGTATGGAGACACAAAAGACCCCGAATAGCCAAAGCAGTCTTGGGGGAAAATAACAGAGCTGGAGGATTCAGACTCCCTGACTTCAGACTGTCCTACAAAGCTACAGTAATCAAAACAATATGGTACTGGCACAAAAACAGAAATATAGATCAATGGAACAGGATAGAAAGCCCAGAGATAAACCCATGCACCTATGGTCAACTAATCTATGACAAAGGAGGCAATGATATACAATGGAGAAAAGAGAATCTCTTAAGTAAGTGGTGCTGTTAAAACTAGACAGCTACATGTAAAAGAATGAAATTAGAACATTCCCTAACACCATACACAGAAATAAACTCAAAATGGATTAGAGACCTAAATGTAAGACTAGACACTATAAAACTCCTAGAGGAAAACATAGGAAGAACACTGTTTGACATAAATCACAGCAAGATCTTTTTTGATCCACCTCCGAGAGTAATGGAAATAAAAACAAAAATAGGGTCTTCCCTGGTGGCTCAGTTGTTTAGAATCCGCCTGCCAATGCAGGGGACACGGGTTCAAGCCCTTGTCCGGGAAGATCCCACATGCCGCAGAGCAACTAAGCACGTGAGCCAAAACTACTGAGCCTGCATGCCACAACTACTGAAGCCAGCACATCTAGAGCCCGTGCTCTGTAACAAAAGAAGCCGCCACCACAATGAGAAGCCCGCGCACCACAACGAAGAGTAACCCCCGCTTGCCGTAACTAGAGAAAGCCCACGCACATCAACAAAGACCCCACACAGCCAATAAATTAATTAATTAATTTAAGAAAAAAGACAAAAATAAATGCGACCTAATGAAACTTAAAAGCTTTTGGAAAGCAAAGGAAACTACAAACAAGACGAAAAGACAACCCCCAGAATGGGAGAAAATATTTACAAATGAATCCATGGAGAAAGGATTAATCTCCAAAATATATAAACAGTTCATGTAGCTCAATATAAAAAAACAAACAACCCAATCAGAAAATGGGCAGAAGACCTAAATAGACATTTCTCCAAAGAAGACATACAGATGGCCAAGAGGCACATGAAAAGCTGCTCAACATCACTGATTATTAGAGAAATGCAAATCAAAGCTACAATGAGGTATCACCTCACACCAGTTAGACTGGGCATCATCAGAAAATCTACAAACAACAAATGTTGGAGAGGGTGTGGAGAAAAGGGAATCCTCTTACACTGTTGGTGGGAATGTAAACTGATACAGCCACTATGGAGAACAGTATGGAGGTTCCATAAAAACTAAAAATAGAATTACCATATGACCCAGCAATCCCACTACTGGGCATATACCCTGAGAAAACCATAATTCCAAAAGACACATGCACCCCAATGTTCACTGCAGCACTATTTACAAGCCAGGTCATGGAAGCAACCTAAGTGCCCATCAACAGATGAATGGATAAAGAAGAATTGGTACATATATACAATGGAATATCACTCAGCCATAAAAAGGAACGAAATTGGGTCATTTGTAGAGACATGGATGGATCTAGAGACTGTCATGCAGAGTGAAGTAAGTCAGAAAGAGAAAGACAAACATTGTATATTAACGCATGTATGTAGAACCCAGAAAAATGGTACAGATGAACTGGTTTGCAGGGCAGAAATAGAGACACAGATGTAGAGAACAAACGTATGGACACCAAGGGGGGAAAGTGGCAGGGGTGGTGGTGGTGTGATGAATTGGGAGATTGGGATTGGCACATATACACTAATATGTATAAAATAGATAACTAATAAGAACCTGCTGTATAAAAAGTAAACAAAATTTAAAAAATAATAATATGATGTTTTAAAAATTGTTCAGATCAGCAGAGAGTGCTGCTTTTATGGGACTCTGAGGAAAACCCTCATATGCGTTTTAGAAATATAATGGGGAAAATTACTGGTGCTTGGGAGATTTTGAAATATTGTCCTTTAATTTACAATCCCAGAGAAAATGGATGCTTGATGGGCTTTTCAAAGTTGATAAGGACAAGAGTGTTTTTTTTTTCTCCCAGCTCACATGTGAGAGAATCATTCTGAGGGGGTTTTGGCCATTCCTGCCAACCGTAATTATGGTTGGATTCTAACTGGTACCCTGAATGAGGCTCAATTCGAGCAATAGACTCAGCAGCAGTGGCTGTCCTGAAATGCCCTCTATCCCAACGAGGACCATAATAATATAAAATTTGGATGGCAAGGACTTCCCTGGCAGTCCAGTGGTTAAGACTCTGCACTTCCACTCCAGGGGGCGTGGGTTCGATCCCTGGTTGGGGAACTAAGATCCTGCATGCCATGATGTGCGGCCAAAAAAAAAAAAAAAAAAAAAATTGGGGTGGCAATTTTCAGTCTGTTACACACCTTTATTAACATCTTAATCCTCACACCACTTAGGGAAACTAAGTCAGTGGAGAAACTAAGGAAGGCTGAGTTCCCCAATACCAGCTACTTAAAGAGTGATCCAGAAACTTGGTGTGCCCATCTGCAACCATGTAAGTATAGGAAATGAGAGCCAGCTTTTAGATACTTTCATAGCAATTTGACAGAATAATGTTATGTCTTATAACAAAAAGAGGTTTATTTAAAAAAAAAAAAAAAAAAGCTGGTCTCACAGTCCACAGTGCAGTCAAGATTCAATTGCTCCCCAGCCTCTCCCGCTGACCTCATCTCATACCCAATCTTCTCCACTCATGACACACCAGCCCCAGTGGCCTTCTTTATGTTTCTTGAGCCCACGGAGGCTTCCACCTTATGGCCTTTGAACTCACTCTGCCCTCTGCCTGGGATGTTCTTGCCCACCTCTGTGCCTGGCCGGCTTCTCCTCATTCAACCCACTCCTCAGGGAAGCTTCCCTCACTGGCCACATTAAAGAAGTTACCCAGAACCTCTCTTTCCCACTTCCACGTTTTATTTTCCTCATAGCAGTTATTACTATTAGTTTCTTATTTATGCATTATTTTACTGTTACTCTCTCCCATTAAAATGTAAGAATCTTGTCTTCCTTGTTCAGTGCTGTATCCCACACACCTACAACAGCGCCTGGCACATTGCAGACACTCAGTATTTAACAAGTGAAGGAAACGATGACAGTGGACGAAATGTCCGGTGCCACTTGATGCAGGGACCGCTGCTCTACTTATCCGTGAACGACCAAAAACTTGGAGTGTTCTGCAGGCCTTGGAGACGTGCGTCAGTGTATCAGCCTGGCTGTTCCCTTGCTAGGGGGCCGGCATTTGGGCTCACATTTGAAAAAAAGAATTACAGGGCTTGTGCTGAAAATTGCATCTGTCATTACCAGCTGGTTTTTGAGATAGTGAGGAGGGCCACAGAGCTTTCTCATTTTAGGTACAGCTACGATTTCCTAACGCATTTCTCTCAGCGGTGACCCATTTTGAATGACTGTGGTTTGTCTCATTTTTCTTTGAAGTATTGTTCACAGCTTGTGGCCTGTCCTAGTTTGCAGGAGTTTGAAAGTGGGACTGGGAAAGGCTGAAGAGCCCCCTGACATAGCGCAAGAAGGTTAGGTCACTGGTCCCGGCGCTTCACAAGATCATATGATGGACTTTGTAAAGGCTACAGGCAATCACCATTCATGTTCTTCATTCACAAGAATCTCAGAACCTTCCCCAGGGGTCCTCTGGTCCAACTTTCCACCTAGTGCAACACCTTCCATGACACGGCTAACAAACAATTGTCCACCCTTCGAGTGAATAGATGCAACAATATTGCAAGGCAGGCAGCCCATATTTAACCCTGGGAAAACTTTTCTGAGGAGATTTTCCAATAAAATGGATTCTTTCTTTTTCTTTTAAAAACCTTCTCTGCGGGCAGTTGGTAGATATTTTTAAGTTTGGGATTCAGGCCATATGGAGTGTAATATTTAGAAATGTTTAGAGCTATTTCGTCCCTTATGAAAACGAGATTGAGAATAACCTAAGAGAAAATATAACACCATTGGCTTTTCCATTCATAAACACATTCTGCCGGGCGCTTCTCTGACATTCTGTGAGGGGAAGGAGCCTGGAGTTTAAATTCCATTTGCATGTTATCCCACTGTGATAGGAAATTATTTCTCCCCAGCCTACTCTTATCATGCAGATTGCTCTAAAATCAGATTACAGCTGTTTGTTTTGATTGATTAGTTAGTTCTGCCTTTTTAAAAAAAATCACTTATATATTTTATCAGTGAAAATAAGGCCGAGAAAGCAAATACAACACTTCCTTGTAGGTTTCTGAGAGTGTTTTAATGAGAAGCTGGGCAGAAACAACTTCTATATACAGGTGAGACAAACAAAATTTTTTAAATCATGAGTAAATCTGTCAAATAACCCAAAGGGTCACAGAATTTAAGTGCAAATTATTCAGTCTCTGCAGCACTGAGCACCCATTAAAGGCCAGGTTATTCCAGGAGCTGCAGAGGATGAATAGAACTTGAAGTTTGCCCTCAAAGTGCCCAAAGAAGCAGCCTACCCCTCTGCCCTCAACCAGAGAAATCATTTAGTGCGTGCACTTCATGTTCTAACCAAGTGTCATGGGCAACTTACAGGGATAAGAGCAGTAGGGACTCAGCTTTAGGGAGATGCCGTGTATATTCCAGGCTTTGGGACCAGTCATCCTGGTGTAAGTCCCAGCTCAGCACTTACTAGTTTCATGATCTTGGACTTTTTTTTTTTTTTTTTTTAACCTCTCTGTATTTGTTTCCTCACCGGCCACATGGCAATACTATTCTTCTTGCAAAGCGGTTGGGAAGATTAGAGATAATATATGTAAAGCCTCTAGAACGGTGTGAAGCCCAGGGTAAGATGCGCCAGCTGCTGGGGTCTGGGTTTGGTTTTTCCCTGATCAGTTTCAGCTGGCAGGGAAGGCAACTTTCAGGGATTCCTAAGTTTATCTTGCTGGAAGGTGACCTTGGAGAATCTGCGCCAAGACAAGCTGCAGAAACTTTTTCTGGCCCTTCGTTCCTTAGCAAGGGTTGCAGCTCTGCAGAGGGACTGACTCAGGGCAGGGGCTGAGACCCACGCCGCGCAGACAGACGCCGCGGAGAAGGCGGGTGAGAGGAGGCGAGGGAAGAAAATCCGAGATAATGTGTTTAATTTGATCCGTTCCCTGGAGTCATTAAAATGCATCCTCCCCTGGGCTCTGAAATTCTTGAGCTGAAATAATCAGTCCAACAGGCTTTTTGCTGAAGATAGTGGAAGCACACATTATGATGCAGGCGAAATCTCAGACCTGTTGAAATACTGCCCTCTTGTGTTGCGGGATGGCAGCAGCCTCTTTGGGAACCGGCTCAGCCTTCCAACCTCTTACCAGAGGTGCTAAGAGGTGTTTGGAAGCCTCTCACGCTTCCAAACGAAACCCCCAGGCAAGGCCGACCCAAACGTTCCATCTAATGTGTGAGGTTGGAATGGGAAAGCCAGGAGTCCAAGCCCTTATTCACATGCTAAAGAAACACGAAAATCTCTATCGTTCATTTTCAAGGGGTCCCCAAATGAATTCTGAAGGAATTACTGACCTCTACCGCATCCTCTCAACAAGGGAGAAAAAACGTACTTTAGAGAACTGACAAACTCCAGACAAGAGCTCCCTGTTTCCCTCCCTCTCTGCCTCTACTCTCTAAGAGAGTAGAACTTAAATGTTCACACACACACACACACACACACACACACACACACACACACACACACACACAGTAAAAAAAAAAAATTAGAACAAGACCTGTTCTTGTAAACACTTAACAGTTGTTATTAGTCATTATTATATCTTTGTGTATGTCTCAGGCTTTATCCTAGGTCCTAGGGATGCAGCTGGGGCAGATAAACATGGTCCCTGCCCTCATGACAGGTACATCCACAAATCCTGGTCTTCAAGCTACTTGGGATCTTATCCACACTGGAGGGCAAAGAAAAATAATGCGCCCAATGTCTAATAAAAAATTCCAAGGCAAAACAATCCATGATAGTTCAAGGCTCACTAGGAAATATTAGTGCCGATTCTCCCTAACAGAGCCAGAATTTCCACAGGTAGGTGTCTGTAGGCCTTGGAGAATTCTTCTTTTCTCAAACATCATTCATGAAACACAATTCTCCTCTTTCCAGTTCCAGGGTTTACCCACATCTTTAGCTAAAGAGAAAGATTAGTCTTGGGGCAGGTGGAATATGGAGCTACATGGTTTGAGTCATGCTTGTCTTACTCTCCTTGAAATTATATTCCTTTATCTTATAGAATTACTGTCTCTAGGGGCTTCCCTGGTGGTGCAGTGGCTGAGAATCTGCCTGCCAATGCAAGGGACGTGGGTTCCGGCCCTGGTCCGGGAGGATCCCACGTGCCGCGGAGCAACTGAGCCCATGTGCCACAGCTACTGAGCCTGCGCTCAAGAGCCCGCAAGCCACAACTACTGAGCCCATGTGCCGCAACTAGTGAAGCCTGTGCACCTGGAGCCCATGCTTCGCAACAAAGAGAAGCCACCGCAATGAGAGGCCTGCGCACGGCAACGAAGAGTGGCCCCCGCTCGCCGCAACTAGAGAAAGCCCGTGCACAGGAACGAAGACCCAATACAGCCAAAACATAAAAAATAAAATAAAAAAATAGAATTACTGTCTCTAGGAGTCCTCTGCGAAAGTGTGCATGTCCCTGCACATGTAGCCTCATTCCTTATTAGTCATTAACACTCACTGTGAGATTGAGTTGTTAAATCCTTCCTAACTTGATGGCTAAAGCCAGGGAGGTTCAGAATGAGTCCATTTAAAAAAAAATGTTGACTTTTTCTGACTTTAAAGATAACAAATGCTCATTGTAGAAAACATGGATAGTAGAGAAAATTCTAAAGCAGAAAATTATCCCCACCGTAAGAGAACTCATCTTAACATTTGATACTTCCTTCCAGCCGTGTCGTTATAGATCTTGAGGTCTAGGTAAAATGGTGCCAACCCCATTCCTCTCCTTGTCGAAGTCCAAAGCCCTCCTCTCAATTTCTGCAGATTGAGAAGGTCACTCTTTCATAGTCAGTTCTTACGTTCAGATCTTACCTCCACAAATGCTGTCTCCGCTCTTCGCCAGGTCTACCTCCCTCCCCACAACACGCACACTCATGTATGTGCGCACACACACACACACACACACACACCCCCACTCGCATCAAATACTTGTGCCTGTGGCATGCTGAAGGTTGGGGAGAGAAGTATGCGCTGCAGCGAGCAGCTTCAGATAGGACATCCCTCGGGCCCTTCTTACGGTTCTCTGCCGGAGAATCCCCACCTGCCACCGTTGGCCCTACCGCCCTCAGCCTGGGAGGACCTCCCTTGCTCTCCTGGCCTGATCCTGGCCTCATGCAGAGCAATTTAGCCACTTCCTGCTGTCGCTCAAGCTCCTACGAGCTCTCCCATCCCCAGGTCTTCCCTCTAACTCAAGGACTTATATCAGGTTATTTTCTAAAGCGTGGATACTTTGCCCCCTAAGAGGAATATTACTGTCAGCAGTTAAAATAATGAAATTTCCACCCCTATTACAGTTTTTAATGTTGTGGCTATTGTATGGTTTGGAATTCTTTCTTTTTTTTTTTTTTTTACCATTTTAAACTTTTTTTAAAATTATAGTTGATTTATAATGTGTTAGTTTCAGGCTTATAGCTGTTTTGGGGTTCTTTTAAAATTAAATGATATTGTTAGCATTTCACCATGCCAATAAAAGGTGCTCGAAAATTTATATATCACAAAATATTTCATCATCAGGATGAGCTAGTGTTCTAAGGACACGAGAGGGAGCCAGTCTCGATGGACGTAGGAGGACTGAGGTTAGTTACTGGGGAATGTGATGCTCCTATTTCCCCTGGGGAAAAGATGTTAGCTTTTATATATAGATTCGATAAACAGCAAGGTCCTCCTGCATAGCACAGAGAACTATATTAAATATCCTATGATAAACCATAACAGAAAAGAATATAAAAAAAGAATGTATATATATGTATAACTGAATCACTTTGCTGTACAGCAGACATTAACATAACATTGTAAATCAACTATACTTCCATTAAAAAAAAAAAACTAAAAATTCTTCTTAGTCTGACACTTAAAAAACTCAAAACCTGCTTCATTTACCATTGTCTCAGGCATCCTCTCCTTGGCCCTGACCCCTGTTCTTCCACTTTGTCTAATTTTTGCTACAGACCCTCCCTTTGGGATCCGTTTCATCTCTCTCGACCACCCCTTTTGAATCCGATGCTGTGGGCTGTCCCTGGATTCCTAAGCCTTTGCCCTGGCATTTGCTTTAGACCCCCCCCTTGTTCCACGTCCTCAAGCCACAGGCCAGCCCTATTTTCCTACTATTCTGATTCTCTATCTCTACATACCAAACCGCCTCAAAATCTCACGGTACCACAATAACATTCATCTGTTCTTGATTCTGCAATTTGAGCCAGTCTCCCAGGTGTAGTTTGCCTCTGCTCCGTGGGCTGGCAGCTGGGGCAGCCTGACTGAAGTGGGAGGGTCCACTTCCAGGATGGCCTCACTCACTTAGCTGGCAGGTTGGCAGGGGCTGACAGCTGGGGCTCAGCTGGGGCTGTCAGCCAGGGCCTTGAGTTCTCCTCCTTGTGGCCTTTCCAGATGGCAAGGTTGAGATTCTCCTGCCATGGCCATCTGAGTGAGGACAGTTGAACTTCTTTCATGAAAGCTGGTCTCCTCCAAAGAGCAAAAGTAGAAGCTGCCAGGCCCTTGTAATGCCTGGGTTTAGAAGTCCCAGAACATCTCTTCCACTACATTGTATCTGTCAAAGGAGTCACTAGGTCAGATTCAAAGGGAGGGGAAGTAGATTCCCCTTCTTGATGGGAGAGTTGCACGTGGAATGACAGGTAGTGTTGCGGCCATCTCTGGAGATACAATGTACCGCCCACCCATGCCATACCCATTCCCATCCCTAACTTTCAGAACCTCAGCACAAAAATGAGAGTTGTGGAACTCTCTATAGAGACTTTGGACAGAAAGACTGTTTTGGTAGACTTCATGAAGTATCGTGCCTGATTAATTAATGGCTGTGAGATAGTACAATTCTTTCTCTCTCTAGGCTGAGAGCATTCTAGGTCAATGCTCTTTGGCACCGGTACTCTCTCTCCCATGATTAGCTTTCTTCTCTGTACTGTGGCAATGTGTGGGGTGTTTTAAATTCCCCATTTCAGATTAGAATCAATTCCTGTTTGTACTCTGAACTGGAAATAGTTTTTCCCTTGATCTATGCCATGACTTGTAATTTAACACCCTTCAACCTTCACCTGCAAACAGAAGTTCACTGGCCTTGTAGGGGTTCACTGATATCCACAAGGCCTCCAGAGTCCAAGCCTGTTAACACTTGGGCATGCAACTTTACACTTATATCCCCAGAACAAAGCAAATGAGAGTCTCTCATACCTGAGTGGTATGTTTATAAACATAGAAGCTAGTTTTCCACTTACTGCTGCTGTGTAACAAACTGCCCCAAGATTTTGTGGCCCAAAACCACAACCATTTTACAATCTCTTACAGTTTACATAAACCAAGAACTCAGTCAGGTTTGACTGGGCAATTCTTTTGCTTCCTGTGGCATACTTTGAGGTTACTCAGTGATGTCCAACTGGCAAATGGAATGGTTCGGAGGCTCCAAGATGGGGTCACTCACGTGTCTGGCTGGACACTGCCAACTTGGAGTCCTACATGTGGCCTCTCTGGCACAGCGGTCTCAGGGTAACTATGCTTCTTACCTGGAGGCTGGCAAGTGTTCCAAGAGAACCAGACAAAAGCTGTGCGGCCTTTCTGCAGTTAGCCTTGCAAGTCACACACATCACTTCGGACACATGCTATTCATCACTAGAAAGTCATTGGGCAGTCCAGATTCAAGGGAGACACCACCTCCTGATGGGGGATAATAAGGTCATGCTGTAGAAGAGCTTGTGGGACATGTGATATTGTTTCCATCGTCTTTGGAACACGCCATCTGCCATAACCAATCCGGACTTTAGCAAGAGTGAAGTTAGATGAAGTTGCCCCTCCCTTCCTGCAGATCCAGCCCCATGTTTCTCCTCCTGTTGCCCTTACCCACAAATTCCCCCCAGCCCCAGATTCTACTTTGCTTTCCTGACATTTCCTGGTACTTTCTCTCATACAGAACTTACATATTTTGTGTCCCACTTCCTCCTGACCCCATTAGATGACTGGAGGCAGCACTTTGCAGTGGAAAGGGTGTTGAACTGAAAAGGCACATCCCAATGCTTCCAGCAGTGAGCTAGGTTAGCCTAGGCAACTCAAAACTATTGCAGTTTTCTCATGTACACTGGAATACTGGAAGTGGGTTTGGGGGATAAGACAAAACCACCTTCAACATCAATTCTAATCATTCCAAATCTAATCTGACAATTATATGCCAACAAATTCAACAACCTAAAAGAAATGGACAAGTTCCTAGAAACATACAGCCCACCATAACTGAATCAAGAGAAAAGAGATAATTTGAACAGACCTATTGCTAGAAGTGAAATAGAATCTGTAATAAAATAAAAAACCTCCCTACAAACAAAAGTCCAGGACCAGATGGTTTCACAGGTGAATTCTACCAGACATAAAAGAACTTTTACTGATTCTTCTCAAACTTTTCCAAAAGATTGAAGCAGAGGGAACACTCCCAAAGACATTCTATGAAGCCACCATCGCCCTGATATCAAAACCAGACAAAGACACCACCAAAAAAGGAAATTACAAGCCAATATTTTTGATGAATATAGATGTAAAAATTCTCAACAAAATATTAGCAAACCGAATCCAACAACATATAAAGAAGATCATACGCCACAACCACGTTGGGTTCATCCCAGAGTCACATGGGATGTTTCAACGTACAAAAATCAATCAATGTGATAAACCACATCAACAAAAGAAAAGATAAAAACCATGTGATCATCTCAATAGATGCAGAAAAAAACATTTGATAAAATTCAACATCCATTTATGACAAAAACTCTTACCAAAATGGGTATAGAGGGAACATATCTCAACATAATAACAGCTATTTATGACAAACCCACAGCCAATATAATACTCAAAGGTGAAAAGCTAAATCTAATCTGAGTTAAGGAATAAATGGATAACCACAAAAGATGACCATTTAACCCTACTAAAAATATTTACTTATCATCTACCTTAAACAATTCTGGGTTACTATAGGAGAGAGGAGTTTGAATGTTCATTGGCAGGCACAAATAAGTAAAAAGTTAGCAAAAATATGAAAAATGCCACTGAATGACTAACCATGAATGGCTCATTGCAAATAAGTAATCTAGGGAATGTATTCTAAGTTCCTTCAGTAATGTGATAGTTCACTGAATGCTAACATGGTTGTGGAGGTGAGACGCTACTACAAGCACTGACCCAGGGATGTATGTTCTTTCCAGTTAGTAGTTATATAGTAGTTATACTGTCTGGAACATGTGACCATGGTAGAAGAAGTAGGAGTGGAGAGAATGGGGGATCACACAGGCAGTTTTATATTCAACCTGGAAGTGGAGCATGTCACTCCTTCCCACATCTTATTGGCCAAAATGCTGTCACATGGTTTGAACCCACCTGTGACAGAGTCTGGGAAACATAGTTTTTCTTTGTGCCTGGAGAAAAAGAAATTGATTGGTAAACATTTAACAACTGACAGGACCACTTACAAATGAGCTGTTCCTTGTTTCTATCTTAACATCATTTGTTGTTTGGGGCGATTTAAAGAGCTATTTATTGTACAACCAGCTGGATTCCATAATCCCGATCTCTTCTTGATGGCTAAAATAGCCAGAACATGGTGTATGGAAGTACATACACACACATCCTCTCTCTCCACTCTCTCTCCCCTTCTCTCTTTTTGCTAGCAGCAAATGTGTTAACATCATTGTTGAGTTGGGTATATTAATAATGGATCCCCATAAAAAGCATAGCTCAATATCAAACACTGGGCTGTGCTTTACTTTTTTTGTCTGTTTGTTCTATATTTGTTTTTTATTATACTTAATAAATTCCACTAAGTTTCTCCTACTTTTTTTTTTTTACTTTTTTTATAGATCTTTATTGGAGTATAATTGCTTCACAATACTGTGTTGGTTTCTGTTGTACACCAAAGTGAATCAGCCATATGCATATACATGTCCCCATATCCCCTCCCTTTTGAGCCTCCCTCCCACCCTCCCTATCCCATCCCTCTAGGTCATCGCAAAGCACCGAGCTGATCTCCCTGTGCTATGCGGCTGCTTCCCACTAGCTAACTATTTTACATTCGGTAGTGTATATATGTCACTGCTACTCTAACTTTGCCCCAGCTTCCCACTCCACCCCTGTGTCCTCAAGTCCATTCCCTATGTCTACATCTTTATTCCTGCCCTGCCACTAGGTTCATCAGTACCATTTTTTTTTTTTTTAGATTTCATATATATGCGTTAGCATACTGTATTTGTTTTTCTCTCTTTTTTTTTTAGTGATTTTTTAATTTTGTTTAAACATCTTTATTGGAGTACAATTGCTTTACAATAGTGTGTTAATTTCTGCTTTATAACAAAGTGAATCAGCTATACATATACATATATCCCCATAACTCCTCCCTCTTGTGTCTCCCTCCCACCCTCCCTATCCCACCCCTCTAGGTGGTCACAAAGCACCGAGCTGATCTCCCTGTGCTATGTGGCTGCTTCCCACTAGCTACCTATTTTACATTTGGTAGTGTATATATGTCCATGCCACTCTTTCACTTCATCCCAGCTTACCCTTTCCCCTTCCCTGTGTCCTCAAGTCCATTCTGCTACATCTGCGTCTTTATTCCTGTCCTGCCCCTAGGTTCGTCAGAACTTCTTTTTTTCTTCTTTTAGATTCCATATATATGTGTTAGCATACGGTATTTGTTTTTCTCTTTCCGACTTACTTCACTCTGTATGACAGACTCCAACCACCTCACTACAAATAACTCAATTTCATTCCTTTTTATGGCTGTTGTGCTTTACTTTCATGCATTACCTCAATTGATCTTCACAAAATTATGCGAGACAGTCATTAATTATTATTCTCATTTTACAGAGGGAATGAGACTCGAGTGAGATGATTTGCTCAAAGTCATACAACGACAGATTGGCAGGGCTGGGACTCCTATCTGAGTCCATCTGCCTCTTGAACCAGTGCTCTTAACTGCTGTACTGTACTGACCTCCCATTTGTAAAGACATTGCCAGAGTGAAGAGGAAAAAAAGCCCATGGGGAAGGAATTTCAGGCTTTTCTGATCTTACACCCACACTGGTTCTAAGTGTGACTCTCTGACCCACCCAACGGTTTTGCATACATCACCTGGACTGAAGCCACACGTTGCCCAGCTTTATGTTGTGTGGTGGGATGATGTTCTCATTGCTCTGCTCTGCCTCAAAGCTTGCACCCTTTTCCACCCTGGCTCGTGGAATGATCCCAGTGTGGAGTATGGCTATAAAACAACACGGACCACACTTGCTCATGCTTGATATATTGCCATATGCTGTCTTTAAATACTTACATGTGCGGTTTTATCTCTCCACCGAGAGGGTAAAAGCTTAAGACCAAAGCTGTGCATTTCCCCCAGCACCTAGCACAGTACAAGGCACAGCAGAGGCATCTGAGGAACGCTTGCCGATACAGGGTGGGCAGCCCTGACGTCACCTCTGTACCTCAGTTTCCTCCTCTGTAACATTAAGGGCTTTGGCAGGAAAAGATCTAAGGGCTCACCCAGCTCTATGATTCTACACATCACTGGGCATTGCTCTTCAAGGGCACCCTGTCCAAAAGCCTCATAAATTTTTCCTGCAAAGCCAAAGTCACTGTATGGTCACAGGGCAAGTAAAGTCACATACTCACCAGCTAACCTTTCCAAATTCATGCGACTATAACTGAGTTTCCGTAAAGGAAATTGCATTTTAAAGTGACAAGAAGCCATTATTATAAAATGACTAATAATGCAGCAAAGAGCCGTAACGTGATTCTGGCCCAAGTCATTAATCAATTGGTGCACTTTAATGAGGAGCTTCCTTATGCCTGTCGCTAGTCATTTATTCAAATCAAGTAAATATTGTCCACTGAAAAAGTACAGAGTGATTTATTAAGGAAGTGAGCAGATCACATTTCTTAGAGAAATTTCACAATGAAGGATTCTTTCAACAAAGTGTTTTCAAGGTGTCGGGTGGGCTTTTTTTTTTTTTTTTTTTTTTTTTTTTCGGGGGCCTCTCACTGTTGTGGCCTCTCCCGTTGCGGAGCACAGGCTCCAGACGCGCAGGCTCAGCGGCCATGGCTCATGGGCCCAGCCGCTCCACGGCATGTGGGATCTTCCTGGACCGGGGCACGAACGCGTGTCCCCTGCATCGGCAGGCGGACTCTCAACCACTGCGCCACCAGGGAAGCCCCCGGGTGGGCTTTATGGGCTGTGTGATGTGTTTGCTCATCTTGGGGCCTCATTGGGTTCTGTCTCACGGCCTAAGGCAGTGAGGTTCAAGGCAACCTCCCTGTCTCATGGGTCGGCTGCTCTCACACATGGGACAACTCCATTCAAGAGGCAATAGTGTGGGGACAAAGACCCTGACACACACTTGTACTTTCTTTGAACTCAATGGCTTGCCTCCCTTTCTGGTTTATCAAATAAGTAGTCACTTTGCAGAACCACAAGCCTCAAACTTAGATGGGTTTCATCGGGATGTGATGGCATCTCCTAGAAGGATGTGCTATTTCGGGCTTATTCTGTAGCTGTTATCACTACCACAAGAAGAGGATGAATAGAGGCAGGATAGTTCTAGGACCCGCAACCAATAACCTTTTGCCGCTTAGAAGGAAATGCTCAAAACAATCTCAACTGTGAGGCTTCTGGAAAACTATACATGATGATCCGCTTTATCACTAGCCAGGATATAATAATAGCTGGAGGTCAGAGCAATCAGTCGGTGCCAAGTTAGGACAAAATTTAGACCAGGTTATATCCACTCAATGGCAAAACATCTAGTAAATTCAAGTAATTTTTCTTAAAGCACATCCTTTAAGTTCAAGTAAGCAGTTGATTTCTTTCCTTTCATATGGGCTGTTGCAACATCCTAGAAACACTGCCTGGGACTTCTCTCAGGAGTTTTGCGATCTGATTTTGCAAACTGGCTTCAAATATACACAAACACACACTCGGAGACACA
This sequence comes from Aethalodelphis obliquidens, assembly GCF_003676395.1. Classification (NCBI taxonomy): domain Eukaryota; kingdom Metazoa; phylum Chordata; class Mammalia; order Artiodactyla; family Delphinidae; genus Aethalodelphis; species Aethalodelphis obliquidens. The sequence continues at coordinate 1,815,243 of NW_020837954.1, read as the reverse complement.
CACACCAATACACAGGCAAAAAGCCTCTTCCCTTTTTGCTGTGTCCCCCAAACACCTGCAGGATTCCTTGACCATACCCCCTCCCACAGAATGAATATTTTCAAGGTCTCTACAAGTATGGAAGAGTGTACCTCCTTCCTTTTGAAGAAATGATGTCACTGAAAGGGAGGCTCAAAAAACAAAAACAAAAAAGGAGGCACTACATGGGCAGCTTCATAACGCATTCCACCTTCATTCTCATCATAATTTATCAGCACTCTCAAATGAAAAATGAATGACTTTAGCAGTGGATTAATTGGTGAAGAAACGCTTTGTATAAATGTTTCTTTACAATCTGTCCTTCCTGCTGGCATTCACTGAGACTCCCTGAGTACGTGTCACCACAAACTTTACCTCCTAAGGGTCCTCTGACCCGCCCATTTCTCTCCATCTCCACTCCTTCACCAGCAGGACTATAACAGCCTCATAACCACTCTCCCCACTTCTGTATTTGCCCCACTTCTCCTCACAGCAGGCACAATGAGCTGGATAAGCCCCATAGGTTGATTCTCAGAGCTCTTTAGACCCAGTTGAATCCTTAATATGGACTACAAAGTCATCTTTCGCCCTGTATCTCTTCAACCCCATCTCTCCCTGATCCCCCATGTTTCTTTTTTTTGTGTGTGTGGAATTCTTTTTTTTTTAACATCTTTATTGGAGTATAATTGCTTTACAATGGTGTGTTAATTTCGCTTTATAACAAAGTGAATCAGTTATACATATACATATGTTCCCATATCTCTTCCCTCTTGCGTCTCCCTCCCTCCCACCCTCCCTATCCCACCCCTCTAGGTGGTCACAAAGCACCGAGCTGATCTCCCTGTGCTATGTGGCTGATTCCCACTAGCTATCTACCTTACATTTTGTAGTGTATATATGTCCATGCCTCTCTCTTGCTTTGTCCCAGCTTACCCTTCCCCCTCCCCATGTCTTCAAGTCCGTTCTCTGGTAGGTCTGTGTCTTTATTCCCGTCTTACCCCTAGGTTCTTCATGACATTTTTTTTTTCTTAGATTCCATATATATGTGTTAGCGCACGGTATTTGTTTTTTACTCAGCAAAGAAACCAGGCTCTTTTAGGTCCTTCACAGAACCAGCATCCTCCCTCCCCTCAGCCTTTGCCTAGCCTGCTCTCCCACCCTCACCCCCTTCCCATCGTGCTCCCGTTCCCCCTTCAGGTCTCCGTTTAAGTGTTACTTCCCTGGGGAAGCCTTTCCTTCCTCACCAGACTAAGCTAGCACTCCTATTTTATTTCCTCATAGTACACTGTGCTTTTCCTTCATAGCATTTCTCAGTTGCAATGAATAACTCTTTGCTCGTGAGATTCATAGCCTGTAATCAATACAGCAGAAAAGCCCAGGGCCTGGGTTCTGGAGTCAGACCGCACAACTCCGATCTTAGCTCTGCCGTTTACTGACGTCCTGGGCAAATCACATCACTTCTCTGGCTTCTGATTCTTCATCTGCCAAACAGGGTTAATAATAACATCTATTTCGTGGGATCACTTTGGACATTAGATGAGTTAGCAAGTAGCCCATGCCTGGCACTCCATAAACACAGGAAGAAAACCTTAGTAAGTACCCAATACTCATTTACTGAAAGAACGAATGCTTTTCACATAAGGTGAGGATAACAGCCTTTGTCCTGCCAACCACTCGAGACGGATATAAGATGAAATAAATTACTAAGTGTGAAAAGGCTCTAACTTGTTAGGTTCTACAGACGTGGAGTCCTGCCATTGCTGTTTACACTTTCCAGTCCTAAGCCTTATCTCGCTTGACCAAAAAAAAAATCTCAGTGATCTGAATTTTTTTTTTTTTTAACAAGAGTAAGGTTGAAGCAGAAATGGATGTTCCATTGTCTTCTATGCGAAGAAGTTTTCCCAGAAGCGCAAAGACCACATCACCCTCATTCCCACCAAAGAGAGGCACCATGGGAAGCACAAAACTCCTTCCCAGGAGGGTGCAGAGAAAGCAGGGGCAAGGAAACTTCCTTAAGCTCTGCTTGTACTGTGTAAACACAGTCTCTGAAGCCCAGGGGCTGACGGTCTAGCACTTTATCCCCTGGGGAAAATATTAGCCCTTAGCAAATGAATGGACCTTGAAGTTTTTCTTCAGGGGAACAAGTACTATTTAAATCTCTGCAACAGCTGAATGCTAACGTACAGCCTTGGCAGGAGCAGTGAAGGTATACTGTAATACATGATATAGGCCCCTAATTAACCAAGCTACTCCCAAGCCTGTCCACAGCCAGTGCATTTCCTCTAATTTAATTCAGTGCCACATGGAAGTATATATTCCTGCTATGAATAGAGTTCTAGAGGTTTATGGATTTTAAGGGTTGGAAGGCATCTGAGAGTCACTGAACCCAAAAGCCTGTTCCATGCACATCCATGATTCTCTCCTTGATATGTGGCCAAGCTGCGGGTCTCAGCCTTCCTGGATGGGGTCCCCTGGCACAAGGATAGGCAGGCCCCAGGCTGAGGTCCTACCTGATCTACCCAGTGAGGCTCTGGGAGGAGAGTGGAGAGCCCAGTGAAACAACAGTGACACAGCCAAGGTGTGTCGTTAGAACCAGGAAAGGATGCTGGAAGCAAAGGAGAAAGGTGGAGATTTTAACAAGGGAGAAACAGAGAAAAGTAAGACATGGACACAACGGGAGATGGTGGCGACAGATCATCCCCCAAACCGGGCAAGGACTCCTTTCAGATGCATACCCACACGTCCTGGGGTGAAATCAGAAGCCAGGTTGAAGTCTTCAGGGGTACAAACCACCCCCAAACAATGAGAACTGAAGGGGACAGTGAAATATCATTTAAAGATACTGAATGACACGCTGGATTGGGAGTCAGGAGCCCTGGTTTCCAGGTCTGACCCTGCCATGTGAGCCTTTGAGAAAGGATTCCATCAGGGTGGAGAGATTTCACAGTTGTCAAAGCACTCCCAACGCTGGCCAGTAGACACGGGGCTGAGGGATTTTCTATTAAAGCTGGTGTGGTTGGTACTTCCCTTCCTGATCAAGAAGGTCCACACACAGCTGCCCCCAGACCCCAGCTGGCTATGACAAGTAAATATTTTATAGCGTGAGTGTCCTAGAGAGAGGACGTCTAACAGGAAATGGCAAAAGACCCTCTTAGTAGAATGCCTTTCTCACAAGTCTCCTAAGCATCGTTCTAAATGTCACCACATATAAACCCCCTTGATCATTTCATTGGAATCATGCCTCTCAGAGGCCCCTCTGACTGCGGCCCCAGCTGCTGCTCTGAAATCCATCACTGAGTTGTGAGGAGGCCACACCGCCTCCAGGCTGCTCTCAGCCACGACGGAGCATGACGGGGTACTGAGGCAGGCCAATCCGTGGAAGATGCTGGATGCCTCTAACTGCCGATTTTGACTTGAGGACACCCAACAAGCAGTCTAAGACGCTTCCATCCAACCTGACTTTCCTCCCTCCAGGGGGGTCAGATCTGCATCTCAGATCGACAGGCTTCCCAGCACCCCCTGTTTCCCCTCCCACCTTCCTCACAGGTGTTTCCCTAATGAATCTCTCACACCTGTCATCCCCCCTAGGTGCCTGCTTTCCAGACGCAGCACCATTATTAACCACTTCTAGCTGAATGAGTGATTGACTGTTTCTCATGGAATTGTTCAGCCCATTCAGTTAGAGCCATCAGAGAGTCTAGGGAAACGTTTTTAAAAGGTGTTACTGGGCTTCCCTGGTGGCGCAGTGGTTGAGAGTCTGCCTGCCAATGCAGGGGACACAGGTTCGAGCCCTGGTCTGGGAAGATCCCACGTGCCGTGGAGCAACTAGGCCCGTGCGCCACAACTACTGAGCCTGCGCGTCTGGAGCCTGTGCTCCGCAACAAGAGAGGCCGCGATAGTGAGAGGTCCGCACACCGCGATGAAGAGTGGTCCCGGCTCGCCGCAACTGGAGAAAGCCCTCGCACAGAAACGAAGACCCAACACAGCCATAAATTAATTAATTAATTAATGTTTTAAAAAGGTGTTACTAGCTGAACTCATGTAGAGACTTGTGTATAGAGCTGACGGTGGGTGTCCTTCTCTAGGGTCCTCGTCTATTGACTGATTTGTATTAAGGCTTAAAAGATTTCTGGGGCTAGAACTCAAACAGTATCAATGCCTGGGGGTCAGGCACAAACGGAGTGAGCTGGAGGAATAAAAAGAAGCCGGATTAGAACGGGGCACTGGGTGCCTGTGAAGCAAACACCAGTGGACTAGTGGCTGTCATTTGAAGCTGCCCCCTCCGAGCAGCCCTCCCAGAGTTTGCCTGCCTTGGCGTAGGGATGGGGAGTACTGTTTGTATAAAAGCAAAAGCACTGACCCTCATGCATCGCTGGTAGGAACGGACAAGGTGGAACTGCTGTGGAAATCTGTCTGGCAGTTCCTCAAAAAGCTAAATTTAGAATAACCACAAGATCCAGCATTCTAGTCCTAAGCATATACCCAGAGGAATTGAAAGCAAGGACTCAAACAGACACGTGGACACCAATGGTCATAGCGGCATCATTCATAATAACCAAAAGGTGGAAACAATCCGTGTCCATCAACGGATGAATGGATAAACAAAATGTGATACGTCCGTACAATGGAATATCATTCAACCAGAAAAAGGGATGAAGCTGTGGCACATGCTGTAAACTACATGAACCTTGAAAATATTACGCTAAATGAAAGGATCCAGACACAAAAACATAAATATTGTATCATTCCACTTATATGAAGTACCTAGAGTAGGCAAATCCATAGGACAGAAAGTAGATTAGAGGTTACCAGTAGAGGGGATGGAGAAATAGGGAGTTATTTTTTAATAGTTAAGAGTTTCTGTTTGGGGGTGACTTTAAAAGTTTTGGAAAGAGATAGTGTGATGGTTGCACAAAATTTTGAGTGTAGTCAACGCCACTGAATCATTCACTTAAAATCTGTTGAGATGGAAAATTTTGTCACATATATTTTTGCTATTTAAAAATTAATATACCAAAAAATTGAACTTTCCATGGGCAAATTTTATGATATATGAATTACATCTCAATAAAGCTGTTTTTTAAAAAGTGAAAGCACTACAGCAGCCCTGGGCCTATGCAAATTTGCTGCTGAACCCAAGGGTCAAATCCAAGCAAGAGGGTGGCTGTTTCCCTGTCCATTGACGAGGTGATGCAGTACAAGGGCCCAAGAGCAGGGCAGGTGACATTTCCTGAGCAGGTGGGCAGCCCCAGTGGTGTGCGTGTGGACCTGGGGAAGCACCTGGACAGAGGCTTGGAGTGAATGAGGCACAGAGGGTGCCCTGAGGGGTAAGAGCAGTTCACACATCACCCTAGGCAGCCTGTGTTGTTTCCCATATTGATTCTTAAGAGAAGTGTGCCCCCTGTGAGCCTCCTTAAGGTAGCCATTGTGGGTGGAAGCTTGAAAGGGGGCAGATGTTTCTAATTCCATTGGTGAGGGCTATCAAGCCAGCGAAACCACGATGTGCACATCAATGTGACCCCAATCACACCCGACATCATTTGTACCCCCATGTGGTCCCTCCAGGGATACTTGGTACACAAGCGAAGTCAGGGATTAATACAATTATTTAGATGACTTAAAAAATAAGAAAGGATGAGGTAGGAGGAATGGGGAGACTGGGATTGACACATATACATTATTGATACTATGTATAAAATAGTCAACTGATGGGAACATACTGTATAGCACAGGGAACTCTACCTAATGCACTGTGGAAACCTAAATGAGAGGGAAGTCCAAAAGGGAGGGGATATCTGTATGCGTAGGGCTGATTCATTTTGTTGTGCAGTGGGGGCTAACACAACATTGTCAAGCAACCATACTCCAATAAAAATTAATAGAAAATAAAAAGAAAGGAAATTTGCCTAGTTATCTGAATTTCCTATTTTTATCCATTTCTAGTACAGGGGGTACACCCATGGAGTGCAAGCAAATGTGGAAAATAAGCCGTTTTTTATCAATGTGGAAAGATATCTGGACAATGTAAAAGACAGACTCATAAACCTGGCTGTGAACCCATAACTTCTATCAGCAATTTGAAAAGAAAGAATGAATCTGCATGTTCCAGATTCTAGAAGGACACAAAATTATTGAGGTAAGTATAATGATGTTAAAATAGGTCTCTGCATTCTCAGTGTTGGCCATGCTTTCTCCCATCCAATGTCCATGTTAATGTAAGAAACAATGGACGGACTGTCATTACAATTCTGAAACACCTACCTGTCTGCTGCTTTAATGCACTGGAATTGAGGTATTTGGATCTCCATAAACATATAAGCTACATATATGGCACAGCTAACAGGCCTAAGCATTATGGGAAAACTGATTATTTGTGATTATTGTTACTGCCAATGCATGTTTTGTTTTTAATTTTTGGAAAAGATAATACGTGCAATTAAACATGGGGGTATAGAAGAAATTCTCCCCCTCAGCCCTTCCTTAGAAACACCACTGCTGCCAATTCCTCCCAGATACTCAATACGACTTTCAACAATGCTAAAAGTTTCTCTGCACTTGCGATAGATCAGTAGTCATCCTTAGGGAGACATACCTCTCTTCAGATGGATATTTTGCCCACAAACACAAATATGTGTATTTGTAAACACATAAACACACACAGGTTAATTGAAAGTCTCTTAACAGATTGGAAGAAAAACATAACAATGGATTTATCACTGTCTACATGTAGAAAAAAAAAATCTCAAAGTTTATGGAATTCAAAGCACTTAACCATATTATTAATGATTGAAAGAATTTCTCTGGCTGTGTTTCATTTTTAAAGAGCAGAGTTGTCCTGTGGATGTAAATGCACTCCCTTAGTGACTTGTATTCCACATTCTGTGCATGTGTGTAGAAATATCCACACAAAATAACTCTACCTTTTAAACCATTTTTCTCCTGGTCCATTACTCCGCAGGTGTAATTTGAGTAGGCATTGATGACGCTAAACACCATAGTTTAGAAGATGTTAAAGTAAGCTTATCAGAGCTCACATAGAGAAACAAATTAGGCAAACTGAAGTAATTTGAGCTAATGAACTTTGATTCCCAACATCCAGATCAATTAAGCTTCAAGTACTTGCTTGGGCTCCTGCCGTGTAAGGCAGCCGGGAGCTATTGTCTAGAGGAAGAGGCTAGGAGTGCTGATTGAGAAGGTCTGAAAATAAACGTGACAGATCCGTGCAGTGCTTCATGGATGTATTTCTCAGGCCTTACTGTTTGAGGATCACATCATACGGAAATGCATCCACGGGGACCCTGCTTATAGGAGTCTTATAGGAGGCTGGAAACAACAAGACTCAAGCTACGCAGTGGTGAAAGGTTTGGTCGTGTTTCTAATGTACTTGTTGTATATGGGCAAACAAACTGAAAGAGAGAACTCTGGTAACATGAGCAGGAGATGGGCTCAGAGGGAATCTGCCTGTTTCCATGGATGGAAAGTAAAGTAGAGAGCTCAGAACTTCTGGGTCCTGAAGGTTGAAAAATGAAACTGTGCCCATCTACCACCTGTAAAAGACAAAACTGAATAGAATATCCTTTGGAATAGAAAGACCTTTTACTACTACATCTCAGGGTGAAGACCAAACCGACGGTGTCGCCAGTAAACCGATTAAGACTTCTGATGGGATTAAGGCGGCTCCCAGTAATTTTTTTCCCATTGGGAAAAATAGGTCAGGGAAAAGAGATCAAGAGTATATTCCCATGGAAGCATGATACGCTCAAAGTACCTGTAATTAAGTCTAGAGAGAGAAGTATGTCTCGAAGAAAATAATGGCTATGTCTACTGAAACATGGATTCAACCAGAATCAAATAGATTAAACAAACACAACGAAGTGTCTGAGAGAGTTATACTGTCGAAAGTGCCGCCAGCCGGTGACTGCTTGAAATACCAAACAACCCTTGCGCCAATTTTTCTACGGGCAAGAATGTGATGTATTCAGGAGGGAAGTAAATATATGTGATCAATGATGGATTATGGTGGATGGAACTATTGTTCTCAATTACTTGCTACTGTCTTCTAATAGGATGATTTATCCTCATTCATTTTCAGTCATGTGAGTCATCTGTGCACCCTCGGCAGGGAAAATATGTCTCCACCTTGCATGTTTGGATACGGATATGATTTGGTCAATGAAACGCGAGGGCATGCACATGTCTGAGCAAAAGCTTTAAATGTGACTTCATGGTTTGTGTTGCACTCTCTGGCTCTGCCTTCACCATAAGAAAAACACAGTCCAGAAAAGGGCTACCCAGCCTAGAACGAGAAGTCATACTGAGTCCAGCCAAGTCAAGCAGAGCCACGGTTGAACCATAGCCTTCATGTGACATTAACAGGAAATACGTGTTTGTGGTAAGGCATTTAGATATTGGAGTTATTTGCTACTGTAGAGAGAGTTGATAATACAGGAGTCATCAGTGTATAGGTAACGTATTTAAGGCCACAGAACTCAACGCCATCACTTAGGGAGTGAGCGTAGATTTAAAAAAAAGACTGAGCCCAGGGAAGAGGAGAGGCCAGGAAAACAGAATGAAAAGCCATGGACAAAGATATCAGAGGAAAGTCACAAGATAGTGAGCTAGAGGCCAATTTAAAAAAAAAATTTAAAAAGTGCTTTATGAAAATGGGCAAAGACGGTGATGTGAAATAAACCTGAGGGTACCTGAAAGAAAAAGACACAGAAATGACATTAAATTTAGCAAGAGGGAGAATATTGATGACGTTGACTAAGATGATCTCAGCGAATTGTGGAAAAAATTAACTGGCAAGAATTGGATAGAATATGAGGTGGGAACTGGTGGCCGTAGTACAAGTGATATTTTTAAAATAAATTTTCCATAAACAGAAGCAGAGAGATGGAGAGGTAACTGGAATGAGTTGAGAGGTTTAGGAAATTCGGTTTTATTTTGTTTTCCAGATGAGAACACATACAGAAGGTTTGCATGTTGATGGGGAAAATCCAATAGGAAGCTATCATTTCAAAGGGAATATGATAAACTAATTGATGCTCAGATGAGTGATGACTATTGCCAGATTTTATATTTTAGTTTTTACATTGATATTGTTTACCATTGCCAGAAATCCAAAGAAAAATATTAAAATCCTGCAACGCCAATTATTCTCTTCCCCCCAATTCCTTAAGGATCCAAAAGGAGCCACAGACAATGAGTAACAAATAATTTACATGGTTGTTCAAGTGCCCAATACACCAGTTCAAAGGCCTAATAATGGTTGACTAAGACCTCCTTCAAGTCCTGAATCTATTTCTTGGGATCTTAATCTCTCTAGAAAACTTCAGGAAGAAAGTCCGTCAAAGACAGTGGTCAGAATCCAAGTGGTCTTGAATCCATTTACACATCCCCGTAGAGCGGAAGAGAGAGCAAAGGAGAAGGAGCTATGTTTGCACTTACGTCACAGCGCCCCATCCATTACCCATTAAGGCCCAGTCAATGTCTTGAGTTCCAAAAATTCACACTAGTGACTCTTCTACCCTTAAAGGGGCAGCCAGCAAGGGTGTGGGCAGAGTCGGTCATGATATGGCAAGCTCTCCTCGACCTGAATAGGTGGATGACTGGGCTATTCTCCGTGGGCAACTCATTCGTATCCAACTGGCAACCTCTGCAAGACCATATCCTAATCCAAAGGCATGGCCTTCAGAGTGGAAATTTCAGACGTGGAGGCACAGGACTGACAGAAAGACTTGGGCTAATGCTCTGAGGCCCTCCATCCTCCCTCAGAGTAAAGCTGGCTCACCCGAAGTTCTGTCTCCTTTGGGACCCTTACACACCCATCATGTACAGGTTCTTCACTATAAAGCTTCCATAAAGCTCCCTTATGATGTCTGCTCTCTCCCTCCCAGGAAGTTTGGAATATTCTCTTTCGAAACAGCCCATAATTATCAAATCACTTGATTTTTACTGCAAAGAAAGAATAATTGCACCAGAATCCAGTGACCATGCTTTTTGGGTGGCTCAAAGGGAATTTCAGAATTCAGAATTAATTAGGCAATAAGAGAGAACAGGAGGCATGCTTTAGTGTATTAATTCATGCCAAGTTCAAACTCATTGTGAGTAATTATGCCATTAATTCAAGGCAGGAGGAGAACTATTGTGACTGCAACATATTTCTAAGCAAATAAAGAAAAATGTCGCTTCTCTCCTTTAACTAATGCTCTGAATAGAGCTACCTTATAATAATACTTTTATTTATTTATAAGGCATAAATTCCCTAGAGCTCAATAGACTACGGGATAAGCAAAATGTTAGTTAAAGAGGAAAAACAGAACTTTTCTAGCTAATTCTGAAACAAAACATTAGACAGGGAAAATGACTAAGGAGAGAAGCTGAAAATTTAAGGAGAGCATGGAAAAGGGCTAAAAGGAAAAGGCCGTGATGTGGCTTTTTCATTTCCCTCTCCCCTTCTACGGCACACTCTCCCCACTGTGACTCAGACAGGTAGCAGTCTGGAGGAGAAAAGTTTCAGGCATATTTAATCTTCCTTTGCTGTCAAGGTGTTGCAGGTCAGCCTGCCCCTTTCCCCCCTTCCAGATGCCCTTCCAGTGCATGTAGAGTTTATTGAGCATAGAAGAACTGGGGGATCAGTGTGGTTTCCCACCCATACCCTCTTAGGATGGATCAGAAATGCACTGGGTGGCCTGTGTGGGCCTTCCAGCTTCACCGTGTTGAACAGGATACTGGGGATGGACAGAAAGTCAGCAGTATGGGAGGGCGGTTCACATGTCCTCTGGGACCAGAAGGAAGGGGGTCAAGGTCCACTGCAGGCAGGCCCCCATGTGCAAGGAGTTGCAGAGGCAACGGGGAGCAGTCCACACTGTTCAGACGCTGGCCCTTCTGCAGAACCTTGGTGTAGCTCGGCGTACACATAGCCCTACTTAGTCCTGCCAGTCAGAGCAGACAGGAGACCCTGCGGCCACAAAGGCAGAGGAGATGAGGCGGGAGACAGGTGGGGCAAGACCTTCTTCGCAATGGCCTCTAAACCTAGCACAGTGTCCAGAACACTTAAGAGTTCTGTCCGGGGCTTCCCTGGTGGTGCAGTGGTTGGGAGTCCGCCTGCCGATGCAGGGGACACGGGTTCGTGCCCCGGTCCGGGAAGATCCCACATGCCGCAGAGCGGCTGGGCCCGTGAGCCATGGCCGCTGAGCCTGCGCGTCCGGAGTCTGTGCTCCGCAACGGGAGAGGCCACAACAGTGAGAGGCCCATGTACCGCAGGGTTCCGTCTGTGTTGCGTTGAAAGAAATGAAAAGCTCCAAGTCTGCCTCTCATTCCTTTTTAAATTTGACTTAGTAAAGGAAAACTGTTTCTCTACTCACAATACTTCTGACACCAGCTGTGTAAGTTTTTCACATGAAATAATTCTTTAATTCTCTGTGGAATTCAGCTAGGTGCCCTACAACTGAATTCATTCTGACACTAACAACCCAGAGTTAGTGAGACACCACAGGTTAAGGGCTCAGGCCCAGAAGACTGTCCCCCACTTCAGAATCCAATTGCTCATGGGTCCCAGGTTACTCACATTTCTGTCTGATTTGGCTAACAGGTCAGGGGTTCCCATGACCCCCTCCTCAGGTACAATTATTTGTTGTAACATCTCACAGAACCCAGGGAAACACTTTACTTACTATTACCATTTTATTCTAAAGGATATTATAAAGGATACAAATAAAAAAACACATGAAGAGGTACTAGGGTGAAGTCTGGAAGGGTCCCTGAGCATAGACGTTTCTGTCTCCGTGGAGTTTGGGTAGCATCATCCTCCTGGCACATGGATATGTTTACCAACCTGGAAGGTCTCCAAACATTTTCACTTGGGGTTTTTAATGGAGGTTCCATTACATAGGCATGATTGGTTAAATCATGAGCCATTGGTGATTAATGCAAACCCTTCTCCTCTCCCCAGAGGTCAGGGGGTGGGACTGAAAGTTCCAACCCTCTAATCACATGGTTGGTTCCCCTGGCAACCACCTTCCAACCAGAAGCTATTTGGGGGCTTCCAGTCGCCAGTCATCGCATTCATATAAACTCAGGTATGGTTGAAAGAGGCTTGTTACTGAATAACAGAAGACTCTTTATCACTACCATATGACCCAGCAATCCCACCACTGGGCATATACCCTGAGAAAACCATAATTCAGAAAGAGTCATGTACCACAATGTTCACTGCAGCTCTATTCACAATAGCCAGGACATGGAAGCCACCTAAGTGTCCATCGACAGATGAATGGATAAAGAAGACGTGGCACATATATACAATGGAATATTATTCAGCCATAAAAAGAAACGAAATTGAATTATTTTTAGTCAGGTGGATGGAACCAGAGTCTGTCATACAGAATGAAGTAAGTCAGAAGGAGAAAAACAAATACCGTATGCTAACACATATATATGGAATCTAAAAAAAAAATTTTTTTTAATGGTAGTTCTGAAGAACCTAGGGGCAGGACAGGAATAAAGACACAGACCTACTAGAGAATGGACTCGAGGACACGGGGAGGGGGAAGGGTAAGCTGGGACGAAGTGAGAGAGTGGCGTGGACATATATACACTACCAAATGTAAAGTAGATGGCTAGTGGGAAGCAGCCACATAGCACAGGGAGATCATCTCGGTGCTTTGTGACCACCTAGAGAGGTGGGATAGGGACGGTGGGAGAGAGACGCAAGAGGGAGGAGATATGGGGATATATGTGTATGTATAGCTGATTCACTTTGTTATACAGCAGAAACTAACACAACATTGTAAAGCAATTATACTCCAATAAAGATGTTAAAAAAAAAAAAAAGACTATCACTCAGGAAGTTTCAAGGATTTTAAAGTTCTGGGCCAGGAACAGATGATGAAGACCAAATACATATATTTCTTATTATATCACAATGTCACACGTGGGAAAGTCACTTTACTTCATCGAGCTTCAGTTTCATTACCTATAAAGTGGAAATAATAAATGTTGTGAAGATGAACTACTTGAATTCCTATTTTTATAAGCCAGAATTTTTAAAATGTCAACAATTTCACATAATTCAAGCTAATAATTAATCCATTCCTTCATTCATCATTTTGTATAAACTATGTGGTTTGTTTGTTTCTTGGCCACACTGCAGGGCTTGAAAATCTTAGTTGCCTGGCCAGGGATCGAACCCCGGGACCAGCAGTGAAAGCACCAAGTCCTAACCACTGGACCATCAGGGAATTCCCTAAACTATGTGTTTAGAACTGAGAACTTTGTTCAGAAAGGAACAAAACAAAGTCACTGGCCATGAATCTTATATCATAGTCAGGGTAGGGTAGACAAGAAACACAGAGAGAGAGATGTAATATACTATCAGGTGATAAGCAGTAAAAAGGAAAATAAATCAAGGCAAAGGAATAGAGAGTATGGAGGTGGCTCTATTTGACCAGACAGTTGGGAGAGTCTGTGATGAGGAGGTGACAATTAAATAGAGACCTGATGGAAGTAAAAGAACTCTGAACATGGACCATTCCAGAGAGAGGAAAGAGCAGGGGCAAAGGCCCAAGGAACAGCAAGGAGGCCAGTGTAGCTGGAAGGGAGTGAGGGCTGGAGAGGATGGAGGAGGATAAGATCAGAATGTAGCCCATGGGAAGAGCGTTTGAGTTTAATTCTAAATGAGATGGGAAGTCCCTGGAGAGTTTTGAATAGAGGCAAGATGTGATCTGACTTGGAGTTTTATACGATCACTCTGGTTGTTTGAGAAGAAGATGACAGAGTGGTCTTGGGGAACAGGCGGAGAAGAAGGAGGTTGACCACTTAGGACATCACTGCTGTCATCAGGAGAGAGACAAGGGTGGCTTGGACTAAGATAGCAGCCGTGTCAATGGTAAGAAGTACTTAGTTCTATTTGGTATATATTTGAAGGTGGACCTAACAGGAATTCTAGTGGATTAGAAGCACGATGCGAGAAAGAGAGGGATCAAGAATGATTCCTAGGCTCTGGACCCACGCAACTAAGAGGATGGTGGTGCCAAAGGGGGGAGGAAGTGTGGAGGGAGGACCAGGTTTGGAAAGAAGGAGATGAATCAAAAGTTCCGTTCTGCACACAGTTACATGTGCTGTGCCTACTAGTCATATATGGAGAGTTTGGGCAGGCCAACTGGAGTGCAGACAAAAGGTCAAGGCTAGAGATAGTATCTCTAGCTATTTGCAGCTGAAATGAGTTAAAAAGACTTTCACATACGTGGGGCTCTCTAATGAGCTGTGTGAGCATGAGGAATAAATGAGTAAACGCTTCCTCTCAGTTGCTATATCAAATGCGCTCATTAATAATTTAGTAACTAAAACTCTCTTCCCATATTCTAAATGATCTTCTAGTCAATAAATTGGATTATCTAAGTTTTAAGAATGTACATTTCTTTTTAAATCCCTATTATTAGTATTATTAGTAAAACTTCTACTATTAGTAAAACTATTATTAGTAAAACTTCTATTATTAGTAAAACTTCTACTATTAGTTTTCCCTGAATTGCTCCCTCGTGTGGGGAAAAAAAAAAATGCCCGGGACTAGACAGTGAAGTAACTCAGTCTGGACACAAGAGGGCGCCGTGCAAACAGTTAGTGCGCGAAGCAACTGAAAAGGTGGCGGCGAGGGAGAGAGTTCCCAGATCCCTTCCCTTCCTTCTCCCATAATTTGTAAACCAGGGCTCCTGGGACCATGAATCCAAGAGGGCAGCCCCCAGGCCACCGGCGTGTGACCATTTTGGTCAGGGTGTAACAGGGCCAGACAGGATTTTTCCAGAGCAAACCCCTGTCAGTCCTAATGTTCATTAGAGGAGAAAAAGGAAAATAAGAAAGGCATAAAGGAGAAAAAGAGGGAAAAATAAGAAAACAAGCAAAAAGGAAACCAAGAGGTACCTATTTTGGGAATCGGAGAATTCCAGGAATTCAGGACCAGAGGGGCCTCAGAGACCATCTTGTTGAACCGTCTGTGTCCCAGGTAAAGGGGCTGAAGTGCCTTCCTGGGGTTAGAGTTCAAGGCCTTCCCAGGTTGCTTTTTCTCAACCAGTGCCCTTCATCTACCCCCTGTGTTATCTGTATGAAGTGTATAAAGTTCATCAGGTGCCTGCTGGATCATTTTATCCTCAAAAAGCCTGAATATGAGCATATAGCTATTTTGTATATTTATTTTGCAGAGTCCCCAGTGCACTGTGGTGTACCAGTATAGAGTGCTACCACGTCATCAGTGTGATGACACATCTCAG
Organism: Aethalodelphis obliquidens; assembly: GCF_003676395.1. Lineage (NCBI taxonomy): Eukaryota > Metazoa > Chordata > Mammalia > Artiodactyla > Delphinidae > Aethalodelphis > Aethalodelphis obliquidens. The sequence goes on along the minus strand of NW_020837954.1, from coordinate 1,799,956 downwards.
GCTAAGGTGCAAGATACAGTAAATCTGAATCTTAAGTTGTCATTTCAATGATTGGTCTTGTGGTTTAAACTTTAGGAGGACTCTGGGGATGACCTTAGATTTCCTAGCAGTCTTAAAAAATTAAAAACTTTTCCCAGCATGCAGAATGGTAAATAAAGAATTGAAGTTTTGGTATCACACAGACTTGGATTTAATTGTGGCTTTCCTGTGTTGCTGGCCCATGGGCAGTATTTCTAAACCCTCCTGCCTTCTCATCTATAAAATGAAAATAATACTATATTAGAGGACTGCTGTGAGGTTTAACTAAAATATTGTTGATAAAGTTCCTAGCTTATTGTATCCTCTCAATTAGCAATTTGTAATGTTTGTGTCAGACGAAAGGTTAATATCCTTAAACAATAAGGAGTTCTTATAAATAGTAAAGAAAATGGACACAGGGTATGAATGGACAATTCACCAAAGGAGATAAACATATGTAAATAAAATAAAGCTCACACGTAATGAGAGGCTGCAAATTAAAGCAACAATGGGAAACATTTTTCTCCTCCTTGGTTTCAGTTAGATGCAGCCTCACCCATCGGTTGTTTAAGCCAGACACCTAGGCTCAAAACTGACTCCTTTTTCAAATATGGGACAATTTGAGCATCAAAACAAATGACAGGAAAGGACTGAATAAGGTAAAAATTCACAAGTCTACACTGATATAAATGAATGTATAAATAAAAAAATAGGAGAGAAGAGACTTTTTCTTACATCAGGAAGTCAACTAACGAATGTATAAGGAGTGAGAGAATTGGAAAATCACCATTTGGCAGCCATCCTAATAATAATTTTTTGAGTCAAGAACCATCCCAACTGGTAAGTGAACATTTGAGGAGTAACAGGATATTACATAGTTTCAAAGTATCTCCCCACAAGAAACCTATACATTACAAAGATAAAATAGTAACTTTACTATTTGACTGGAGAAATTTGGCAGGTATGACCTTAACTGAATAATCAAATGTAACACTACCAGTAACAGGATTAATTGACAGCAACTGCCTCCTGAAGTGATGCACTGAAAAGCACTCAGCATCACATCTGCAGTATCCCAGCGAAAAGTCCATAACCTGGATCTAGTCCTGAGGAGGCATCAAACCCAAACTGAGAGCCGTGCTACAAAATAACTGGCTTGTACTCCTAAAAATTGTCAAGGTCATGAAATATAAAGACAGACTCAAAAACTGCTCCAGATTAAAGGAAACTAAAGGGAGACAAGATGAAATGCAATGCATGATCTTGGATTTTTTTTTTTTTTTGCTACAAAGGACATTATTGAAATAATCGGAGAAATATGAATAAGTTCTGTACATTATATAATAGTATTATAGCAATATTAATTTCTGATTTCAATAATGGGACTGTTTTTAAAAGAGAATTCCTTGCTTTTCGGGAAACACACTGAAGAGTTTAGGTATAAAAAGGCAATGTATCCACAAATTACTTTTAAATGAGAGAGAAAAAAAATGTAGTAAAATATTTACAATTTGGAAACTTGGTGAAGGGTATTCAGGCATTCATGTATTATTCTTGCAGCTTTTCTGCAATCCTGAAATTATGTCAAAATAAAATATTTCTTTTTTTTAGTCGGTTCCTTCCTTTTCCTCACCCCACAAATGCAGTCAATCAACAAAGTCCTTATGATTCTATTTCCTAAATATCTCAACAATCTAGTCCCTTCTCTTCAGCTCCACAGCCACTATCCTAATACAAACCACCCCCACCCTTGCATGGATGACAGAAAACTAACAAAAAATAGCAAATATCTTAACGGTATAATCTTAGAAGCTTTACCTTTCCAGAATTCCTTTTAATCAAAATTGTATTTGGGGTCCTAACTTAATAAGACAGGAAAGGGAAGTAAATGTTATAAAGTTTGGAAAAGGAAAAGAAATAGTCAATTTTCACAAATGATATGACAGTCTACCTCTCTATGGGTGACCCAAGAGAATCTACAAACTAATACAACTAATCAGACTCAAGATCAATATATAAAAATCAATTCATGTACAAAAACCAATTTGAGTATGTATTTTTTTAAGAAAATGACATAATAGCAATAAAATTATAGGGTTCCTAGGTATAACTCTAACAAAGGTATGTAAAACATATGCAGAATAAAATAATAAAAATATATGAAGAACATAAAAGAAGACTGAATAAATTCAAAAATATAATGTTGATGGATGGCATAGCAAATCTACAAATTGCCTACTTGAAATCTATTTACCACCTTCTTTTTTGCTAACAAATCTGAATATTTAGAGAGAGAGGGATAGAAATGTATTTTGCTAAATTTTCACGCAGATAGGCATACTTTTTGATAAAGTTCTGGCCAACAAGGGGTAAATAGATGTCTGGAATAGTTTTTTGTTGTCTGCTTGTCTGTTTTGCTTTCTTGGAATAAGCATCACTGCTCTTTCTTCTTCCTTTTTCTTGATAGAAATCAGATATGATGCCTGGAGTAGCTGCAGCCATCTTATGACATGGAAGCAATAAGCATAGGGATGAAAAATCAACATGTACCAATAGAAGAAGTCAAAGACTTCTTCTCTACTTATGAGAAACACCGTGCAGTCACTGCAGCAGCCCTGGACTGCTCACCTCCAGACTGCTTGTCATATGGGAAACGTACACCATTATTGTCTGCACTGCTGTAAATCAGGTTTCTCTTACTTGACCCCAAAATATTGCTAAATGTTGCAGTTTGAAACACCTACTGTTTTAAAGATAGCAATTCTCCCCAAATTAATTTATAAATTCAAGCAAACAGTTGTGGCTGATAATCATTGTTATTCTTCTTGGAGCTGTGTGAAATGTTAAACAGGAAGCTACCACATCCGGTCCTGAGGTTTTTTGGCTTTTTCTAGGACCAACCCAGACACCTAGAAGCTGTTTGCTTCACTTATTGCATTTGTCCCCCTCCTTACACCCCAACCAGTTCATGAGCTCCCTTTGCATTTATCTATACTCCAGAGACACCCCTCCTCAGCAGTGGCCTGGGCCCCAGGTTCCCCCCGTCCCCGACCTTCATTGACACTCTGATTTGATGTGAAGGGGAATGCTGAGGGGGCTTCATCAGAGCCGATTCACAGTCAGGGGCAAGAATCCACCCTCAGTGCGCTGAGGGTGGGACAGTGGGAATGGGGGTGGAAGGGAAAATTGGCTTCCCTCACTCACTTCAAAATGAGAAAAGAGGCTGTGTTTTCTCAGAAATAACCACCTGATTCTGGTCATTCTGGTCACATGGGGGGCTTCTGATAAGTGGTTCACCAGGCGCCTCTTCTCCACCTACTGCCGTGATGGCGCACACACCACGCCAAGGTGAGCCATCCTTTCCGGGAACACCCTCCACTCCACAGGCTCGTACTTGGGCCCTTGTCCCTGTAGTTTGGGTCCACGAGGTATCTGTATTTTGTGGCTTCTAACACAGAACTGTCAGGGTCCAAGTACCTCACTCACGTCCTCACCCTTCCTGTCCCATAATCCCTGGATGTCCCTGAAAGGAACTGCATCACAAGTGCTCACAAACGAGTGCTCTGCCAACCCACGGAGCTCCAAATGTCCTCTTCCCTGGCCCTGTCTTGCTCTCCCCTGCGGAACCTGACAGCCTGCGATGCTACACCAAGGGACCTCAGCACACTCCGTCGTGTCACCACGGAGCCCTCAGCTTCTTTAATGTCTTATGAACGACACGGACCACTGAGACCAAAAGAATGCTGTGTTTTCTCTGAAGTTCTAAAAGCACCCAAACCCCACTGCGTCACAACCTCAGTGTCGTTAGCATCTCTTCCCCTGCTTTCCTTGGTAAAGAAGTTTGATATTCCAGCAGCAATTCTGCTCAGGCCTCGGTGTCTCTCAGAAAGTTTTAGGGAAAAGAATGCTTTTGGTTTTGCTCATGACCTTTCTCTTTCACAAGCTGAGCTGGGGCAGAGACCCTGTGCTGTCTCCCTGTCCTTCTCTGTCTCCTTGCAATATCCCTGCTCCTTTAACCGAAGCCAGGTGCTCCACTTTGAAGCTTTCAATAAAAGGGATTGCTTTAGTCCCTCTTCTAGTTTCTAGAGAAGGAAGACACCTCGCCGGCCGGACCCAGGTGCATCACCTTACTTGGTTTCTAGCCTCAATTATATAGAATTGGAATCTAGCTCCCTCACACATTCAGCCACTTCCACTTTCATTTCTCCGAGAAACCCTAACTCCTCTCAAACCATCTTTTTTTCAGACCCTGATATGGTTTCTGGAAAAGTCTTTCTCTAGCCTCTGCACTTTCAATCTTCCATTCAACAACCAGAGGAACATTTATCAAGCAGCATCACTGACACGTACCACCCAGTTTGGGTATAATCAAAAGACATTTAGCCATGGATGAGGGCAAGATTGTAGGTATAAGGATGTTTATAGCAGGAGTGTTAATAAAACAATGAAAATGTAAATAATTTGTCCCCAAATAAGTAGTCGGTTGAATAAATAATGGTACATTCACCACTGTAAAAACTTACAACCAGTAAGTCTAGTTCATTGTGAGGGGAAAAGGTGACAATATGTTTTTAGATTAAAACTGTAGATTATAGAAAATAATTTACAATAAAATTCCATTTAAAATAGTATAGCTAAAATAATAAATGCTGGAGAGGGTGTGGAGAAAAGGGAACCCTCCTATACTGTTGGTGGGAATGCAAATTGGTGCAGCCACTATGGAGAACAGTATGGAGGTTCCTTAGAAAAAACTAAAAGTAGAATTACCATATGACCCAGCAATCCCACTCCTGGGCATATATCAGGAAAAGAGGAAAATTCTAAGTCAAAAAGATACATGCAGGGCTTCCCTGGTGGCGCAGTGGTTGAGAGTCCGCCTGCCGATGCAGGGGACACGGGTTCGTGCCCCGGTCTGGGAGGATCCCACATGCCGCAGGGCAACTGGGCCCGTGAGCCATGGCCGCTGAGCCTGCGCGTCCGGAGTGTGTGCTCCGCAATGGGAGAGGCCACAACAGTGAGAGGCCCACGTACCACCAAAAAAAAAAAAAAAGATACATGCACCCCAATGTTCATAGCATTATTTACAATAGCCAAGACGTGGAATCAACCTAAGTGTCCATCAACAGATGAATGGATAAAGAAGATGTGGTATATATGCACAATGAGATATTACTCAGCCATAAAAAAGGACGAAATAATGCCATTTGCAGCAACATGGATGGACCTAGAGATTATCATACTGAGTGAAGTAAGTCAGAAGCAGAAAGACAAGTATTATACGATATCACTATATGTGGAATCTAAAAAAATATTACAAATGAATTTATTTACAAAACAGAAACAGTCTCACAGACGTAGAAAACAAATTTATGGTTACCAAAGGGGAAGCGGGGTCAGGGGAAGGTAAATTAGGAGTAGTGGATTAAGAGATCCACACCACTATATATAAAATAGATAAACAACAAGGATTTACTGTATAGGACAGGGAAATATATTCAATATCTTGTAATAAACTATAATGGAAAAGAATCTGACAAATATATAGAGATATAACCAAATCACTTTGCTGTACACCTGAAATGAACACAATATTGTCAATCCACTATATTTCAATTTTTTTTAAAACTGAAGATTTTCAAAAGTAGAAATTGAAAAAACAATGTAGCTAGCTAGATGATAGGTAGACAAGACTAAAAGGATACATGCCAGAATGTTAACAGTAGTTGACGGTGAGTTTATAGAAGGTTTTTATTTTACTCTTTTTACCTGTTTACTTGTTGTGTCCGATTTCTAAATTTCCAAAATAAGCATGTATTTCATGAGTACTTAGCAGAGCAATAAAAGCTGCTTTGTTTTTACAGCATTATATAGGAATTAAACTATATAAGATTTTTTTTTTTTTACTTTTACTTTGGATTTCTAAAAGCAAATTTGAGGCAGCTTGCAAATTCTAATTCTTTCTAATGAAGAATTAGAAAGAAAGGGAAAATGCAGGTATTAATATAAAATGAAGCCAGGATTAAGTTAGTTTCCAAGAATCCGTAGCCATAAACGTTAGTATTGTTTCTAAAGTTAAGAAATTCGGCTCCTTCTACTATTACATGATAACTGAGTGGACGTAGGTGGTTAGGGAGAAAGGAATGGAGGGTCACTGAAAGCTTTTACCTTGGAACAACTATGTGGATTATAGTGCCCTGACCAAGACAAAAGATTCACTGGGAACTTAATTAATGTTATTACTCCCCTCCTGAAAAGAGAACAAGGAAACAAGGATGGAAGAGAAAGCTCCCTCTGCGGCAACTGCGAGGCACTTGGCTAAGTGACCATCTCACACAGCAGGCTTGCAGCCTGACACTCAAATTCAGGTCTCAATAAAAAGTAGGTTCTTCATCACCTAGGGGTAAGATGGGAATAAAGACACAGACCTACTAGAGAATGGACTTGAGGATATGGGGAGGGGGAAGGGTAAGCTCGGACAAAGCGAGAGAGAGGCATGGACATATATACACTACCAAACGTAAGGTAGAGAGCTAGTGGGAAGCAGCCGCATAGCACAGGGAGATCAGCTCGGTGCTTAGTGAACACTTAGAGGGGTGAGATAGGGAGGGTGGGAGGGAGACTCAAGAGGGAAGAGATATGGGAACACATGTATATGTATAACTGATTCACTTTGTTATAAAGCAGAAACTAACACACCATTGTAAACCAATTATACTCCAATAAAGATGTTAAAAAAAAAAAGTCGGGATCATTATCAAAAGGGAGCAAAGGAGTTGAATACAAAGATAGACAAAGGCAAACAAGCACTTGAAAAGATGTCAATGTCATTAGTTATTAAGGAAAATGCAAATCAAAACCACCATGAGATACCACTTCACACCCACCAGGATGGCTAGAATTTTTAAATAGGAAAATAAGCGTTGGCAAGGATGTGGAAAAATTAGAACCCTCATACATTGCTGTGGGCGTGCAAAATGTCCAACGTAAATGTAAAATGGTGCAGCTACTGCAGAAGACAGTGTGGCAGTTTCTCGACAAGTTAAACATAGAACTATCATAGGACCCAGCAGTTCCACTCCTTGGTATACACCCCAAATAATTGAACACAAGCAACGAATACTTGTACACGCGATAGTCGTAAAGGGGGAAAAAACCAAATGTTCATCAACGGATGGATGGGTAAACAAAATGTGGTATATCCACACAGCAGAATATTATTCAGCCACAAAAATCTATGAACTACTGATGCTACGACATGGATGAGCCTTGAAAGCATTCTGCTGAGTTAAAGAATCCGGACATAAAAAAATCACATATTTCCTGATTCCATTACATTAAACATGCAGAGTAGGCAAACCCACAGAGATAGAAAGTTGGCTCTAGGGTTTTCTAGGGCCTGAGGGAGGGGGAAGCGGGGTATGACTGATTAATGGGCGTGAGATCTCCTTTTGGGGTGATGAACATGTCTTGGAACTAGATAGAAGTGATGGTTTCACAACACTGTGGATGTACTAAATGTCAATGAATTGTACAGTTTAAAATGGTTAATGGTTAATTCTATGTTATGTGAATTTTGCCTCAATAAAAAAAGTCAGGGACTTTCAGGGTCACTTAGTAATCGTTTGTGAAAGTTAAATCTGAGGGTACTGGGATTTTCAATTAAACTCTGTTTGGAGAGGAAGTGGAAATAATTAGTTGCGTTTTGAACCTTTGAGTTTGATGTGTCCTTAGGGCATCTAGGTGAAGGTGCCGGAGCCAATTAGGATCACAAGTCTAGAGCTGGTCTCTAAGTCTGGACTGCAGCTGTAGATTTGAAGGTCCTCAGGCTGGAGGTGAAAGTTGAATCTATAAGCCTGTGTTCTCTTCGGAGGCCCAAGCACAAATGGAATGGAATGCAGGCCTGAGGGGAAGAAATCCCGTCATTGGCCCTGGATCATTCTTCCCTGAAAAGTTTCCTCATAGGTGTGGGCTTTATCTTCTTCATTCACTGTTTTCATTGAAACTGGAGTGTAGTATGTCAATTTCCACGTTGCAGAAAAGCCTTTGCTGGGCTGTGGTTGGCTTTCTCCCACACGCCAGCATAGTAAAAACTGTGACGTGTGTTGGCACACCACCGAAACAACTGACCACAGGTCCTTCCTTCTCAGCTTTCATCTCTCTGTCCCCGAGGAAGTGTGAAGAGGGTCCTCCCTCGCCTTTCTCAGCATTTGATCCCAGGTGTTTGTGGTGGGCTTACTGGAGAGCCCACTGATGTGTCACAAGAGATGTGATGCTGCGGCTGACAAAGCCGGGTCCCATAGTTTTTTCCAACTTATTTCTGACGTTTGAACTGGAACAAATTTCAGGGCCCAAATAATATTGAGAATGGCATTTTAAAAAGAAAACATGATACATTTGGTAACTGTTTGTTCTGGGTGAGGAGTGTCTGGGCATTTATTGTACCATTTTCTCCATGTTTTACGTGTTGAAAATATAAGAACTTTTTAACAGAATCTTTGACATTAGAGTCAGTTAGATTTCACACAAGTTTATTAAGCCTCAGTTTTGTTCCAGGCACTAAGCTAGGAAGTTTCAGACATGACTAGTGCCTGCATGATGGACCAGTTTGGGGATATTTCCTATTCCAAATAAACACCCTAAGCCTTAGGTTACAATAAATAATACTGTGAAGTAGGAATGTGGTTAACAGTTATCCCTTGAGTCAATAAGAGGTGAAGGTGAAATTTGGCATGGATAAGAAGTTTGGGGATAGGAGGCATTCCCTACCTCCAAGTGATAAACTTAACTTTTTTGTATATCTCCCAAAATAATATTTGGGGGAGGGAGGGGTTCAATCACATAGCTACATTTCATAGAGAGAGGAGTTGATTCCCCCAGCTACAAGCTGAACTTCCCAGAGCAGGCTGCTCTTGTCCACCCTCTGCTGAGTATTCTCAAGGCAGCCTCATCTGCCGGGTGCTGGTCTGAGGCAGGTCCTGCCGACAGCACCTAAATCTGGCCTTCCTGACACTGCCTTGATCACCGTGGGCTGTGGTGACCACAGGCCTGAACAGGCCTATCCTCCTTATGGCTTCTTGGGTGTGCAGATCTTTTTATCACTTAGGCAAATATATTAATATTTTCCTTTATGGTCTGTATTTTTTCTGTCTTGTTAAGGAAACCTCTCTACCATAAGGTCATAAATATATTCTATATTTTCTTTTAGAGTTGTAAAAAATTGTTTCTTACATTCAGGTCGCTAACAATCTTTCGTATCTTTGGTATGAATGGGGGATGTCATTTAATTTTGGCCCCTGTGCATAACCAATCGTCCTGCACCACTGATCAGAGTTCATCTTTTCTCCACTAATTTTTCATGTCTCTGTCATCTATGGAGTCTAAACATGAGGAGATCTGTTTCTGAACTTTCTACTTTCTTCCACTGGTCTTTTTTTTTTTTTTTTTTTTTAAATCCTTGTGTAAATACTGCATTGTCTTAATATAGCCTTGAACAAATATTGATATTTGGTAAGGTAAGCCTCCATTTTATTCTTCTCAAAATTTTTCTTGGTTATTCTAGGCCTTTTACTTTCATATTGAAATCTTAAAAACAACTTAAAGTGCTTGAAGAACTCTGTTAGGCTTTTGATGAGAACGTTATTCCATCCATGAGTTAATTTGGGGAGAACTGACACCTTTAAGAATATTGAACCTACTCATTCAAGGACAAAGTATATTTCACCATTTCTTGTTTAAAAATAACTTTCCCCATAAAAGTCTCACAAACCTATTATTTATTCCAAGATACCTTAGAGACTTTGCTCCTATTGCAAATAAATTATACTTTATGACTGTTTGTTGTAGGTGTCTAGAACCCAGTTGATTTTTCTGTATTCATCTTGTACCCGGAAACATTGCTGAACTCTTTTATTAGTTTGTAGGTCCTATTAGATTGCCCAATGACTTTTTTTTCCACTAATAAGTATTGCATTGATATAGGCACTCAAAATTATGGCTATACATGTATAAATTTTTTAAACTCCAGAATTTGAAATATATCACCTCGCTTATTTTCTATAAATCAATGTAATTTTGATTTGAGCTGGCAGGGAATCTAAACTTAATCAACCATTCTTGGGACTAACTTCACTAACTATGAGGGTCATGTCATAGTTCCAGGGTCTTCAACATGGCCAGACCTGGGGGTTTGGGAGAGCTCTCTCGAGTCACGTGTCATCAGTACAGTCGGTTCACTGCTGAGACATCTGCTCTCTCTGTGCAGTCTCCTTCAATCTCGTGGCTCTCTGCAACGTTCGTGCCCTTTTGGTGATTGTCTGGAAGGTGTAATGGGAGGTGAATCCCTGAGCGTGCTTCATCAGGCATCAGCAGCTATTCCGTGGACAGACTGGAAACAAGACATTGTGATGGAGAGAAAAGGAGAGCAGACTAGTAAAAGGGAGAGAGAGGAAGGGAGGGAGAAATCCATCTTATCGTCCGACGGTCACACGTCATAAGTAGTGCTCCTTCTTGGGCATGAAAGGAAGGGACAGAAGACTGAAGAGAAGGTGCCCTTTTAACAATCTCTCCTAGAAACCCTGCTCAGTGACTTTCCTGGGCTAAAACTGTGTCACACATAAACCCTTATGTGCAAAGGAGTCTGGGAGGGTGTGTATATTTAGCTGGGTACATTACGAAATGTAATGAGCAAATTTCTGAGCAAAATTGGAGTTCTTTAGTGAGGAAGAAGCGAGGATGGGCATTGGGCAGGAAACTCTCAATGTCAGCCACAGATAATAGCCTCCATTTCTAAAAGGAGGACACTAAGTCTTAAAGCTTCATCCACACACAGGAGCCGGGAAATCTTTCGGGCTGCTTGGGAGAATCTTAATAAAACTTATCTCCTAAGGGAGTCAGGGATGGACTCTGAAATGAAACTGTGTACCTCAGTTTGCCACCTTTGTATAATGAAACACTGCTAGAGCTTGGAGCTACAAGAGATGTTTTGATGTGGTTGCTGTGTTACCGGGGAGGAAGCTTGTAAGGCTAGACCTGAGGTTGTGCACAGGAAGTAATCTGCGCACCCCACCCCACCAAGTCCTCGGGTGGTGGCAGCTGAAGAGTTAGTGGGGAAAGTCACACCCGTCATTTTGTTTCTGCACCAGAGTGTCCTAAACAGCTATGGCGCTATGGTGTCTCCCCAGCCGGTGATAGGGACCCTGCTCTGGGACCACCAGGAGGTTTTTTATTGGATTAAAGAGGTCTTTGGACTACTTGCCTGGGCAGAGTTGGCTGTCCCCCCAGGGCCACAGCAGGAGCAGTTTCCCTCAGAATCTCAGGATATAGGTCCAAGCAGTGGCCAGCCTCCAAGATCCTCAGACCTCACCACTTCCTCTAGCCAGGCTGCCGGTGAGGGCCTGAGTGAGGTATAAAATTTCTTTCTGACACTTTTCCAATTTAACTCAGAAAGCTGCTCAAGGATACTCCGGACACAAGAAAATCACTTGAGACTACCTGCTCTCACCACCACCCCCAGGATGTGCAGAAGACCCGACCTTGTCCTGGAGATCGGGGCAGCTCTAAGAAGACCAGGCGACAGTCATCATGTGGGTGGTAGAGAGAATGCTCAGGGAGCTTGGAATTCACAAGGATACACACAATGTATTAAGTTTTCCCCAAAGGAATTTTGACTTGGATAAAAATTTTCTGTGTAGTGGTTAAGTGTGCCTACTCTACAGCCAGAACCACCGAAGTGTGAATCCTGGCTCCACCCCTGCCTAAATCCACAACCATGGAAGAGCGGCTTCACCTGCCTGTGCCTCCGTTTTCTCAACAGTAAAATAGTGATAATAACAGTACAACCTCATGGGATTGTTGTAGGAGCAAAGAAATGCATATAAAGCACTTAAAATAGTACCTATGCAGAATAGGTGCTCCATAAACGCTGTCTGTTCATCATTTTCCCCTTCTTACTGCAAGGGGCTCACAAGAGCTCACAGCTCACACCTCCCTGGGTTGCTGATTCCCCTAAGGCTTCGCTAAGAAGCGACAGCGGGATTGCACCATAAAGTGGGAGGGAGATTTTCTATCACCGTGTAACAAGTTACCACAAATTTAGCAGCTTAGAATAACACCCATTTCTGAGTTCATAGTTCTGTAGGTCGGAAGTCTGGGTGGGCTCAACTAGGCTCTCTGCTCAGGGTCTCTGAAGACCAGATCACGTTGTCAGCCAGGCTGGGGTCTCATCTGGAGGCTCTGGGAAGCCTTAGCGCCAAGCTCACTAAGGATGTCAGCATGAATCAGTTCCTGGCAGTTGTAGGACTGAGGTGCCATCTCCTTGCTGGCTATCAGCAGGGGGCAGCTCTCAGTTTCTAGAGGCTGCCCTCATTCCTTGCCACGTGGCCCCCTCCATCTCCAAGCCAGCAATGATACATCAAACCCTCTGCATGCCTGGGATTTCTATGACTTTTTCTTCTGCAACCAGCTGGAAAAACACTCTCTGCTTTTGAAGAGCTCATGTGATTAGGTTAGGTCCACCTGGATCATCTCCTTTTTGTCATATAACATAACATGACCACAGTCACACTCAAAGGGGAGGAGATTATACAAGGGTGAGAGTCACCAGGGGTCATTTTAGGATTCTGCCTGCCTCAAATGCCATGAACTCCAAGAGTGACAATGACAAAGACTTTAAATGGAATTAGGGAGAAAAACGGGGCAGGGACAGTTCAGGGTCACCTGAAGAGTTGAGTTTGGTCATCTCCATCCTAAGACATTAGGCCGTCTCTGTCTCAGATTCAAGATCACCTCCAGGGGTCAGACACTCAGGAAACACAAACAGCAACCCAAGTAAAAGGCATGTAGGCCATGAAGAAGCAAGAGCAGTTCCTGAGCAGGTGGAACTGTGAGCAGGCCTCAGGGGACATGAGGCAATGCTCACCTGGTTCTGACCTGAGGGGTCCTGATAGAGTGGTCCCAGGACTTAGACATCACGAGATATCAGCAGAAACTTGGGACATTCAGTAGATATTCAATGGATTAAGAAAAGGAGGATTTGCTTCTCCATGGGCTTCTTTAAGAAATTTGAAGACTATCTCAGGCAGAGGAATACTCACTGGCTCCTCTTCCAGTGGGAGGACTCCAATCCTGCCTACCTCACACTGCAGCTCAGAAACGCAGCTCAGAAACAGATCTGGGGGCTTCTACTCCAACAACTAGGGAGCAGACCCTGCCCCTGACAGGACAGTGATAACCACAGAGCAAAGAGGAGGTCCCGCTCAATATCCAGTGCAGACTCTGGTCACCACAACACCAATCACACTCCCTACCAAGGTGATAAAGGCCAGCATACACTGAGGAAAGAGGCAGCAGGCATCCAAACAGCCCTTGCACCAAAAATATTAAACCCACACAGGCTACACAGGGACACTCCCACATAAAAATAGCTCTCCAAGACCACAGTAGATAGTTGTTTCTCCTAAACTCATGGAGCAAGAGAAATATAAGTAAAATGAAGAAGCAGAGGAACAACTCCCAATTAAAAGATCAAGAGAATTCCTCTGAGAGAACAAACAATGAAATAGACCTCTTCAGCCATCATTAAAAAGTCTACAAATAACAAATGCTAAAGAGGGTGTGGAGAAAAAAGGAACCCTCCTAGGCTGTTGGTGGGAATGTAAATTGGTGCAGCCTCTACGCAAAATGGTACAGAGGTTCCTCAGAAAACTAAAACTAGAACTACCACATGATCCAGCAATCCTACTGCTGGGCATATAGCCAGACAAAACTATAATTCAAAAAGATGCAAGCACCCCTATGTTCATAGCAGCACTATTCAGAATAGCCAAGATATGGAAACAACCTAAATGTCCATCGATGGATGGATAAGGAACATGTGGTACATGTATACAATGGAATATTACTCAGCCATAAAAAAGAATGAAATAATGCCATTGGCAGCAACATGGATGCAACTAGATATTATCATACTAAGTGAAATAAGTCAGAAAGACAAATACCATATGATATCACTTATTTGTGGCATCTAAAATATGGCACAAATGAACATATCTATGAAACAGAAGGAGACTCACAGATATAGAGAACAGACTTGTGACGTTATCCTCCTGCTGGAGGGGACTAAGACACACCAACTACAGAGCTGAACTCAGACACACCAAGGTTTAGAGATCTGAGCAGGTCACAGTGTAGACATCAGCCAATTTATACTTTTATTATGACAACATATAAACAGATTTCAGCAAAGTGCCTTGTTCCAACTCAGCCGGCATATTGTGATAATTTTCTGACAGAAGGAAATAAACAAGCTTGAGGAGGAAGGAGAACAGCTGACGAGATCAGCCAGAGGAGCTGGGCTTTCCAGAGAGGCTGTCCAGGGCAGGAGCTGCTCTGCACACCAGGTGTTTGCCCTCAGCAGTGAAAGGAGAGTGGGAACTCAGTGGGCCCAGCCTCTCCCAGCTTGTGTGGGTTGTAATATTTCACTGGTATTCGCTATATTTTTCTTCCCCTGTTGTCTTTATTGTCAGAAGCAAATAATGGAAGAAAACCAAGAGCTTTGGTTTCCAGCCAATGCAGTGGCTCAGGTTCAGAAACCAAAGTGGTGGGTCTGGACTCTGAGTTAAACTGTGAGCAGTCTGGGTGGTCGAAACAATGTAGGGAGCAGAAGTGACCTGGTTGTTCTTCACTGTGTCTGTTTTTAAACTTTTAAAAAATAATACATCCTATATTTATCTATAAAAGCCCTCTGCATCCTTTTTATTGTTTAATAATAAATTAAATTTATTGAATCATACATGTTATTGAATCATAAATTTATTGAATCATACATGTATGTATTTTTTCAAAAAGAACTATGTTTAGTTGGTACAAAATTTAGGTTCGAGAAGCATAAAAAGTAAAAATACTTCTCTCACCTCTGACTCCTAGTCATCCAGTTTCCCTCCCTGGAAGAAACAAATCAATGATATATTTACTGAGATTTAGCCATGTTGATACATGTACGTATAATTCATTCATTTTGATGAACGCATAATATTTCAATATGTGCAAATAGCACAATTTTTTTATCCATTCTTTGGAAACTTAGGTTGTTTCCAATCTCTGCTGATAAAAACGATTGCAGTGAGCATTCTTTACCACGCCTCTAAGTTTACATGTGCAAGAATTTCTCTGGGGTATATCCTTAATGTGGGATGGCTGGGCTGTAGAGTATATGTACCTTCACTTGTCTTTGATATTGCCCAATGGTTTCACAAAGCTACTGTTCCATGTGATACTCCCAACACTACTTGTTATTGCAAAGCTTAATCATTTTTGTCAGTCTACTAGGTGTGAAATGGTAAATCCTAGTGGTTTTTCTTACCACTTCCCTGACTACTGGTAAGGTTTATTATCTTTTCAAGTATTTATTAGTCATTTGAGTTTGCTCTTCCATGAACTGTCTGTCATATCCCTTACACATTTACCCTTGAGTCATTTGTCAAGGATTTAAAGACTTCTTGATATATTCTAGATATCAATTTTTTAACAAATACTGTAAACATTATCCCCCAATCCAAAGGGGGTTTGTTTGTACTATTATGATGCCTTTGGCTAAACAGAAGATTTAAATATTCAAAGATTCCAATTCATTCATTTCTGCCTCTTGTCTTTGAATTCCATATAGTTTCTGGAAAACAGAAGAATTTAACTTTGGTAAAATCCCTCATTACTTCTCATAATGCTCAGGCCCTCCAGAACCTCTGTGTGTGTGACCACCTCAAGATAGTTACTTGAACATATCAGAGAACACTTTCCATCCTCAGCTGCGTGTGTGCATGCCTGGCAAATCTTACCTCCTTGGGAAGGTCAGGTTAGCCTGTAATAGTCTCCAATGATTTTTTTCCTTCAGAGTATTTGCCACCATTCATAATCATATACATGTGTGTTGATTTGGCTAATGTATGTCTCACTCCTCAAGATTAGAAATTGTATCTGTTATTTCTCACCATCTGATTGCCAGTGCTCTGTAGACTGCCATACACAGAGAAAGTACTTAACAGTACTTAATACATATTTTTGAATGAAAGAATCGCCCAGACATGGACATTGCATCTCCACCTGTATCATATTAAAACCCTTCCCTTAAGGACTTCTTCTCCAGTCTTCCTATGATTTGGCTTCCCATGTCAGTTTAAGCAGTGGAAAGGCTCAGAGTCTGCAGGAAGTAGCATCTCTTCCTTTGATCTAAGGCCCACAACAATCTCTTTATGAGGTTCCCACTGTGGCAACAATGGCTATAAAGAGTCAATGGCGCTTTTGACTCAGTGAACCCTAGGAGGGTGATTTGTGGTGACAGCAGGTAATTGCAAAATTGTGGTTATTGACTAATAAAAATGAGTCCTCAGGCTTAGCTCCCCAAGCATTTTGTATTTTTCTTATGACACATTTTCAAGGGATTATCTTAAATTTTTTAGATTTAGGGCAATTAAAGGAATGTCAAGGTTATATGATGACTGATTTGGTCAAGTTGGAATGTCTATCTTCCATTTGGACGCTATAGCACAGAGTTATGACATATGGACCCCACCCATAACCCTCCCATTGTCTGCCCATTACCAGTTTCCCTGAGTATATCATATGTACTCTCCTTCCCTTAGTTTGGCTAGACTTTGGATTAGAAGCAAGATGTCAGAATGTAACATTGATGTGGAACATCAGATACATCGTGTACAGTCACTTTATATAATGAAGGAAAAAGAAGGATGGAAATCACATAGGAAAGAGGGAGTCCAGTGGAATTCCTAAAGATGAAAATTTATTCTTCATGGAAAAAGGCAAAACTGAGGTTACACAATTGGTCTCTACTTTTAGAATGGCATCCTCCTAGAAAAGAAACTTAATGGTGGAAGGTAATGATACACAGGAAGGGGTATGCACATCACACCATTTAAAAGTAATCCAAAAAAGGCAAAGAGGATGAGAGTAAATGCCAGAAATGAAACAATCTACAAAGAGACAGAAAAAGTAAGAGATAAAGTTTTTGTTGCACAGATTGAGAAAAATGCAAAAAAGTGCTTGGAGACAATGAAGTCTAAAAGATTCCTCCAAGTCTGATTTCCTGGAGATCCCAAGAAGCTCTTGCAAAGTCAGTCTCTTTTTCTATCACTGACTCTTCAACAGTCTTCTGAGTATCAACTAAGTAATTTATAAACTATCAGTTTATTTCTCACTATCCCTCCCCTTCTTACTCCAGGTTCATCCCAAGCCTTAAAGTTCACATCTTTTCTATTTTGCCTCATTTTTATCATCCTCATTGTTCCCTGACAACATTAAGTAAAGCTCTACATGTGGGTGGTCCCCCAGGCTGGCATTGAGCATACAATAGTGCACAGTGTGTTATTCTTTGCCTGTTTTTGTCACTGTCTGATTGAATAATCACACAACTGTAAAACAGGAAGAATGAAGAATATGGAATAGTGGAGGAAAATACAACCTCTTTTGAGGCCAGCAGTTTTTTTGGTGACTTTGTAGCACTGAACCCCAATTCTTCTTTTATTACTGAAGTATTTGCCAGTATAGACATCTTATTTCCCCCCATGAGATGCTGTGCCCTTAAAAGGCACAGGATGTGCTTCCTTCCTTCAGTGGGGCTGAGAATCTCTGAACACTCTTTATAAGGCGGCAGTACTGGCTTTACTCTACCAATAGAAAGTATTTAGGTGAAATACCTGGTTGGTCCCCCAGAAACAGATTGTAAAAAGGGATAAGAAAGGGGTTTCCATCATAAACCTTGGTTAAACAGAGGGGAGGAATATCCAAGAACTACCAGGAGGGGATAACATTAGGAGGAAAGATTTTAATGGAAGTATATCCCTGGGGATTATCTTCTCTGTAATTTATGAGAAGACTCCCTCTGAGTTTTAACTTCCAGCCTGAGGTACAAGGAAACAAATGTCACAAATTGTACTTTACCACATTATCCTATCCTGACTCCTGTAGATAACAGAGCCTGAAGCAAGGATTACAGGGACAACACTTTATTTGGGAGGTGCAAGCCCCGGGCAATGACAGTTGAGAAGAAGAATGGAGTCAAGGAAAGATGCAATGCTTTCTCCCTTGGATCTCCTTGTTACATTCTCCCCCATTTTTTATCTATAGACATTCTTGAAAGGATCCCACTTGCGACATTTTCTAAACTCAAGCCTCCCAAGGAAAAGAGCTGAGAGAGGAATACCAGTGTCACACACTTTATTTGCAAAGCAGCCTGGAGAGAAGGGCTTTCTTGCATTCTTGTGGGGAAGATAGAAACCCCAATTTCCTTACTAGATAAGCAGTTGACTAAATGGTTTCTATAGGTTTTAAAGATATTATTAGATTAAGGAAACTTCTCTCCATTTTGGTCTGCTAAAATATTAACTTTGTTATCAAGAGAGGATGTTGAATTTTATCAAATGCTGTTGTTTATTAAGATAATAATATGGTTTTTCTCTTAGATCTGTGTGGCAAATTAATTGACCTAAGGTTAAGTGAGGTCTGCATTCGTATAAACCTAATTTGCTCATGATGTAGTGACCTGTTTATATATTGCTGGACTAATTTCAAGAGTTGATACTTTGTGTAGGATTTTTGTGTCTATGAATCATGCATGAGATTAACCTGTAAATTTCCTGTCTTATTCTGTTATTTGTATCAAGACTATGCCAGCCTTATGAAGTGAGATGGGTAGTGTTCTTTGTTTTACTCTTTTCTGGAAAAGTTTGTAGATGAAAAGTTTTCCTTCCTTGAATTCCAGTGGCAATATACAGTAAAGCCATCTAGGTTACTTGGAAAATTTTTGATTACTGATGCAATTTCTTTGGTAGATTCCATATTACCTGGAAAGTATGCAATTTCTTCTTGAGTAGGTGTTAGGCAATGATATTTCCATTTTGTCTAAAATTTCAAATTTATTAGCAGAAAGTTTCTTATAACATTCTTGACTTATCTTTTAATGTTCTGTGGCATTGGTTAAAAGAAAATTCCCTTTTTAGTTCCTGATATTAAATATTTGCACCTTCTTTTTTCCTGTGATAGTTTTCTATGGTTACTGTAAATATGGTAAATATCCATTTCCTTGTTTTTACTTTCAACTTTTTAAACCTGTCTATTGCACAGAGCATATATTTATGGTTTTATTTTTCATAGCTGATCTGATATTCTTTAACTTTTAATTGGAACATTCTGTATGTCTATATTTAATATATTTATTGATATACTTGCTTTTAAATCTACTCTTACTTTATCCTTTGTATTTGTCTTAACTATTCTACAGGGTTTATTTCCCTCTCCTTTCTTACTTTTCCTTGGATGGATTACTTTTTACCTTTCCTTTTTTCCCTTCTACTAATTTAGAAGTTATACATTGTTTGTATTATCTTGGTGGTTACATAAAAGTACTGCATGTTTTCTTAACTTATCAAAGATTAAATTTAATCAATAGATTTACCCTCCTCCCTGAAAAAACAAGAAACGCAGGACTTTTAATCTCATTTAATTTCTCCCAACATTTTTGCATTTTATTTCTACCCTGTTTTTTAAGTGCCATTAGACAATGTGATTATCATTATATAAACAATGTTCATTTTCCTTTAATAGTTACTAGACTAGTTTCGTTTTTTCTGCATTGTACTCTAATAATTTCTTCTACTATTTCTTCCAGTTAATAATTATTTTTTCTGCTGTCTGCAATCTGCAAGCAAATGATTCATTTAATTTTTTATTTTGTTATTTCATTTTCTACTTTTGGAAGTTCTGTTTAGTCCTCTATCAAATCATAATGACACTTCATATTTTCCTGTTCCCTCCAGTTTCTTTTTTAATAAATTTATTTATTTTTATTTATTTATTTTTGGCTGCATTGGGTCTTCATTGCTGCACACAGGCTTTCTCTAGTTGTGGCAAGTGTGGGCTACTCTTCGTTGTGGTGCACGGGCTTCTCATTGCGGTGGCTTATTGCGGAGCACAGGCTCTAGGCGCATGGGCTTCAGTAGTTGTGACACACAGGCTCAGTAGTTGTGCCTCGCAGGCTCAGTAGTTGTGGCTTGCGGGCTCTAGAGCGCAGGCTCAGTAGTTGTGGCGCACAGGCTTAGTTGCTCTGCGGCATGTGGGATCTTCCTGGACCAGGGCTCAAATCCGTGCCCCCTGCATTGGCAGGCGGATTCTTAACCACTGCGCCACCAGGGAAGTCTCCCCTCCAGTTCTTTTAAAATTTGTGCTATAATGTGTGCTAGATAATTCCAAAACCTCAAGAACTTGCTGATCTGTTCCTGCTAAAAGTCATTTCTCCTGGCTCTCATTCATTGTGCCATGTTTTCCTGTGTTCTCTGGTATTTTGACTATGTGCCACTTATTATGTTTAAAAAGATATTGTGTGTGTGATGGGGGAGGGTAGGGGATGGCAGGATTCCCTAGACTAAATGTATCTTCTTCGGAGAGGATTTGCTAATGATTCTACCTGGCATCTGAAGGCATTTCCCCTGTAAACCACCTGAAAACCAAGACCACTGCTTCAGACCCAATGAGAACCTAAGCTGTAAATCATGAAGAAGACAGGCCCTAGGTCATAGCTTCTCAGAGTCTTGTTGTTTTTCCCTTTTTTTTTTTTTTTTCTGCTTTGCTCAGTACCAAGGCTATCTTCTCTGTTGGGGGTACATTTCATTGTGTTTTATTTTTATGCTAAGGGGCAGCCCTTGGGGCCCCAGATGAACACAAGGAGAGTTTCTTTCTTGACTCTCCATATTGGTTGGACCCAAGGCCTTGACTTTCATCCTTCCGTCCCAAGAAATCACCAAAACCAAAGGCCAAATTGTTTAGATGACAAATACCTTTAGATACCCCAGACTTACATTTCTTAAAACAAAATTGGTAAACCATAGCTGTAAAACTTCCATAACTGAATGGAATGTCTGTCTTGTTTGGTATTTCAAGGCTTCCTCAAGTTACTGGGAGCCTAAAATTGCCTCCCTGCCAGATAAGATTTTAAGATTCACTGAGGCAAGCAATAATTAAAGCAAGCTAACATGGCTTCTGACCTCACTCTTTTCTTCCCTGGCTTCTTTGTCTCAGGTTCCGCCTCTGGCACCATCATCCTCCTTCCCTCCTATACCACCTATGCCTCCTCCATACCCTCAGTTCCCCCTACTAATTCTCTCATTGAACCTCCCTCTTTCCCTGAAACTCTCCCCGCTCCTATTTCCCCTGAACCTAACAGAACCTATCCCGTTAAAATTAAGCCTTCTGAGGACCCAGAGGCTAAACCCTGAATTTCTTATATTCCCTGGACTAAAGCAGAACTGTGAGACATAGTCAAAGATTTTCCCCAATTAACCAAAGATCATCACAGATTTGCTGAGAAATTTAATATAGTCATTCAAACTTATCAACCTGGTTTCTCTGATTTAATCAGCTAGTTCATATGCTTGTCAGTGAAGGCCAGGCCCAGCATTGGATGAAAACTGCTACTTGGGAAAATCCTGAAAGGTCTCTAGAATTATAACTGAGACACCAGCCCAACAACATTATATGATCAGGCTCAGGAAATTCTTAGGCAACTTTATCAGGCAATTCTCAGGGCTTTCCCATAGAGATTCCTAGTATTTGAATTGTCCTAACTGACCCCAGAGCTACACTCTTGGTGCTTGACTACTACAAAATAGTCCTTGCCTCGGGAGTACCAAAACAATTCAAATAGTAGGAATCTCTAATGAACCTCAAAAGGTTCCTGTCTCTGAACCTATTCCCTTTCATCTAGGCTCTTTGAAAGATACACACCACTTTCTCTTTAGTTTATCCACCCCTATCCATTTATCAGGCTGAGAAGTATCATGCCAGAATTTCTTTCTCCTAAAAAGGGAAAATAATTCTAGAATTTGACAGTAGAATTTGACAATTCACCACCAAGTGAATTAAATGACCATTTGACATCTTTTATTTGCTCCATCTCTGATGATACTAGAGCTGAGTCTGGAAACACTGATCATTTGTCCCTATTGAATCAGCCACTACCCTTCTTAAGGGCAAAATTTCCTACTGATACCAGCAAAATTCACAGCACACCTTCCATGGTGATTCAAACAGATTCCTCAGAACCTCTTCCCAGAATTGATCAATACCCATGAGTAATGAAGCCCCTCAAGGCATAAAACCCATAATAGAAGATTACAAGCTTCAAGGCCTCATTATCCCTTGTATTGTATGTAACACTCCCATTTTAAGGGTGAGAAAAAAAGGGC
The DNA here is from genome assembly GCF_003676395.1 of Aethalodelphis obliquidens. Taxonomy (NCBI): domain Eukaryota; kingdom Metazoa; phylum Chordata; class Mammalia; order Artiodactyla; family Delphinidae; genus Aethalodelphis; species Aethalodelphis obliquidens. The sequence goes on along the minus strand of NW_020837954.1, from coordinate 1,777,691 downwards.
TGAGGGTGGAGGTTTGTCTGGGACCTCCAAGTAATAAACAACATTGTTATCTCTTCACACCCTGTTGTTCCCAACCCGCATAAGCTACTAACATCCATTCCCACTGGAAACAAATCCTTTCCTGTAAGTGATTTATGCAGTGCATTCTTTAGTATTCCTGTTGATAAAGCTTGCAAATACTTTTTTTGCCTTCACTTGGGAAGGAAATCAATTCAGTAATGCCTCAGGGTTTTAATGAGGAAATGCCTCAGGACAGTTTTTACTGAGAGTCCTAATTTCTCACAGACCCTGAAGACTGGTCTAGATGATATAAAATTCTCTAGAGGTTCTACTTTGTTGCAGTATGTGAATGATTTGCTTCTTTGCCCTCCTTCTCAAGCCTCCTCACAAGAAGACAGCATCCACTTGCTAAAGCTTTTAGTCTTAAAGGGACATAAGATCATCAAGGAAAAATTACAGTTTGCCCAAAACCATGCTTCTTAGTTCCCTGTGAAAAGACCTAGAAATAAGATATATACATTTTCAACTTTAAAAAGTAATGCCAAACTGTTTTCCCTTGTAAATATAACATTTTACACACTCAACAACAATAGATGAGAGTTCCTGCCACTCTACTTCTTTGTCAATACTTGATACTGACAGATTTTGAAAGGTTTGATAATCTGTAAAATGTGAATGTATCTAATTGTGGCTTAATTTTCACTTCTCTTACTATTAATGCAACTTAGTATCTTTTCATCTTCATGAGCTGTGTTTCCTATTTTGTTTGTTTCTGTTGTTTGTTTATTTTTGTTTTTTGGTCGCACTTCATGGCTTTCAATCCAGGGGACGGCATTGAAAGAGCCAAGGCTAACCACTGGATTGCCAGAGAATTCCTTTTTTTTTTTTTTTTTTTTTTATTTTGGCCTCACCACATGGCTTGCAGGATCTCAGTTCCCCACCAGGTATTGAACCTGGGCCGCAGCAGTGACAGCACTGAATCCTAACCACTAGGCCACCAGAGAACTCCCTCCTATTTTCTTTGTCTTTTCCTAATCTTAATGTAGTTAAATTTATCAGTATTTTATCAATAGTGAATTTTGAGACTTGTTGAAGATTGCTAACAGTTTATCAAAAATTTGTTTTTTCTTCTTCCTGGGCACACAGCTAGACTACATTTCACAGCTTGTATTGTTAAATGTGTCTAGGTGGCTGAGTTCTAACCAATGGAATGTGAGTAGACATGATGTGTGCCACTTCCTGGCTTGACCCAAAAAGCCCTACCAACACCTCAATGCTCTTTTCTCCCTTGATTAGGTTAGAAAAACCCCAGGGGATAGTGGAAGCCACGTTTTGAAGATGACAGGGCTGCCATTGGATTAACTGCTTGGAGGAGAGCCACCCTTCCAGTCATGTGTACCCTCTTTAAACTTACAGAAGTGAAAAATAAACTTCTATAGTGTTTGAGAAACTATACCTTAGTGGTCTATTTGTTAGAGCTGTTATCATTAGGCTGACAATACATGTTTAAGATATTCTTCATTAATCTGAGATCAGAACAATAACTCCTACATTTTTTGCTAAAAGACTGAAGCATTTCAGTAAAGAACCAGATGAATTATTGGACAAATAAGTAATCTTGATCTTTTGCCCATTCCCATCTGTTATGGGCTGCGTTGTGTAGTGGTGTCACCCAACCCCCACCCCTCCCAGCCCCAGGATTCATGTGTTGAAGTCTTTATCCCCAGTACCTCAGAATGTGACTTTGTATGGAGATGGAGCCTTTAGAGAGATAATTAAGTTAAAATGAGATCATCAGGGTGGGCCCCGATCCAGTCTGACTGGTATCCTTATAAAAAGAGGAAATTTGAGTATAGGTCTATACAGAAGGAAGACACTGTGAAGACACAGGGAGAAGACAGCCATCTTCAAGGCAAGGAGAGAGGACTCTGAAGGAACCAGTCCTGCTGGCACAGTCATGTTGGACTTACAGCCTACAGAACTGAGAAAAGAAATTTCTGTTCCAGCTGATTTAGTTTCTGGTGAGGTCTCTACCTGGCTTGTGGACAGCTGCTGTCTTCACATGGCCTTTCCTTGGCGAATGTGTATGGAGAGAAAGAGAGAAAGCTTTCTGGTGTCTCTTCTCCTAAGGACACTAATCCAATTGGATGGGGCCCCACCCTTATGACATCATTTAGCTTTAGTTGCTGCTTTGGAGACCCTGTCTCCAAACACAGCCACACAGGGATTAGGGCTTCAAGACATGAATTTTAGGGGTACACAAACATTCAGTCCATGACAAATGTCTACTGCTACATGCAACAATATGGATAAATGTCAAAAATGTAAGTGAAATAAACCAGACACAGAAGAATACATACTGGGTGATTCCATTCACATAAAGTACAAAAATAGGTAAAAGTAATCTATGTTTCTTGAAGACAATTTAATGCTTTGGATTGGGAGACAGTGACTAGAGTAGAGCACAAAGTGGTGGGACTTTGGGGGGCTGGTAATGTGTGGGTTATTGATCTGGATCCTGGTTACATGGGTATGTTCAATTTGTGAAAATTTATCTAATATGTTTATATTGTAAATTGTACTTTATTAATAAATTTTTTAAATGTGCTAAGATCATGTTCAGAAAAAAAATGAAGGAAACAAACAAAAACATACTATACACACATGCACACACAAATATACATGTACACATATATACATGTGTGTATGTAATCATATAAAAAGTGTACATAAAACAATATGCATACTTGTGTCTATATACATAAGTATAAATATACATATAAGATATAGGTATAGATATAGATATTTGACTTCAAAAAGCTACCTTCGCACATATATAATCCATTTGAGGAACCATTTCTATGGTTAACATGTTTAAGAAGCCTCTACTATAGCCCAATCCTCTTTTATGAGATGAAGACAATGAGGCCCAGAGAATAGCAGCTGCGCCACATCACTGAACAGGAGACCAGGGCTCCTAACCCCCAACTCAGGTCTCTTCCTACTGAGAGATAAAGTCTCAGAGCTGCAAAAGGTCTTAAAATTGATCTTATGCCCCCAGCCATGATAACCTCCCAGTCCTCCTGACAAAGGTGTTTTCCAGCCTGTGTTGCAACAGTTCCCTGCAGAGAAAGCACCTGAGCAGCCCTCCCAAGAGAACTCTGTCAGAACACTCTTCTTTGCTGAGCTGAAATCTGCCTGCTGTGACTTCCACCACTTCTGAGAATGATATAGAGGAAAGTTTGCAGCTTGCCAGGCATGTGTCCTCTGTGTGTGTGTGTGTGTGTGTGTGTGTGTGTGTGTGTGTGTTTCTACACAGTTTCTGTAACCATGTAACCTTGGGCACATCATTTAATATCTCTGAGTCATTTTCATTTTAAAATGTGATTAATAATAATGACCAGGCAGAAGGTGGAGAATTCAATGAGATAACATATATAAATTATATATGCTTTGGAACATAATATGGTGTGGGTTATTATTAATGCTCTTTGCCTTCCCTCTTCCCAGATTTCCCCTACATTATATTTGTGTTAAAAACAAACAAACAAACAAAAAACCACACCAAGTGACAGCCTCAAATTTTTTTTTCCTTCAGTACACGGGCCTCTTACTGTTGTGGCCTCTCCCGTTGCGGAGCACAGGCTCCAGACGCACAGGCTCAGCGGCCATGGCTCATGGGCCCAGCCGCTCCGCGCCATGTGGGATCTTCCCGGACCGGGGCACAAACCCGCGTCCCCTGCATCGGCAGGAGGGCTCTCAACCACTGAGCCACCAGAGAAGCCTCAGCCTCAAAATTTTTGAAGCTAGCTATGATATGCACCCATATCCCAGTCCACTTTTTCCTACATGAGTCAGCTGGGAGTTACCTTATCAGTGAAGACTCTTTCCTCTGGACACTGAGTAGAACCCAGTGTGGACACCATCTCAGGACACAGCTTTCCTCTTCTTTTCTCTTTTAACCTCTATGGAGTCAAGAAAAAAGCCTGACCTCCCTGCCCCTGTAAGACGGTAGCAAAGATGATATTCCTGGGAGAAAGGGGCCAAGCCATAGGATACAAGTCAATGCTAATTCTACTGATTCTGATCCCCATTATATTCTCAGAAGTTACCAAGTACCATTTATGTATATTTATCTGTAGGTATTTAACATGCTCATACCTGCACAGCCAAAATCTTAGCATATGATGCCAAAGGAAGCTGGAAAACCACAAAGGTGGAATTCAATGTCTTGGTGAATTAAACATGGTCCAGTAACAGATCAATCCTCAGGCTTCCAGGTTTAGAAAACTGAAATCAGGGAACATAAAAAATATCTAGAGGTTTGTAGTCATATCCTGGAAGTTCTGACAAATGAATGCTAATAGAGACTACAGAGAGACTAACATGGTCATTGGTATCACAGGAAATCATCCTGCCACAGTTCCTTTGGTAAAATGTTCTCAGCAGCCCAGCAGGTTTCTGCAGTGCCTGATTTCTCTTGGGCAGACTTTGAAGGGCTGAGTGGAATGGTCCAGATCTTGCTTTGTTCATATATATGGTTCCATATATATGGTTCATATATATGGTTGCTTCTTGGTACTTGGTCATAAACAGAGAAACATAATAGTAGGGGATATCTACAACTAGGAGATGACATACCAAGACTGAAAGACAGATAGAAGATGTGACACAAAAATTCTTAGGTGTGAATTAGATTTTTGAAAAACAACACTTTGTTACATGTGCCCTGAACTGTGAGATAGAGAGAAAGGAAGATGAACAGTTTTGCAGTCATATGCTGGAGGTTCTTGTAAATGATTCAGCAGCATCTCTCTTACCTACCCCAAACCAAACCATTTGCCACATCCCATACAGACATGGTGAGAAAGCACATAGCACTAGACCTTGAGTGAGATGGGAAGAGAACAAACCCATTCACTCCAGAAGCTTAAGGTGAGAACTTTAGGCTTTGTGGGAACAAAATGCTTGGGGAAAGGAAATGGTCTTGCTGGGCAAAGATCCTAGGGAGATAAAGATTCTCAGGTGGGGAGCAGAGGGTAGCGGGGTCTTAAGTGAGATCCAAAGTCACATCAAAGGCAACATCACAACCTGGAACATCACTCCCTTCTAATTCACTCCCACCCAGAAGTGCAGTCAATACCAACTGATTTCTTGGCTTCTGTATATTTATATTTTCCCTTAGTTTGCTGGGGGTAGGCACACCATTCTCAATCAAGCCCACTTCTGCTCTCCTTTCCTCAGTAATCTTCCTCCTACTCATCACCTCAGATATCTAAACACTCAACAGTTTTACTGAATTATCCCCAATCCAACATCCAGACCTTCCTCTTTGTTGGCTGAGCAATGAGTAGAGTAGGCAACAAGGGAAAATTAAGGGTGTTCTAGTGTTTAACATTACTCTGGAAATCCCATAGATGTATATCTGTCATAAAGATATTTTCTCTCCACATCCCTGCCATCTCACTCCATCATAACTAATACAGAAACAAAATGGGTACTACTTCCCCACTCCATCACATGACCTAGGTTCATCTTCACTGACAGTTCTTTCCCTTAAAGCTGTCTTTGATGTCATGTAAGCACCCCAGAAATTCTGACTCTCATCCTAGCCTCCTAATAGAAATGCAGGGATAACACCTGAGGCAGGAATCTCTTCTCAACGACAGGGCTCAGTCTCATTGTTGATCAGCTGGGGTCACGTTCTGACACCTTGCACCTGTAGGTTCTGATTTTAGCCATAACAAGAGTGATCAGGCTCAGGGAAACTCGTTTCTAGCAACAGACTCCAATGCCATGCATGAGTGTGGGAAGGTGAGAGTGAGGCAATGTCATGTCATTGGGCCATTGCCATGGCCCTACCCCCTTCCAATAGGCACTAATTATGAGAGGTTAAGGCCCAAGGGGATTAAACATTATGAGCCAAGCATGACATTATCTTGCATATTGGGGAAACCATCAGGATATAAAGGATAAAACCAAAGAGAATATGTGATCCAAATGAACTTTTCCAACACAGTATGGTAGCCACTGAGGCACCTTTTATTTCTAAGAGAAACAGAGGTGTACATTATAGACATAGACAGAAACTTTTATTATTCAGCATCCCCTTAATTTTTCCCCAGAATACAGGGGGAACAATATAGGAAATGGTCAAGTTACTGGAGCTATGGATAAGATCACAGACTTTGGAATCAGATCTCTCTACTCTCACAAGCTGAGTGAGGTAAAACAAGTTCCTTTCCCTCTCAGTGTCTCAGTTTCTCTCATGTATGGAAGAAATGTCCATAGCTAACTCGGAAGGTGGAGTGAGGACCTATGATCAGTGATCAAAAATATTAACCACCCAGTCACTCCCATCAGGAAACTTGCATAAGCCACTTAGATAGCCTCATCCACCAGAGGGCAGAGAGCAGAAGCAAGAACTACAATCCTGCAGCCTGTGGAACAAAAACCACATTCACAGAAAGATAAACAAGATGAAAAGGCAGAGGGCTATGGACCAGAAGAAGGAACAAGATAAAACCCCAGAAAAATAACTAAATGAAGTGGACATAGGCAACCACCCAGAAAAGGAATTCAGAGTAATGATAGTGAATATGATCCAGCACCTCGGAAAAACAATGGAGGCAAAGATCGAGAAGATGCAAGAAATGTTTTACAAAGACCTAGAAGAATTAAAGAACAAACAAACAGAGATGAACAATACAATAACTGAAATGAAAACTACACTAGAATGAATCAATAGCAGAATAACTGAGGCAGAAGAACGGATAAGTGACCTGGGAAACAGAATGGTGGAATTCACTGCTATGGAACAGAATAAAGAAAAAAGAATGAAAAGAAATGAACACAGCCTAAGATACCTCTGGGACAACATTAAACACAACAATATTCGCATTATAGGGGTCCCAGAAGGAGAAGAAAGAGAGAAAGGACCCGAGAAAATATTTGAAGAGATTATAGTCAAAAACTTCCCTAACATGGGAAAGGAAATAGCCACTGAAGTCCAGGAAGCACAGAGAGTCCCATACAGGATAAATACAAGGAGAAACACACCAAGACACATAATAATCAAATTGGCAAAAATTAAAAACAAAGAAAAATTCTTAAAAGAAGCAATGGAAAAATGACAAATAACATACAAGGGAACTCCCATAAGGTTAACAGCTGATTTCTCAGCAGAAACTCTATAAGCCAGAAGGGAGTGGCATGATATACTTAAAGTGATGAAAGGGAAGAAGATACAAACAAGATTACTCTACATGGCAAGGATCTCATTGAGATTTGATGGAGAAATCAAAAGCTTTTCAGACAAGCAAAAGCTAATAGAATTCAGTACCACCAAACCAGCTCTAGAACAAATGCTAAAGGAACTTCTCTAATTGGGAGACACAAGAGAAGATAAGGACCTACAAAAACAAACCCAAAACAATTAAGAAAATGGTAATAGGAACATACATATCAATAATTACCCTAAACATGAATGGATTAAATGCTCCAACAAAAAGACACAGGCTTGCTGAATGCGTACAAAAACAAGACCCATATATATGCTGTCTACAAGAGACACACTTCAGACCTAGGGACACATTCAGACTGAAAGTGAGGGGATGGAAAAAGATATTCCATGCAAATGGAAATCAAAAGAAAGCTGGAGTAGCAATACTCATATCAGATAAAATAGACTTTAAAATAAAGAATGTTACAAGAGACAAGGAAGGACACTACATAATGATCAGGGGATCAATCCAAGAACAAGATATAACAATTATAAATATATATGCACCCAACATAGGACCACCTCAATACATAAGGCAACTGCTAACAGCTATAAAAGAGGAAATCAACAGTAACACAATAATAGTGGAAGACTTTAACACCTCACTTACACTAATGTACAGATCATCCAAAGTGAAAATAAATAAGGAAATAGAAGTTTTAAATGACACAATAGACCAGATGGATTTAATTGATATTTATAGGACATTCCATCCAAAAACAGCAGATTACACTTTCTTCTCAAGTGCACATGGAACATTCTCCAGGATAGATCACATCTTGGGTCACAAATCAAGCCTCAGTAAATTTAAGAAAATGGAAATCATATCAAGCATCTTTTCTGACCACAACACTATGACATTAGAAATCAATTACAGGGAAAAAAAACAAAGAACACAAACACATGGAGGCTAAACAATACGTTACTAATATACGTTACAATACGTTACTAAATAACGTTACTAAATAACGTTAACTAATAACTAAATAACGTTACTAAACGTTAACTAAATATTTAGTTAACTAAATATTTAGTTAACTAACGTTAACTAAATAACGTTACTAAATAACGTTAACTAATAACGTTACTAAATAACGTTACTAAATAACTAAATAACGTTACTAAATAACGTTACTAAATAACGTTACAATACGTTACTAAATAACCAAGAGATCACTGAAGAAATCAAAGAGGAAATCAAAAAATACCTAGAGACAAATGACAATGAAAACATGATGATCCAAAACCTATGGGATGCAGCAAAAGCAGTTCTAAGAGGGAAGTTTATAGCTATACAAGCCTACCTCAAGAAACAAGAAAAATCTCAAATAAAATATCTAACCTTACACCTAAAGGAACTAGAGAAAGAAGAACAAACAAAACCCAAAGTTACTAGAAGGAAAGAAATCATAAAGATCAGAGCAGAAATAAATGAAATAGAAACAAAGATACTACAAAAAAAGAAATTACAGACCAATATCACTGATGAATATAGATGTAAAATTACTCAACAAAATACTAGCAAACTGAATCCAACAAAACATTAAAAGGATCATACACCATGATCAAGTGGGATTTATCCCAGGGATGCAAGAATTCTTCAACATATGCAAATCAATCAATGTGATACACCATATTAACAAATTGAAGAATAAAAACCATATGATCAGGCTTCCCTGGTGGCACAGTGGTTGAGAGTCCACCTGCCGATGCAGAGGGCACGGGTTCGTGCCCCGGTCCAGGAGGATCCAACATGCCACGGAGAGGCTGGGCCTGTGAGCCATGGCCGCTGAACCTGTGCGTCTGGAGCCTGTACTCTGCAGCAGGAGAGGCCACAGCAGTGAGAAGCCCGTGTACCGCAAAAACAAAAACAAACAAACAGAAAACAACATATGATCATCTCAGTAGATGCTGAAGAAGCTTTTGACAAAATTCAACACCCATTTATGATAAAAACTCTCCAGAAAGTGGGCATAGAGGGAAACTACCTCAACATAATAAAGGCCATATATGACAAACTCACAGCAAACATCATTCTCAATGGTGAAAAACTGAAAGCATTTCCTCTAAGATTAGGAACAAGACAAAGATGTCCACTCTCGCCACTACTATTCAACATAGTTTTGGAAGTACTAGCCACGGCAATCAGAGAAGACAAAGAAATAAAAGGAATACAAATTAGAAAAGAAGAAGTAAAACTGTCACTGCATGATACTATACATAGAGAACCCTAAAGATGCTACCAGAAAACTACTAAAGCTAATCAATGAATTTGGTAAAGTTGCAGGATACAAAATTAATGCACAGAAATCTCTTGCAATCCTATACACTAATGATGAAAAATCTGAAAGAGTAATTAAGGAAACTCCCATTTACCACTGCAACAAAAAGAATAAAATACCTAGGAATAAACCTACCTACGGAGACAAAAGACCTGTATGCAGAAAACTATAAGACACTGATGAAAGAAATTAAAGATGATTCCAACAGATGGAGAGATATACAATGTTCTTGGATTGAAGAATCAATATTGTGAAAATGACTATACTACCCAAAGCAATCGACAGATTCAATGCAATCTCCATCAAATTACCAATGGCATTTTTTATGGAACTAGAACAAAAAATTTTAAAATTTGTATGGAGACACAAAAGACCCCAAATAGCCAAAGCAGTCTTGAGGGAAAAAACCGGAGCTGGAGGAATCAGACTCCCTGACTTCAGAGTATACTATAAAGCTACAGTAATCAAGACAATATGGTACTGGCACAAAAACAGAAACATAGGTCAATGGGACAAGATAGAAAGCCCAGAGATAAACCCACGCACCTATGGTCAAATAATCTATGACAAAGGAGGCAAGGATGTAAAATGGAGAAAAGACAGTCTCTTCAATAAGTGATGCTGGGAAAACTGCACAGCTACATGTAAAAGAATGAAATTAGAACACTCCCTAACACAACACACAAAAATAAACTCAAAATGGATTAGAGACCTAAATGTAAGACCGGATACTGTAAAACTCTTAGAGGAAAACATAGGAAGAACACTGTTTGACATAAATCACAGCAAGATCTTTTTTGATCCAACTCCTAGAGTAATGGAAATAAAAACTAAAATAAACAAATGGGACCTAATGAAACTTAAAAGCTTTTGAACAGCAAAGGAAACCATAAAAAAGATGAAAAGACAACCCTCTGAATGGGAGAAAATATTTGGAAACGAATCAACAGACAAAGGATTAATCTCCAAAATATATAAACAGGTCATGTAGCTCAATATTAAAAAAACAAAGAATCCAATCCAAAAATGGGCAGAAGACCTAAATAGACATTTCTCCAAAGAAGACATATAGATGGGCAAGAAATACATGAAAAGCTGCTCAACATCACTAATTATTAGAGAAATGCAAATCAAAACTACAATGAGGTATCACTTCACACCATTTAGAATGGGCATCATCAGAAAATCTACAAACAACAAATGCTGGAGAGGGTGTGGAGAAAAGGAACCCTCTTGCACTGTTGGTGGGAATGTAAATTGATACAGCCACTAGGGAGAACTGTATGGTGGTTCCTTAAAAAACTAAAAATAGAATTACCATATGACCCAGCAATCCCACTACTGGGCATATACCCTGAGAAAACCATAATTCAAAAAGACACATGCACCCGAATATTCATTGCATCACTATTTACAACAGCCCAGGTCATGGAAGCAACCTAAATGTCCAGTGACAGACGAATGGATAAAGAAGTTGTGGTACATATATACAATGGAATATGACTCAGCCATAAAAAGGAACGAAATTGGATCATTTGTTGAGACGTGGATGGATCTAGAGACTGTCATACAGAGTGAAGTAAGTCAGAAAGAGGAAAACAAATATCGTATATTAATGCATATGTGTGGAACCTAGAAAAATGGTACAGATGAAACAGTTTGCAGGGCAGAAATAGAGACACAGATGTAGAGAACAAACGTATGGACACCAAGGGGAGAAGTGGCGGGGTGGTGGCGTTGTGGTAGTGGGATGAATTGGGAGATTGGGATTGACATGTATACACTGATGTGTATAAAACTGATGAGTAATAAGAACCTGCTGTATAAAAAAATAAATAAAAGAAAATAAAAGAAAAATAAATAAATAAAATTTTAAAAAAGGAAAAAGAAATATTAACCAGCATTATCATGTTGGATATTATTCTTTCATTGGTTCAGTGGGCTGATTAATCATACCTCCTTTTACAAATATATGTTTTTATTATTACTTATTTTTACTTAGACACAGATTCTTAAAGTTACAAGTCCCAAATTGTTTTCACTACCTCTTAGTGTGGCTCCCTTTGGTCACATCTAGGAAGAAATTTGGTCTCTCCACTAAGGCTTTTTCCAGGTGGGGGTTCTTTCTTAGGAAGTTTCCTGTATGATGCTCTTCTCCACATGTGTCCACCTCAGTAAGCTTTCCTCTGCCTTATATTTGTGTTACTGTTTCTGGATTTGGGAGGGATACTACACAGTCTTGGCCATTTGACTAGCCATTGAAGTTTAAAGAAAAATTTTCCCAAACTCCCTACATCCTCCCTCTTCAGCCTAATCAGCATATCATGTCAACATGGCTATATTCAGGACCTCAACCCAACTCTTGAATAATCAATCCAAATAGGGAGGGGGATAGAAATGAGGGTGGCAGGAAAGGGCAGGACCTGAGACTCTGAAGTTCCAGGTCCTCCTGTAACATCTCCTTCCTGTATGAGAAGCTGATACTAAAGCAAGGGAGTAGTTAGTGAAATTGTGGGACCTCTAGCAATTCAGAGAGGAATCACCTGGGCAGGGATGGACACAAAGCCCTGAAATTCTCCAGCTTAAAGACAACAGAAATGACACACACACATCATAGACACAGAGCAAATAAATGTTCCATAGAGCTGTGCTCTGCTGACTCTGTTACCCCTCATCTTGTCTGATCAATCTGTCACTTTAGTCTTCAGACAACACTGAAAGCCATGAAAAATATTCTGAAACATCTCCCTGGTTTCTGTACTTACAGAGATTGAGCCAGTCTTCGTAGGGGCAATTAGACAGAGATAAGGTAACAGAGACTTCAGTGACCACACAAACATGGAATATAGTCCTTGCAAAAATAGTTCAGAAAAGTCACTAGACAAATGGATGACTGTATCATTCAACAAACAATACAAGCAATCCCTGGGGGATGGGGACAGTGCAATTCCCAGAGTACAGTATTGTATTCAAAATATCCTGTTTTCAATGAAAATATGCAAATACAAAGGAATAAGAAAATATGGTCCATTCACAGATGGAAGAAAAGAACTTGACAGAAAACATTTTTGAGGAAACCTGGACACAGATTTTTAATTGACTGTCTTAAAAGTACTCAAAGAGCTGAAAGAGACCATGAAGGGAACTAAAGCAAATCAGGAACAATATATGAAAATGTAGAGAATGTCATAAAGAGATAGAAATTATAATTCTGGAACTGAAAAGTACAACAACTGAAATGTAAAATTCAAAAGAGAATTTCAAAAGTAGATCTGACCAGGCAGAAGAAAGAAACAATGAACTTGCAGGGAAAATAAAATAACCCAGTATGAGGAGCAGAAAGGAAAAAATAATGAAGAAAAATAAACAGAGCTTAAGGGATCTATGAGACAATATCAAAAGTATCAACATAAGCATTATGGGAATCATAGAAGAAGAAGAAAGAAGAGTCAGAAAAAACACCTGAAGAAGTAATGGCCAAAAATATCCCAAATTTGATGAAATACAGGAATATGTGCTCAACAAACTCCAAGCAGGATAATCTCAAAGAGATCCACACTGAAACACACTACAACCAAACTGTCATGAGCCAAAAACAAAGAGAAAATCTAGAAAGCAGCGAGAGAGAAGTGACTCATCATGGACAAGTGATTTTCAATGAGATTAATGGTCAATTTCTCATCAGTAACCATAGAGGCAGTGAGATGATATATTTAAAGTGCTGAAAGAAAAAACAAAAAACTGTCAACCAAGAATTCTATATTGGCAAAACTTCCCTTCAAAAATGGAGAAATAAAATATTCTCAGACAAACAAAAACTTTGGGAATTAATCATTAATTCCTGCCCTGTAGACCTGCCCTACAAGAAATGCTAAAGGGGGGTCCTTCAAGTTGAAACCTAAGGACAAGAGATGGCAACTTGAAGCCAAATGAAGAAAAAAGATCTCTGGTAAAAATAACCACATAGATAATTACAAAAGCTAGTAGTATTGTATTTTGGGCTTATAATTTCTTTTTGTTTCTTGTAGGATTTAAAAGACAAATGCATTAAAAGAAATTATAACCTATGTAATGGACACACATGTAAAAAGATATAATTTGTGTCAATAACAAGATGGAGATGGAGCTGAATAGGATCAGAGTTAATGTATGTTGTTGAGGCTAAATTGGTATATATTCAAACTATATTGGTATAAATTTAGGGCATTAAATACAGTAACCATTAAGAAAGTAACTTTAAAATATACAGAAATGGAAATGAAGAGGTATTTAAAATAGTACAGTAGAGGGTCTTCCCTGGTGGCGCAGTGGTTGAGAGTCCACCTGCCGATGCAGGGGATGCGGGTTCATGCCCTGGTCTGGGAAGATCCCACATGCCGTGGAGTGGCTGGGCCCGTGAGCCATGGCCGCTGAGCCTGCGTGTCCGGAGCCTGTGCTCCACAACGGGAGAGGCCACAACAGTGAGAGGGCTGCGTAAAGCAAAAAAAAAAAAAAAAAAAAAAGTACAGTAGAAAAAAAAAGCAAACAAAAAAGAAGGCAATATTGGAGGAATTGAGAAACAGAAAATATATAAAAACCAAATAGCAAAATGGCAGAGGTAAGCCTATCATTATCAGTAATCATTTAAATTTTAAGTGGATTAAACTAACCAATTAAAAGATAGAAATTGGAAGAATAAATTTAAAAATATGATTCAAGTCTATGCAGCTTTCAAGAGACTCCCTTTAAATACAAAGACAAAAATGTTGGAAATGAAAAAGTAGAAAAAGATATTCTATGCAAATAGCAACCCAGAGGAAACTGGAGTGGTTATATCAATACCAGGTAAAATAGATTTTAAGTGAAAAATTGTTAAAAGAGACAAAGGACATCATATATTGACAAAAGGTCAATTCATTAAGAATACATAACACACCAAACATCAGAACTCCAAAATATATGAAGAAAACATTGAGATAATTGAGGAGAGAAATAGACAGTTTTATAAACATAGTTGGAGACTTCAATACCTTACTTTCAATTGTAGATAGAACATCTATAAACCAATTAGAACAAACAGACATACAAAACACTCTGACAGCAGTATGCTACACGTACTTCTCAAGTGCATACACAGAATTCTCTAGGATACACCATAGGTTAGGCCATAAAACATTTCTCAATACATTTTAAAAGATTAAAATAATATAAATTATCTTCTTCAACCACAATGGAATGAAGCTAGAGATCAATAAGAGAAGGAAAACTGGAAAATTCACAAACATGGAAATACATGGAAATTAAACAACACAATCTTAAGTAACCAGTGGGTCTAAGAAAAAATTGCAAGAGAAATTAGAAAGAACTTTGGGACAAGTGAATATGAAAACACAACATACAAAATGTATAGGATGCAGTAAAAGCAATGCTCAGAGGAAAATATATAGCTATAAATGACTACATTAAAGAAAAAGAAAGATTTCTAATCAACAACACAAATTTAAGCCTAACAAAACTAAAAATAGATCAAACAACCCAAACCAGCAAAAGGAAGGAAATAATAAAGATTAGAGAAAAATAATCAAAATAGAAAGCATCAACAAAACCAAAAGTTTGTTCTTTGAAAAGATCAACAAATTTGACAAACTTTTAGCTAGACCAACAACAACAAAAAAAGAAGACTCAAATTAAGAAAATCAGAAATGAAAGAAGGGGACATTACTACCAACCTCAGAGAAATTAAAAGGATTATTAGAGAATGCTATCAACATTTCTACACCAAAAAATTAGATAATTAAGATGAAGTGAACAAATTCCTGGAAACACAGAAACTACCAAAACTGACTCAAGAAGAAATAAGAAATCTAACCAGACTTATGACAAGAAAAGAGATTGAAACAATAAACAAAAACCTGCCAACAAAGAAAATCCCAGGACCAGATTTCTACACCGGTGAATTCTACGAACATTTAAAGAAGAATTAACACCAATCTTACCCAGACTTGTTCCAAAAAATTAGAGGAGGGAACTCTTCCTAACACATTGTATAAGGCCAGGATTACCCAGATACCAAGACCAAAGATACCAAAAGAAAAGAAAATTGCAGACCAATATCCCTTATGAAAATAGATGCAAAAATCCTCAACAAGATACTATCAAACTGAATTCAACAGCACACTAAAAGGATTATACACCATGACCAAGTAGTCAGCCCGTGTGGATGGGATGTTCTTCTGGGGTTATGAAAAAGTTTTCAAACTAGAGAGAGCAGGTGGTTGCACACTTGGAATGCACTTAATGCCACTAAATTGTATTTAAAATAGTTAATTGTAGGTTATGTGAATTTCACCTCAATTTTAATAAAGGGTCACAGCCTTGTATTTAGCATAATCCCCTTATGATTTTTAAAAATGCAGATATACATGAGAAAAAATGTTAGATCACCCTTCAAGACATTAAAGATGATTATCAATGAGTGATGGGAAATCAGGTATTTTTAATTATTTTCTTTCTGCTTAAATTATTTTTTTAATTTTCCAACAATTTTAGAAATTAATTTCATGTTAAAATTTTTAATAATTAGAGAAGAGAGACTATGGTGATATTGACTAATAGATGTTTAGGAATGTGGGGGAAATGCTTAAGTTGCAGGGTTTAGTGAGGATAATAGAAAATTACATTGTATATGTAACATGATCCCAAGTATTTTATTTTTTTTTAACATCTTTATTGGAGTATAATTTTTTTTACAATGTTGTGTTAGTTTCTGCTGTATAACAAAGTGAATCAACTATATGTATACATATGTCCCCATATCCCCTCCCTCTTGCGTCTCCCTCCCACCTTCCCTATCCCACCCCTCTAGGTGGTCACAAAGCACTGAGCTGATCTCCCTGTGCTATGCAGCTGCATCCCACTAGCTATCTGTTTTACATTTGGTAGTGTATACATGTCCATGCCACTCTCTCACTTCATCCCAGCTTACCCGTCCCACTCCCTGTGTGCTCAAGTCCTTTCTCTACTTCTGCGTCTTTATTCCTGTCCTGCCCCTTGGTTCTTCAGAACAATTTTTCCTTTTTTTTTTAGATTCCATATATATATGTGTTAGCATACAGTATTCGTTTTTCTCTTTCTGATTTATTTAATTCTGTATGACAGACTCTAGGTCCATCCACCTCACTACAAATAACTCAATTTCATTTCTTTTTATAGCTGAGTAATATTCCACTGTATATATGTGCCACATCTTCTTTATCCATTCCTCTGTCGATGGACACTAGGTTGCTTCTGTATTCTGGCTATTGTAAATAGAGCTGCAGTGAACATTGTGGTACATGACTCTTTTTGAATTATGATTTTCTCAGGGTATATGGCCAGCAGTGAGATTGTTGGGTTGTATGGTAGTTCTGTTTGTAGTTTTTTAAGGAACCACCATACTGTTCTCCATAGTGGCTGTATCAATTTACATTCCCACCAACAGTGAGAGAGGGTTCCCTTTTCTCTGCATCCACTCCAGCATTTATTGTTTGTAGATTTTTTATTTTTATTTTTTTGCGGTATGCAGGCCTCTCACTGTTGTGGCCTCTCCCATTGCGGAGCACAGGCTCCGGACGCGCAGGCTCAGCGACCATGGCTCACGGGCCCAGCCGCTCCGCAGCACGTGGGATCTTCCTGGACCAGGACACGAACCCGTGTCCCCTGCATCGGCAGGTGGACTCTCAACCACTGCGCCACCAGGGAAGCCCTGTTTGTAGATTTTTTGATGATGGCCATTCTGACTGGTATGAGGTGATACCTCATTGTAGTTTGGATTTGCATTTCTCTAATGATTAGTGATGCTGAGCATCCCTTCATGTGTTTGTTGGCAGTCTGTACATCTTCTTTCGAGAAATGTCTGTTTAGGTCTTCTGCCCAATTTTGGATTGGGTTGTTTGTTTTTTTTGATATTGAGCTGCATGCGCTGCTTATAAATTTTGGAGATTAATCCTTTGTCAGTTGCTTCATTTACAAATATTTTTTTCCCATTCTGAGGGTTGTCTTTTCATCTTGTTTATGGTTTCCTTTGCTGTGCAAACGCTTTTAAGTTTCATTAGGTCCCATTTACTTATTTTTGTTTCTATTTCCATTTCTCTAGGAGGTGGGTCAAAAAGGATCTTGCTGTGATTTATGTCATAGAGTGTCCTGCCTATGTTTTCCTCTAAGAATTTGATAGTTTCTGGCCTTACATTTAGGTCCTTAATCCATTTTGAGTTTATTTTTGCATATGGTGTTAGGGAGTGTTCTAATTTCATTCTTTTACATGTAGCTGTCCAGTTTTCCCAGCACCACTTATTGAAGAGGCTGTCTTTTCTCCATTGTATATTCTTGTTTCTTTTATCAAATATAAGTTGACCATATGTGTGTGGGTTTATCTCTAGGCTTTCTATCCTGTTCCATTGATCTATATTTCTGTTTTTGTGCCAGTACCATGCTGTCTTGATGACTGTAGCTTTGTAGTATAGTCTGAAGTTCAGAAGCCTGACTCCTTCAGGTGTGTTTTTCTTTCTTAAGGGTGCTTAGGCTATTTGGGGTCTTTTGTGTTTCCATACAAATTGTGAAATTTTCTGTTCTAGTTCTGTGGGAAATGCCATTGGTAGTTTGATAGGGATTGCATTGAATCTGTAGATTGCTTTGGGTAGTAGAGTCATTTTCACAATGTTGATCCTTCCAATCCAAAAACATGGTATATCTCTCCATCTGTTTGTATCCTCTTTAATTTCTTTCATCAGTGTCTTACAGTTTTCTGCATGCAGGTCTTCTGTCTCCTTAGGTAAGTTTATTCCTAGGTATTTTGTTCTTTTTGTTGCAATGGTAAATGGGAGTGTTTTCTTGATTTCCCTTTCAGATTTTTCATCATTAGTGTAGGAATGCAAGAGATTTCTGTGCATTAATTTTTTATCCTGCTACTTTACGAACTTCATTGATTAGCTCTAGTAGTTTTCTGGTAGCATCTTTAGGATTTTCTATGTATAGTATCATGTCATCTGCAAACAGTGACAGCTTTACTTCTTTTCTGACTTGGATTCCCTTAATTTCATTTCCTTCTCTGATTGCTGCGGTTAAATCTTCCAAAATATGTTGAATAATAGTGGTGAGAGTGGACATCCTTGTCTTGTTCCTGATCTTAGTGGAAATTGTTTCAGTTTTTCACCATTGAGAATGATGTTGGCTGTGGGTTTGTCATATATGACCTTTATTATGTTGAGGAAAGTTCACTCTGTGTCTACTTTCTGGAGGGTTTTAATCATAAATTGGTGTGGAATTTTGTCGAAGCTTTTTCTGTATCTATTGAGATGATCATATGGTTTTTCTCCTTCAATTTGTTAACATGGTTTATCACATTGATTGATTTGCGTATATTGAAGAATCCTTGCATTCCTGGGATAAACCTCACTTGTTTACGGTGTATGATCCTTTTAACGTGTTGTTGGATTCTGTTTGCTAGTATTTTGTTGAGGATTTTTGCATCTATGTTCATCAGTGATATTGGCTGTAGTTTTCTTTCTCTGTGACATCTTTGTCTGGTTTTGGTATCAGGGTGATGGTGGCCTCATAGAATGAGTTTGGGAGTGTTCCTTCCTCTGCAAATTTTTGGAAGAGTTTGAGAAGGATGGGTGTTAACTCTTCTCTAAATGTTTGATAGAATTCACCTGTGAAGCCATCTGGTCCTGGGCTTTTGTTTGTTGGAAGATTTTTAATGGCAGTTTCAATTTCAGTGCTTGTGATTGGTCTGTTTATAGTTTCTATTTCTTCCTGGTTCTGTCTTGGAAGGTTCTGCTTTTCTAAGAATTTGTCCATTTCTTCCAGGTTGTCCATTTTATTAGCATGTAGTTGCTTGTAATAATCTCTCATGATCCTATGTATTTCTGCAGTGTCCGTTGTTACTTCTCCTTTATCATTTCTAATTCTATTGATTTGAGTCTTCTCCCTTTTTTTCTTGATGAGTCTGGCTAATGCTTTATCAATTTTGTTTATCGTCTCAAAGAACCAGTTTTTAGTTTTATTGATCTTTGCTATTGTTTACTTCATTTCTTTTTCATTTATTTCTGATCTGATCTTCATGATTTCTTTCCTTCTGCTAACTGCGGGGTTTTTTTGTTCTTTCTCTAATTGCTTTAGGTGTAAGGTTAGGTTGCTTATTTGAGCTGTTTCTTGTTTCTTGAGGTAAGATTGTATTGCTATAAACTTCCCTCTTAGAATCGCTTTTGCTGCACCCTATAGGTTTTGGGCTGTCGTGTTTTCATTGTCATTTGTTTCTAAGTATATTTTTATTTCCTCTTTGATTTCTTCAGTGATCTCTTGGTTATTTAGTAGTGTATTGTTTGGCCTCCATGTGTCTGTATTTTTTTCCAGATTTTTTCCTGTAATTGATATCTAGTCTCATAGCACTGTGGTTGGAAAAGATACTTGATATGATTTCAATTTTCTTAAATTTACCGAGGCTTGATTTCTGACCCAAGATATGATCTGTCCTGGAGAATGTTCCATGAGCACTTCAGAAGAAAGTATATTCTGTTGTTTTTGGATTGAATGCCCTGTAAATATCAATTAAGGCCATCTTGTTTAATGTATCATTTAAAGCTTGCATTTCCTTATTTATTTTCATTTTGGATGATCTGTCCATTGGTGAAAGTGGGGTGTTAAAATCCCCTACTATGATTGTATTACTGTCAATTTCCCCTTATATGGCTGTTAGCACTTGCCTTATGTTTTGAGGTGCTCCTGTGTTGGGTGCATAAAAATTTACAATTGCTATATCTTCTTCTTGGATTGATCCCTTGATCATTATGTAGTGTCCTTTTTTTGTCTCTTGTAATAGTCTTTATTTTAAAGTCTATTTTGTCTGATAGGAGAATTGCTACTCCAGCTTTCTTTTGATTTCCGTTTGTATGGAATATCTTTTTCCATCCCCTCACTTTCAGTCTGTATGTGTCCCTAGGTCTGAAGTGGGTCTCTTTTAGACAGCATATATATGGGTCTTGTTTTTGTATCCATTCAGCCAGTCTATGTGCGTGGGCTTTCTGTAGTTGTGACGAGCTGGGGCTACTCTTCATTGTGGTGCGTGGGCTTCTCATTGCAGTGGGTTCTCTGTTGTGGAGCATGGGCTCTAGGCACATGGGCTTCAGTAGTTGCATCATATGGGCTCAGGATTTGTGGCTCGCAGGCTGTATAGCGCAGGCTCAGTAGTTGTGGCGCACGGGCTTAGTTGCTCCGCAGCATGTGGGATCTTCCCAGACCAGGGCTCGAACCCGTGTCCCCTGCATTGGCAGGCAGATTCTTAATCACTGAGCCACCATGGAAGTACCTCAAATTTTCTTAATAACATATACTACCACTAAAATAAAAAAACTAATTTTATTTTTAAAATTTCTACCACTGGGCAAGCTAAGATCAAAAAAGTAGAGGCTTAATAAATGTATCTGTTTTCATAAGGAGGATATTTACCCTGGAATTATGTCTTTTGATGCATAATATTCCTCATAGAAAAATTGTAAAGTACAGAAATGTAAAGATGGAACCTTAAATCACCAGAGTCTAATCACTGAGAGATTCTTTGTTGTTCTTGAACAGAACTGGGCTTGGGCTATTTAGAAAGAATGGTCCTTCATTTCCATTTTAGCAAGATCATTAGCAGAGTTTGTTCAGCCAATGTCATCCTATAATGTGCCAGGCCTGCTGTATCAGAAGTGTGGCTTTCTGCACACAGCACAGAGAATACTAAAAGGACAATTATTGGTCTTTGGTCAGCCAGCATGCTTTCCCACTTCACATGGTACAGGCTACTTAGTAATTTGAACTTCCTTTGGCGAACCAGCCTTTTCTCTGTCTCAGTTCATGTGGTTTGGGTGAAACTGACCCCAGCCTATCCAAAGTAAGAATGACCTAGGCTTAAATCATCCCTGGATTCAATTTCTAGGGTCAGAGTGATTCATGAATTTAGGCCAAATGTCAAGTGCAGAACGTTTGTTTCCAAACATTAACAAGAGAGATGGACTCTATCACTCTGAGCATTTGTAATTAAAAAAAATAAAAGATGTTAAAAGTCCTCTAGAAAGGAAGTTAAGGTGATGAATGGGTGCCTCTATAGATTTAGTACATGGTGGCCATGCTCTGTTATTGTCCTGTGCGTCCCTCAACCAAGCCCTTCCTGAGTTGCAATCTGGTCACAGATGTTTCTTTCTCTTCCACCAGACAGTCAGCTCTCTAAGGGAAGGAGACACATGTGCAGTATGTTTGATCATAGCATAGAGAAGAGCCTAAACTCGCATCAGCTAAAGAAGTCATCCTGTGGACTCAGCAGCATGGAAATGAGGCCTTGGTGGTTCAACCACTGATGACTCAGGTTTCTGGGCTCCAGGACCTCTACTGGGCGATACCACATCCTACAGTCCCCGCCCTGTATTCTTGGGTTCCTGCTCTAGGCTGGAACAAGTGGTCTGCGCTGAGTCATCATCTGTGGGTACCCATGTGGTCACTACATGTTTCTCACACAACTGCCCAGAGAACGTCATCAGGTAGACGGAGTGGGGGCGAGGCAGCTTCCGTAGAAAGCCTTCTAGGATGAAGCACCACAAAACCAGAGGGGAACAAGAGGTCACTGAGCCCACTTGCACCTCCTTCCTCTCCTGGGGGGGCTAAAAAGAGAGCAAGGAGGAAACACCAGCAGCTCCGACCTGGGCAGCCTTCCTGGGAAGATGCAGCCACTCCTGTTCCTGCTCCTGTTGGCCTTTTCACTGCCCCCCAGGGCAAAGGCTGGTGAGTGACCATCCCCACCCTCAGAGGCCCAACCTCTTACCCCAGTTGGCACCGATCACCTGCCCCTTCTGCACACCCCTGATCCCTCTATCCACTGGAAACATTCTGAACACCAGCTCCCGTCCCATCTCATACCCCCAAGTATGATGCTGGATACGCCTCCAGCAGGAGTGACAGAGCAAAGGTTGTTCTCAAGAAAAGCCAGTGGGTACTATCCCCTCCTCCAGCCCTACATTTGCTGTGTGGAAAATCGAACTTTCCTAGAAGTGATGGCAGAGGGTCGGAAACTGGAAAAGAGAAGATAATCAATTCCCCTGAAGACGGCAGAGTGGGCCTGGCTTCTGCATCTAGGATGAGACAGGTGCTCCCTCAGCAACTGCTCAGCAGACCTCGGAGTTGGTGCTGTTGCCTTTGCTCAGTCCCCAGGCTCCTCAGTCCCTTTCCCCACCTCTGCTTTCCTCTTCTTTTTTTTTTTTTTTAACATCTTTATTGGAGTATAATTGCTTTACAATGGTGTGTTAGTTTCTGCTTTATAACAAAGTGAATCAGTTATACATATACATATGTTCCCATATCTCTTCCCTCTTGCATCTCCCTCCCTCCCACCCTCCCTATCCCACCCCCCCATCCCACCCCTCTAGGTGGTCAGAAAGCACCAAGCTGATCTCCCTGTGCTATGCAGCTGCTTCCCACTAGCTATCTATTTTACATTTGGTAGTGTATATATGTCCATGCCACTCTCTCACTTTGTCACAGCTTACCCTTCCCCCTCCCTGTGTCCTCAAGTCCATTCTCTAGTAGGTCTGTGTCTTTATTCCCGTCTTACCCCTAGGTTCTTCATGACCCCTTTTTTTTTTTCTTAGATTCCATATATATGTGTTAGCATACGGTATTTGTTTTTCTCTTTCTGACTTACTTCACTCTGTATGACAGACTCTAGGTCCATCCACCTTACTACAAATAACTCAATTTCATTTCTTTTTATGGCTGAGTAATATTCCATTGTATATATGTGCCACATCTTCTTTATCCATTCATCTGTTGATGGACACTTAGGTTGCTTCCATGTCCTGGCTATTGTAAATAGTGCTGCAATGAACATTTTGGTACACGACTCTTTTTTTTTTTTGCGGTACACGGGCCTCTCACTGTTGTGGCTTCTCCCGTTGCAGAGCACAGGCTCTGGACATGCAGGCTCAGCGGCCATGGCTCACGGGCCGCTCCGTGGCATGTGGGATCTTCCCGGACCAGGGCACGAACCTGTGTCCCCTGCATCGGCAGGTGGACTCTCAACCACTGTGCCACCAGGGAAGCCCCATGACTCTTTTTGAATTATGGTTTGCGCAGGGTATATGCCCAGGAGTGGGATTGCTGGGTCGTATGGTAGTTCTATTTGTAATTTTTTAAGGAACCTCCATACTGTTCTCCATAGTGGCTGAACCAATTCACATTCCCACCAGCAGTGCAAGAGTGTTCCCTTTTCTCCACACCCTCTCCAGCATTTATTGTTTCTAGATTTTTTGATGATGGCCATTCTGACTGGTGTGAGATGATATCTCATTGTAGTTTTGATTTGCATTTCTCTAATGATTAATGATGTTGAGCATTCTTTCATGTGTTTGTTGGCAATCTGTATATCTTCTTTGGAGAAATGTCTATTTAGGTCTTCTGCCCATTTTTGGATTGGGTTGTTTGTCTTTTTGTTATTGAGCTGCATGAGCTGCTTATAAATTTTGGAGATTAATCCTTTGTCGGTTGCTTCATTTGCAAATATTTTCTCCCATTCTGAGGGTTGTCTTTTGGTCTTGTTTATGGTTTCCTTTGCTGTGCAGAATCTTTTAAGTTTCAGTAGGTCCCATTTGTTTATTTTTGTTTTTATTTCCATTTCTCTAGGAGGTGGGTCAAAAAGGATCTTACTGCGATTTATGTCGTAGAGTGTTCTGCCGATGTTTTCCTCTAAGAGTTTGATAGTTTCTGGCCTTACATTTAGGTCTTTAATCTGCTTTTCTTCCTGAGCCATTACTGGCTCCCCTCTTTCAAGGATGAAGCCACTGTTGGGCAGACCAGAACTTCTCTCCTTTCCAGAATCCCACCAGCGTTGGCCCTACCAACAACCCCCTTCCAGAGGCCCATTTTGTGTGTGTGTCGGTGGGGGGTGGACAGGGGTGTGGTCATTCCTTCATGTAGCCAGCAAATACTTATTGGGCACTTACTGTGTGTCAGGCCCTGGGAAATAGGCTATGATGACATCTAGATCCCTCCTCTAAAGCCCTGAGCACTGGAAAGCTAGGCTAGACATCACGGGATGACCGGGCCCTTAGAAACTCATTAAAGGGCCCGGGATTACCGGGCCCTTAGAAACTCATTAAAACAAAGCATAGTCGGGAGAGGAATGTTCAGAAGCCTCTAGGACTTTGCTGTACCTAAGACAGGTATGCTCACCTCCAACTATGTGTGGAAGACAGTTTCACAGACCCAGACTGCTGCTCTTCCCTTTTCTAGAAGAGGATGTTGAGGCCCCTCACACTGCCAACCTCAGGCCAGGCTGGACCTGCAGTGCCCAGCAGTTCTGAGCATCAAGTCGATGCCTGCCAGGTGCAGTCAGTGGTTGCACACAAGCAGAACAGTCTTTTCCTTCAGGGGAGATCATCGGGGGCCATGAGGTCAAGCCCCACTCCCGCCCCTACATGGCATTTCTTCAGATCTGGGACCAGGATGATCAAAAAAGGTGCGGTGGGTTCCTGATTCGAGAGGACTTTGTGCTGACAGCCGCTCACTGCTGGGGAAGGTGAGGAGCCGGAAGTAGCCCGCACCCTCCTGAAAACCCCTGACAGGGAGCCCTGCCTTTTTCTCTGGAAGCAACCAGCCTCCTAGGAACGCATGAGCTGGGAGGGCTCCTGAGAGGGTGAGAAAGAGGGCAGCGGGGAGGGGCAGGTCAGTGTCAGAGGCATTGCTGAAGTAAGAGAGACTAGAGATAGGGCATGCCTTGGTATCAGAATACAAACTAATGCAATTTCACATGTTTTCCTGGGGCTGACACTTGGGAACCACTGTGCCCTTACCAATGGCTCCAGAATCCGACCTTGCCTGCCAAGAAACAGAGGGCACAGACAGTTCAGCCCCCGGGGCCCTCCTGTTGCCTGCATTTCCCCTCAGCTGCAGCCCGGCCCTGGTGTCACCTGCCCTTCGGCTCCCGGGCTGTATCTCCTGTGACTCCACCTCCTGCTTTGCTGTCTGTGCAGCTCAGTCAACGTCACCCTGGGGGCCCACAACATCAAGGATCGGGAGAGGACCCAGCAGGTCATCCCGGTGAGAAGAGCCATCCCCCACCCAGGCTATAATGAAAAGAACTACTCCAATGACATCATGTTACTAAAGGTAAACCTCCTTGCTTCTCCTGCCCTCCTGGAAACAGATCATTTCCCCTCCCACTGCCACGCATCCCTTTCCTCCCTCCCATCTGGCTGCCTGACCAGTCCCTGTGGCTCAGGTGAGAGGGAAGACACGGCAGCATCATTGCCGTGTCCAGGCCCGGGGACCACTGGCTGAGCTGGACTCTCTTGCCTCTTCCCATCAGCTGGAGAGAAAGGTCAAGCAGACTGCAGCCGTGAGACCCCTCAGCCTGCCCAGGCGCAAGGCTCGGGTGAAGCCAGGACGGGTGTGCAGTGTAGCCGGCTGGGGGCAGGTCGCTCTGGGCACGTACTCAGACACACTGCAGGAGGTAAAGCTGACCATACAGAAGGATCAAAAGTGTGAACTCTACTTACACAATTATTACAACAATGCCATTCAGCTGTGTGTGGGGGACCCGAAGGAAAACAAAGCTTCCTTTAAGGTGAGAATGACCACCTACCTTGCCTGGCTCTGGGGAGACACGTGTTTGTAGAAGATCTGGGACCCGGGGACCCAAGCAGTGTGGGAACTGCCCCACCTTCTAAGCTGGGACCTTTCTCTCCAGGAAGAGAAGGGGCAACAGCCAGAGCTGGGAGTGCCTAGGGCCCCTGCAAGTCTACAAAAGACCTACGGGGAATCTCAACCTGGTGCTCCTTCAGAGCGGGAATTTGCAACACACGAAGGCACAGGTGTTAGAAAACTGGGCTTCCTGAGTGTGTGGTAGTTAAAACCAGGTGCCTCCTCAGAACTGGAACCCACCTGGCTTAATGAGCTCATCCTCCCTGTTGAGTGTCAGCCCACCAACCTGCTTCCATGTCCTTGAACAGCAGCTTGGAGCCCACAGTCCCACAGCGTCTTGATAGAGAAAGGATCTGAGACCTGGGGGAGGACAGGGTGCTGCCACCTGGTGAAGTGAAGCAGTGACAATGTCCAGGGTCAGGGCTTGGCAGCCGAGGGGACCACGGGGGCCTGCCCTGCCCTCTGACCTCCTACCTGGAGGCCATGCAAGGTGGCCTCCCCCGAGAGGGGGCTTGGGACAGTAGGGAGGCAGGACCAGGAGGAGACCTGGCTCAGTGCTTCCCCTTCTCTGTCCTCAGGGGGACTCCGGGGGCCCTCTGGTGTGTAACAATGTGGCCCAGGGCATTGTCTCCTATGGACAAAAAAATGGGTCACCTCCACGGGCCTGCACCAAAGTCTCAAGTTTCCTGCCCTGGATAAAGAAAACCATGAAAAGCCTCTGACTGCGGAACCAGAACTTCTTCCCTGGAGCTGATCCAGAATTACACTGGGGGGCTGGGGGTATCAGCAGCTGAATAAATGTCTCTCAGCTGAGCAGGAAGGGCTGGCTTCTCGTTTACTCACTGACCCTTCTTCATAGGCACCCACTCTATGTTTCGAAAGCCAACGACCAAATTTTGCAGTTTTCTGCTTCCACCTCTTCCCCCTCCCACCATCTCTTCCCATAAACCCCATGCAAAGCTGTTACCCAGGTCCTGCATACCCACGCCTGTCTTTCAGGGCCTGCCCTCCTTCCAGGGCTGCCGCTGAGCACCGTCAGGAGAAAACACGAACCTCTCTGGTCCTGGGGCTCAGGGTGAGCTTCTTGGCTCCTGGCCCTGTGTTACATGGCGGAGAGGGGGGGATCACACCATGGGTCCTGGACACCAAGCAGGCACAGCCTGGGGCTGCAGCTCCAGGACAGAGCCCCACCACTGGGGAGGGGAGGCGCCTTCCTGAGCAGACGTTTCTCTCCCACAGCCAGGGAGGCCGGCACAGAGCAGGGGTGGGTCTCGTGAGAAGCTCCTCATTCTCACCTAGGCTGAGTGTCCTCCCAGCCCTCCTCGGAGCTCACGGACCAGCTCTGC
Organism: Aethalodelphis obliquidens; assembly: GCF_003676395.1. Lineage (NCBI taxonomy): Eukaryota > Metazoa > Chordata > Mammalia > Artiodactyla > Delphinidae > Aethalodelphis > Aethalodelphis obliquidens. Next base: position 1,750,095 of record NW_020837954.1, on the reverse strand, counting down.
CTCCAGTCCCCAGGCTGCCTCTTGTCCATCCCTGCTCACCACCATGAGTTCTCAGAGTCCACCGATTCCTGTCCCCTCCAGACCACACTGATCTGAGCTGACCCCTTCCTCATAGCCTTCCCACCAGGACACCCTGAGCACCCTAGGGTTCCAGCAGGGCATCACCACTGAGATGCCAACCCAGCTCATGCCCTGGCAGAGAGGGGTATCAGAGGGACCAGGCTTGTGCTGGCACCAGGCAGGGCCCATGAGGGATGTCTCTCCAGAACCCTTGGCCCCATCTCCCTCCTGGTCAGGGCCAGCTCAATTCCCACATGCAGCCCAATGTCCGCCATGTGTTCAGGGTCCACTGGCCACGTGGTCACTCAGTAGCCTGAGTCCCTTTAGTCGCTGGTGGCCTCTAGGCTGAGATTCCCTGCTGGTCACCTGGGACCTTTTGAGTTAGAAAGGACTCCTGTCTTTAGCAGGACTGAAAAGCACAATGTTTTTCACCAATCAACACACGCACTGATTGAGCACCTACTAAGTGCCAGACACTGGGGTTGTACGGTGGACATAAGATAGGTGTAACAGTGAGGAGCCAAATCTGACTACATGTTGGATCTGTTTCTTTTACTTTAACCTTTGCTTTCTGTTGCTTTTGTTCACTAAAACGATACTGTCTATACACAATGGCCTGCCTCAGGGAACCCTGCCTCTCTGCCTGAACGTTAAACGAAAGTGCCTTTATTTAGGGAAACATTCTGACCCTGTCAGGATGTTTGCAAGAAAGAAGATGGCTGGCTTCTTTGGATGGCTGCAAGAAAGAAGAAATTGGACTTCCCTGGTGGCACAGTGGTTAAGAATCCACCTGCCAATGCAGGAGACATGGGTTCGAGCCCTGGTCCAGGAAGATCCCACATGCCACGGAGCAACTAAGCCCGTGTACCACAACTACTGAGCCTGTGTTCTAGAGCCTGCAAGCCACAACTACTGAGCCCACGTGCCACAACTACTGAATCCCGTGCACCTAGAGCCCATGCTCCACACAAGAGAAGCCACCGCAATGAGAAACCCGTGCACCACAACGAAGAGTAGCCCCTGTTCGCCGCAACTAGAGAAAGCCTGCACGCAGCAACGAAGACCCAAGGCAGCCAAAAACGAACGAATGAATGAAAATAAACAATAAATAAATAATAAGTTTATTTTTAAAAAAAAGAAAGAAGAAATTATCACATCCCCTCCCGAAGGCTGGCCATTCCAGGGGACAGTTGCCAATCTTATGGCCTTTTTACCTTACTTCCTCATCTCCTCTCCCATCTCTCTTCTGTAAAAGAAATTGGCATCCAAACCAAGACAAGATGGTTAGTTTTGAGACTTCAGTCGGCCGTCTTCTCGGTCTGCCGGCTTTGCGAATAAAGCCCTATCCCTTGCCTCGATACCTCGCCTCTGATTTATTGGCCCATCACGCAGCAAGCAGAGCGCACGTGGACTCGGTAACACAGGTTCTATCATCTGAGCGCGGGTGGAACTGACAGTGTTGACTTTCATCTGAATCTTTTCTCTCCCTTCCCACCTTCACATGATTCCACCTGAGGGGCCTAGATCTCTTTATCCCTGTGGGAAGTCCACAGGGATAAAGCATTTGTGTTTATTTTTTTTGCTGGTTACACTCTGTAGAAGTGCTATTACATGTGACTCTAGAACGAGTCATTTGTTTCCTAGATGTGAAGATCCCGCTCTGCTCACGGGAGCATCCTTGTCCCCTAGGGGAGAAGGTAGCAGGGAGGGAGGAAGAAGGAACAAGGGCAACCTTATTTCTTTTACTCTAAAAGTAGCAGGTAGGAATGTCATCGCACACATTCAGGTGGTAGGAAAACCCATATGAAGTATTTGTTTGAAGGTAATCAGAATCTGAGTCTACACACTCATCCTGTTGGATGGACCAAAAACATGATCCCTGTCATGACTGCAAGCTCCTGCCTGTGCAGATGAAACTGGAATCAGGGAGGCCCATGTGGTCTGGACAAATGGAGAAGCGTCTCTGCTCTTTAGGCCATCACGGTTGCTGCTGCATCCATACAGTCCAAGACGACCTAGACTTTTCAGACTTAGGAAGGAAAGGCTTGGAGGCCACCATGTAGAGTATGTGATTTTTTGCTGAGCAAGGATCTCCCTGTGCTGGGCTCACCTCGCCAGACACTCCTAGCAGCCATCTACCCAAGGTCTTGCACTGCTATGCAGCACTGCCTGGGAGCTGAGTGTGAGTTCCAGCTCTGTGCAGGTGCCATCCTGCCCCAAAAACACACCATGCTCCTCTGCGCCATGGGGTCAATACCCTGGGATCACATAACCCTCAAAAGCACGCCGTTTCCCATTTTTGTGCACAAAGCATGCAGCAGCGTAATCTCCTAATGACCTGGGCACTTTTACAAAGGAAGAGCAGTGGTGTCACACAGCTTCTGATTTAGAGCTGAAAAAAACCCTAAGACATACTAAGGACCTGGCTCCTTGATTGAAAAAGACAAAAAGGAAAATATAGAAACAAAAAAACACAGCATTTTAAAAAGTTGCCCAGCCACATACATGTGCAGCTCAAGTATTACATTTATTTTGAGGAAATGGTTTTATGATTTAAAACAGGTTTAAGAATCTTTGTTGCAGACCCTCATTCTCCTTTCAGAGATGAGGGAGACAAAGTCCCAGGAGGGGGTAGTGACCGACTGGAGGCACCATAGGGTTAGGACAGAGCCTGGACTGAGCCAGACTCCCTGACAGCCAAGCCAGCAAGAGGCCTTCCATGTTTTCTAACCCCTGCCCTTGTGATGACTTCCTGGCATCCCTGGACAAGACATGAGCCTCTGCTCAGACACTTACCTCCCCAGAGAGCAAGCCTCTGGGCCCCCGTGGCAGCCATTCTCTGACAAGTATTCAAAACACCTTCCTGGTGAGCTGGTCTGTCTGCTCATGGGCACACTTGGATGGAGGCAGGTAAGTACGTGAAACATGCTGATTCCTTCAAATCTTCTTGTCCTTAGAAGTATCCTCTGTCCCCCACCTTCAAGGAAAAAATTCTTGCCTTGCTTAAGCAAGATCTCTGTAATGGAAATAAAAAATGAAATGCAGTAAAACATCTCCGCAATGACCTCTAACGAAATGCCTCTACTCACCAAGACCCTCTCCCATCACCCCTCCTGCCCTCCAGACCCACAAGAAGACTCAGGTCCCAGTGTGATTGGAGAGAGAACTGCCAAGCCAGTTCTGGGGCGAGAGACCTAAAGGGATGCAAGTTCTTGCTAATTTCTCTTGGGAATGTGCATTGGAACAGGGATGGCTCTGCCTTCCCTGACCATGACCATACTTCTGCCAATAGCACTCACTGTGGACTTGCAGAACTTCCAGGGTTTATTTCCTGTCTTGGTATCCCACACAATACCCTTTTGGCCAACAAACACATTTCACTATGAAAAAAATTCAACAAAAGTTTCCTTACTTTCCAGAGGCATATTGCTAGACTACATTTCTTATTCAGAGTCAAGAGGCTCAATGAACCTGTGTTAATCAAGTAAGACAAAGAAAATCACATCTAAGCATGTAATAGTCAAATTAATGAAAATCAAAGATAAAGAGAAAACAGTTGACCATAGGCAGAGGGGAAAAGAACTTACATTACTTTAGGGGAAACAAGAATCACAACAAGCTTCTTGTCAGAAATAATGGAAGTCAGAAGGCAGGGAAATAACATTTTTAAATGATTGAAAGAAAAAAAATAGCAACCTATTTTTGGAATTCAACCTAGAATTCTATGTCCAGTGAAAATATTGTTCAAAAATGAAGACAAAATAAAGACATTTTCAGAAAAACAAAGGTAAGAGAATTTGTTGCCATCAGACCTGCACTGTAAGAAATACTAAAAGAAGTCTTCAAGCTGAAGGGAGATGATTCCCCCATTTGCAAGCAGGAAGGGAAAAACAAAAATAAAAGTGTAAAATGTGGACTCAAGATGGTGAAGTAGGAAGACCCCGAGCTCACCTGCCCCCAAGAACACATCAAAACTACAACTACATATAGAGCAACTCTTGCTGAGAATAACTGGAAGACTAGCAGAATAGCTCTTCTACAACCAAGGCTATTAAAGCACACATACACACACACAGGGAGTCTGGGAAGAGGAGGGGATGATATCTAGGCAAGACCATTATCCCTAGTGATGACCCATAAAATGAGGGGATGTCACAGACTCAGGGATCCTCACTGTGAAGAAGGGGGTTTGAGCTTCATATTAGGCACCCCAGCCCTGGGGTCTGACACTGAAAAGGTGAGACCCATTAGCTGGTTTAAAAATCATTGGGCTTACTGGAGGGCTCTCCCTAGACTCCACTCTTGAAGAGTGCACAGACTTGCTCCCAGTCCCCACACCAAGGTAGCATACTGAAAACTGCCCATGTTTTTTTCTTTTTTTTAAGAAAAAAGGGAGAGAACCCAAATAAGTAAAATAAGAAATGAAATAGGTGAAGCTACAATTGATACCACAGAAATACAAACAATCATAAGAGAATACTGCAAAAAAGTTATATGCCAACAAATGGGACAACCTAGAATAAATGGATGAATTCCTAGAGACATACAATCTTCCAAGACTGAATCAGGAAGAAATAGATCATCTGAACAGCTGATAACTAGAATTGAAATTGATTCAGAAATCAAAAATCTCCCAGTAAACAAAAGTCCAGAACCAGACAGCTTGACAAAGGAATTCTACCAAACATTTAAAGAGTTAACACCTATCCTCCTCAACTATTCCAAAATAATGAAGAGGGAACACTCACAAACATTCCATGAGGATAACATTACTCTGATACTGAAACCAGACAAATACGAAAGAAGAAAGAAAGAAAGAAAGAAAAAGAGAGAGAGAGAGGGAAAGAAAGAGAAAGAAAGAGAGAGAGGGAAAAAAAGAAAGAAAGAAAGAGAGAAAGAAAGAAAGAGGGAAAGAAAGAAAGAGAGAGAGGGAAAGAAAGAGAAAGAAAGAAAGAAAGAGAGGGAAAGAAAGAAAGAAGAAAGAGAGAGAGAAGGAAGGGAGAGACGGAGGGAGGGAGGGAAGGAGGAAGGAAGGAAGGAAGGAAGGAAGGAAGGAAGGAAGGAAGGAAGGAAGGAAGGAAGGAAGGAATGAAATACAAAAAAAGAAAATCCCTGACCTACATAGATGCAAAAATCCTCAATAAAATATTAACAAACCAACTTCAACAATACATTAAAAGGATCATACACCAAGATCAAGTGGGATTTATTCAAGGGACAGATGGATGGTTCCTTATCTGCAAATCAATCAACCCTACACCACATTAACAAAACAAAGAATAAAAATCATATGATCATCTCAATAGATACAGATAAAGCATTTGACAAAATTCAACATCGATTCATGATAAAAACTTTCAACAAAGTTGGTATAGAGCGAACATGTCTCAACATAATAAAGGCCATTTATGACAAACCCACAGCTAACATCATATTCAACGATGAAAAGCTGAAAGCTTTTCCTCTAAGGTTAGGAACAAGACAAAAAGGCCCACACTCACAATTTCTATTTAACATAGTATTGGAAATCCTAGCCACAACAATCAGACAAGAAAAAGAAATAAAAGCATCCAAATAGGAATGAAAGAAGTAAAATTGTCACTATTTGCAGATGACATGATATTATATATAGAAAACTCAAACGACTCCACCAAAAAAAAAAATATATTAGAAGAAATAAATGAATTCAGTAAAGTTGCAGGATATAAGATGAATATATGGAAATCTGTTGTTTTTTTATATACTAGTAATGAACTCCCAGAAATAGAAAGAAAAAAATCCCAATTACAACCCATCAAAATAAATAAAATACCTATGAATAAATTTATTCAAAAAGGTGAAAGATCTATACTCTAAAAACTATAAAACATTGATTGAAAGAAGTTGAACAAATAAATGGAAAGATATCACATGTTCAGGGATTGAAAGAATTAATATTATTAACATGAGATATGACCCAAAACAACCTACAGATTTAATGCAATCCCTATAAAAATACCCATGCCATTTTTCAGAGCTAGAACAAATGATCCTAAAATTCATATGCAAAAACAAAGGACCCCAAATAGCCAAAGAAATGCTGAGGAAAAAGAACAAAGCTAGAGGTATCATCCTCCCTGACTTCATACGGTACCATAAAGCTACCATAATCAAAACAGTATGAATTTGGCACAAAAACAGACACAAAGATTAATGGAACAGAATAGAGAGCCCAGAAATGAACACATGTACATAAGTCAATAAATATACCACAAAGAAGGCAAGATAATACAATGGAGAAAAGTCTCTTCAATAAGTGGTGTCAGGAAAACTGGACAGCTACATGTGAAAGAGTAAAATTAGAACATTTTCTCACACCATATACAAAAATAAACTCAAAATTTATTAAAGACCTTAAACCATTAAATTCTCAGAAGAAAACATAGGCGGTGCACTCTTTGGCATAGGTCTCAGCAATATATTGGGGTTTTTTGGATATTTCTCCTCAGGCAAGGGAAACAAAAGCAAAAAGAAACAAATGGGACCTAATTAAACTTAAAAGCTTTTGCACAGCAAAGGAAACCATCAACAAAACCAAAAGGCAACCTACTGAATAAGAGAAACTATTTACAAGTGATATGTCTGATAAGCAATTAATATCTAAAATATATAAAGAACTCACACAACTCATTATAAAAAAAAAAAAAACCAATTGAAAAATAGGCAGGGTGCAGGGAACTATACTCAGTATCCTGTGAAAAATCATAATGGAAAAGAATATGAAAAGAATATATATATATGTATAACTGAATCACTTTGATGTGCAGCAGAAATTAACACAACATTGTAAATCAACTATACTTCAATTAAAAAAATGTTTTTAATGGGCAGTCATCTGAATAGACATTTTTCTAAAGAAGACATGCAAATGGCCAACAGATACATGAAAAGATGTTCAACATCACTAATCATCAGGTAAATGCAAATCAAAATCACAGTGAGATATCACCTCACACTTCTCAGAATGGTTATTGTCAAAAAGACAAGAAATAACAAATGCTAGCAAGGATGTGTTGAAAAGAAAAAACTGGTATCCTGTTGGTGGGAATATAAATTGGTATAGCCACTATAGAAAACAGTACTGAGGTTCCTCAAATACTTAAAAATAGAACTACCATGTGATTCAGCAATTCCACTCCTGCGTATATATCTGAAGAAAACAAAAAAACTAGTTCAAAAAGTTATACCAATGTTCACAGAAGCCAATTTATGGAATCAATCTCAGTGTCCATCAACAGATGAATGCATAGAGAAGATGTGGCATATATATATGCACAATAGAATATACTCAGCCATAAAATAAACAATGAAATTTACCATTTGCAACAACATGGATGGACATGGAGGGTATTATGTTTAGTGAAATAAATCAGATAAAGATAAATACTGTACATTTTCACTTACACGTGGAATCTAAAATATAAAACAAATGAACGAATGTAATAAAACACAAACAGGCTCATAGATACAGAGAAAAAAGCTAGTGGTTACCAGAGGGGAGAGGGTAATGGGAGAAAGAAGATAGAGGAAGGAGACTAAGAGGTACAAACCACTAGGTATAAAATAAATAAGATACAAGGATGTAATGTACAACACAGGGAATACAGCCAATATTTTATAATAACTTTATAGTCAGTATAAACTGTAAAAATATGGACACCTGAAAGTAATATAATATTGTAAATCAACTATACTCTAATTTTTAAAAAGTGACCAAGTGGAAAAGTATTTATATCAATTTCTTACATGGATTATTGACTTTAAGGCAAAAAATGCTTTAGTATTTACGGCATATAGTGGTGAAATGTATGACAAAAAGAACTCAAAGGGTGAGAAGGAAGACAAATGAAAATATATCATTACAATGTTCACATATGAAGTGGTATAGCATGAATTCAAGGTTGCCTGTAATATGTGAAGGAGGCATATTGTAATCTTAGAGTAATAGCTAAAATAATATATAGATATATAACTAAAAGCCAATAAAGAAGACAAAATGAGATACAACAAAATATAGCAGGAAAAGTAGGGCAAAAGAACAAAGAATAAACCACATTAATAGAAATCAAATAGCAATACGATATTCTTCAATCCAACCCTATCAGTAGCTGCATTAAATGTAACTAGATTAAGTACTCCAAAGGACACAGATTGTTAGTCTGGATAAAAATGCAAGACTCAACCTTGTGCTGTTTAATGAGAAACATCTTAAATATAAAGACATGGATAGGAGGAAAGTAAACTTATTGGGGGAAAAGAGATGTATCTTGCAACACCAATTAAAAAAAAGCCTTACCCATGGTATATGCTGTTTAACTTTAGAACTTTTGGCCATCTGAGAGATGAGATAGAGTAGAATAATTATTTTCTTTTTTCCTTTTCTTATTTCTATTTATCTGAATAAGAGTGAAGTTGAGACTCTTTATTATTTTTTACATTTATTTTACTGTGAACGCTCAGGTCTTTCGCCCATTCTATCAGGTTTTTGGTCTGTTTCTTCTGGATTTAGAGATCTTTGAATATTAGATTAGCTCCTTAATTGTGACAAAGGTTGCAATAATTCTTTACAAGTTTGCTGCATGTAATTTGAATTTTCTTACACTCTTCTTTGATATACAAACTTTAAAATTTAGTTTTTCAAATCATAATTTATTTATCAGTCTTTCTTTTAAAGTGTATGAATTTAGAGTCATTGCTAGAAAGGCTTTCTCCACTCTCACTTTCTAAAGGACTTTACCCATGTTTATTTCCAGGCAATATATGGTTTTATTTTGTGTATTTCAGTATACAAATATCTTACCTATTTGGACTTTATTCTGGTGGTTTCTGTAGGATACTGCTCCAACGTAATCTCTTAACAAATGACTATCCAGTTGTTCCTAAATCATTTATTAAAAGTCCATCTTTTCCCTTATGATTTGAATTGCTACTTTATTATAAACTTCATTTCCATATATACCTGTGAATGTTTCTGAATTTTTCCATTGTGTTTCACTAGACTCTCTCTCTGTTCATGATACAATACCACACTGTTTTTCGGAAAGAACTTTTATAGGCGTTCTTAAGATCTGATAGGCTAACCCTCTGCCGTACTATTCCTTTTTCTTTTTAACAATTCCCCTAGTGATCCTTTCATGCTTATTTTCTACACAAATTTTAGAAACAATCTAGACTTTGTGTAACACCAAGTGAAAAAATTGGGTGGGTTTTTAAAAATCACATCATATATATTATTTTTATAATCACATTTATATATTAGCTTTGGGAGAATCAGTACCTTTTGGGTGTAGATCTGTCATATGTGAGAACTAAGAATATCTTGCTGTTTCTAAAGTCTGTTTTTGTGTTTTTCAGAAGTTCTTTAACATTTTGCACAAATAGGTTTTTCACAATTCTGGTTCAGGTTTTCCTAAGCCCCTCATCTTTTTTTGCTGCTACTATAACAGATGTTCTTCCCAATTATATCTTCAAAGTGTTTATTATTTGTATATATGAAAGGTACAGATTTCCTTTTAATTTTGAAATAATCTCCAGCTTATAGAAAAGTTGCCATTGCAATACAAAAACTTTTGTCTTCCAGACTCATTTGCGAGTAAAGTTACTGACATGGTGCTCCATCAACTTCTCAAATACCTTATAGAGTGTAATCCCTACAAACAAGGACACTCTTGCATAACCACAGTCCTACGATCAAACCCAGGGGATTAACCTTGACGCCACCAATACCATCTAATCCTCAGACAGTGAGAAACCTGGCTCATTAGCTTAATATGTTGACTTATTTGATTAATCCCCACGGAGATTTATATAACAGATCTCTCACTCATCTTCTCCAAGTGCCTCCCCTGCTCCCCCCACCCAGGCTCTGGCAATCCACATCAGGCAGCCCCTTCATACCCATGCCCACCTCACCCTATTTATCCTGCTCTGACACATCCCGCCAGACTCCCCCCTCTCCACCGCCCCGACTCCATGAAGGCCTTTAAATCTCCCTTGAGCTCCGATACCACCTAATAGCCAGTCCCTGTTTAAACACCCTCTTCAACAGACTTGGGCATCCACTCCCTGCCTCACGTGTATTCTAATTACTCATCCAGGCTGCCCAGTGCAGGGTGTCCGAGCCCACGTAGGGAGTGTGTCCACACAGGAGAGACGCCTGGAGCGGGCACATTCCCACCCCATGCAGGCCTGGCTTGGACACCACGCTCTCATCTACCGTGGCTCCCTACTGAGAGTGTGCTTTGTTTCTTTAAGGTTTTGTTGCTTTTTAAGAGACTTGGGATCACGATATGTAGAACCAACAATGTTTTCCATTCCATGACTCTCTCCTTCTTTTCCATTATGGAGACATGATCAGGATAATTTGTTTAGCAAATGGTACAGAGACACCAGAATGCAATTCTCTGGATAGTGGTGTGGGTACTCTGCTTTGGCTCCCTGGCACCCATTCTCACTTCACATGGTATCAGTAATTCATTAAAAAGAGTAGCTCTGGGGACAGGCAAACTTCTTCCATTCTCAGTGCACGTGGGTTGGACAGAGCAGACCTCAACCTATCCAAAGGCACTGACCTAGGCTTAGACGGATCAGTGGTTTCAATGGCTCTGACTAACTCTCCAGACCCCTAAAGCAGTGCGGCAGATTCTGCTTTGCTACGACTACCGTTGTGTATCTCCCATCCCACGCGTTCTCCTTACATGACGGCAACACTCCTCCTGCTGGGAGGTGGGGTCTACGACCCTTCCTTTTTAATCTGGTGGGGGCTCTTGATCGCTTCAGTTAGTGGAATAGGGTAGAATAGATGCTTCTGCCTGGCTCATTCTTTTTTTAGCAGATGCTCATTCTGGGGAAGCCCACCACTGTGTTGTGAGGGAGCCAAACAATCCCATGAACTGAGACTACTTGAGGGGACCTTGTGAAGGGAAACCAACGGGCCCAGTGAACAGCAAGCACTAACCACTGGGTAGGTGTGAGTGAGCCTTCAGATGATTCAGTTTCCAGGATTCAAGCCTCCCTGACACCAAGGGGAACAGAGGGATGCTATCCACACTGTACCCTGACCAAAATGCAGATTCGTGGGTAAAAGCAATGTCGCTGCTGTTCTTAAACCACTCAGTTCTTTATAACTGGAATAAGCCCTCTTCAGCATCACTCTCACACCATTCTGTCCATCCCATACCAAGGATCTCACCATCCTTGTCTGATCATGACGGCTTGTCTCCTCCACCAGAAGCAAGAGATGTTATCTCCAATGTTTCCCACAGTCTCACACAAAAAGAGGCCTCAATACACAGTCACCCTGGTGATCTAAAGAGAACCACGAGAATTAAGATATTCTTGAATCTATCATCCTGAGAGCCAGGCTGCTAGGGCTCAGGGACCTGCTACTGGCTGATACAACATCTCCAACTACCCCTACTTGGAGCTGCCTTTCTTGTTTTCTGCTGCTGTGGTGGCGCTGAGCCGAGAGCTACGGGTCCTTCCGTGGTGACCGGTAGTTCATGCTCCACTCAGACCCCAGGACTTGATCAGACAGAGCTGTGAGACTTTCAGAGAAACCTCACTTGATAAAGGTCACAACACCAGAGGGGACCCCCAGGGTTAAAGGACCAGAAGGAAGCAGCGGCGACTCAGATCTGGGCAGCCTTCCTGGAGAGATGCTCCTGCTGGCCCTTCTTCTGTCCCCCAGTGGGGAGGCAGGTAAGTGACCGTCCCCACCGTCAGAGGTCCAGTCCCATCCTGCACTGGAGAAACCCTGCTCAGGTGCTACACTCATACATATCCTGGCTCTGGTCCATCTCCAGGAACTTTCTGAACTCTGGTCAAATTCCCTCAAAGACCAGCAAATCTGCTCCCATCCCCCCTCTCCAGGCCTTGGCTCCATGAGCACAGCGGGCAGACTGCAATCTCTCTTTCAGGCAAAATCATCAGGGCCATGAGGCCAAGCCTCACTCTCGTCCCTACATGGCGTTTCTTGAGTACCATGCTTCAGAGAAAAGTTTCATCTGTGGGGGGTCTCCTTGTGCATGAGGACTTCATGCTGACAGCAGCTCACTGCTGGGGAAGGTGAGGAGCAACACCTGGGCCCCCACCCCTCTGTAGACCCCTCACAGGGTTCTCAGGGGCTGCAGACCTGGGCCACCAAGTAACGTAGGAGAGCTCTTCAGAGGACAGGTGAGCTTTGGGGAGAGAGGAACAGGTCAATGCGAGTGGCCCGTGGAGAGAAGGGACTGATCAAAGGTGGGATGGAAGGAAGCTGAGGTTGCACCCTGGAGTCCAGAGTGCAGATGTGAGAAATTCCTGGTTTTCCTTAGAGACGGTCAAGCTCTGTGCAGGACTGAACACCCTAAGTGGACTCCAGGAACTTGCACCCAGCCCGGGCTGCCAGGAAGCAGGCAGCACAGAGAAGCTCAGCCCCAGGTCCCACACCTAGAACTTTCTCCCCTCCAGTCCCACCCTGTCCCAAGCTGTGCTCTTTCCTCACGGCTCCTGGTCTGTATTTCCTGCGACTCCACCTCCCTCTCTGCTCTCGGGGCAGCTCAATCAACGTCACCCCGAGGGACCACAACATCTACCAGCAGGAGAGGACCCAGCAGGTCATCCTAGTGAGAAGAGCCATCCCCCACCCAGGCTATGATCATAATAAGTGGGTCAATGCTATCATGTGACTGCAGGTAGGGCACGTAGCCACACTGGTTCTTGCACACTTTCATACCTGGGTTTTGAATCCCCCATGACCTCATTCCTGTCCCTCCTTCCGGTATGACCCCTTCAGTTGTCCCAGGGCAGTGAGGAAGGCAACCCCATAACTGTCCCTGAGGCCTCTGTGGGCCAAAAGTAGGTTAGAATGCCTTTCCTCTGCCTTCAGCTGAGGAGGAAGGCCTACCTGACCGCCGCTGTGAGCCCCATCAGGCTGCCCTGGAGGAGGGAGCTGGTGAAGCCAGGGATGGTGTGCAGTGTGGCCGGCTGGGGGCACCTGGGCATGAACAATCCCATGGCAGAGAAACTGCAGGCGGTAGACCTTGAAGTCCAAAGGGATGAGGAATGCATCTCTTGCTACAAAGATTACAACACCACTACCCAGATATGTAGGGAACCCAAGAAAGAGGAAGGGTTCTTTTTTGGTGAGATCCCCAGCGTTAGCCATGCAAAGCCCTGGGCACAGCCAAGCTGTGAGGGTCCAGGGCAGTGGGAACTAATCATATCCCTGTGTCCCCAGCCTTTTCTCCTATCCAGTCTCTGTCCTGTTTCCCTGGGGGCATGGAGACTGTCCCACCACCACATATGGGCAGAGGCTTCCTTGGGGAGGAGGAGGGGAGATTGTCAAGGCCAGGCTGAATCCTCAGGACCAACAGTCCCTGATATCAGCCAGGGCCCCCAACAGAGACCATCCACCCTGGGGCAGCACAGAGGACCACACCTGAAGAAGATCCGGCTCAGCCCCTCCTCTCTCTGCCCACAGGGCGCCTCTGGGGGCCCCCTTGTGTGTAACGGCATGGCCCAGGGCATCGTCTCCTTTGGAGAAGAGAATGGGACACCTCCAAATGTCTACACCAGAGTCTCGAGCCTTCTGTACTGGATCCAAAAAACAATGAGCTACTATAAACTGCAGGGACCAGACTAACGTGCCCCTGGGATGGATCCCTCCATCTCCTCTGGGATAGAGGTCAGAATGGCACTGGGCCAAAAGGGGGTGAAGGGGGGACTGCCTGGAACTTAATAAACTTTCATCTCTTGAGCAGAAATCATTGATTCCTATTTTATTCATTCAAGCACATTCGTTAGGCACCTACTGTGTCTGGCAACCATCCGTTCACATTTCTGATCTGTTATGGGCTTCCCCCTCCAACACACCACCCACCCTTCCAACTCTAGAATAAAAATTCCTGCTGCACTGACAGCCAGCTCCCTCCAGTCCCTCGTCCCCAGTGCCAGCTCCCCCTGCCAGGCTGACCATGGGCTCCATCAGAAAAGGGAGACACCTCCTCAGGAGAACATGACCCTCTTCTCGAGGACCCCCTTATCGCATCCATATGCCCTCCTCCTAACCCACACCCACTCCCCTGCCCCACCCTATCCCAGTGCCAATGTGGCAACATAGGAGAATCCAGATTTGGAAGGAGGACCACCTGAGAAGCTCTGAGGTTGAGGGGGGCCCTTCTCAACCCCAGAAACAGAAATGTGGGGAGGCTTTAGAAATGTGTAGTGCTCCCCATGCAGAGTTCCCTCTCCACGTCAGAGCAGCCAGAGCTCCGAAGGCTGAGAGAGTTTCAGGAGGGCCTTCGGTATTCCCAGGCCCAGCTCAAGTGCCTGTCGCAGCTCTGTCCTGGAGCCCTGAGCCCAGGACCCTGTGCAACCTCTGGTGTCCTGACGGCACATCCTCCCTCAGCCCAAAGTGACCTTGAAGACGCTCTTCCATCTTTTTTTTTTTTTTTTTTTGCGGTACGCGGGCCTCTCACTGCTGTGGCCTCCCTCGTTGCGGAGCACAGGCTCCGGATGCTCAGGCTCAGCAGCCATGGCTCACGGGCCCAGCCGCTCCGCGGCATGTGGGATCTTCCTGGACCGGGGCACGAACCCATGTTCCCTGCATCGGCAGACGGACTCTCAACCACTGCGCCACCAGGGAAGCCCCTGAATTTTTAATATAAGAACATATTCAGAAAAGCAACCTCATTTTTAAAACATGCAGCTTAGAGATGGTTGGACTGAAGAGAAGAACTTGTTGGCTGAATGTATGCATGGTGAGTGAGCTTCATGTCTGGCAAAATGTGTTTTGGGTATAAAAGTAACATATATTCATCATAGAAACTAACACATTCATCATAGAAAGACAATTAAATACAGAACATATAAGAAAATTAAAATTACCAAGAATTCCACCATCCCAAGATAATCATCATTCATGCTTAAGCATGTTTCCTTCCCCTCTTTTTCTATAAGTCCATAGAATGCTGTTTCTTCAACTGACTTGGGGTTGGGTTGCTGAGAACTCCTCATGCCTTCCCTGCCATCACTCTTCCTTCTGTCCTCATACTGGTGAGAGTGGTGGGATCATCTGCAAATGTCTAGGATTACTATGCCCAGGGCCATCAGAGATGTGGTTCTCTGGACAGAGAATACTTAGTGGGTAGTAATTATTAGGATGACCGGCATCCGTTTCCCCTTCAGTGCACACCAGTAAGCAGCATTTCTATAGAGGAAGCCCCTCCCCACTCACAGGCACCCTGATTTGAGTGGGACAGCCCCCATCTCGGCTCGAGGGGTGCTAAACACCTCAGCACAACCCAATCAGTCACTCACTTCCAATGGACCCAGTGATGGTTTGTTTTGGTCAAGTGAATATCAAGTCCAGGCATTTTGTTCAAGATTGTGGGATAAGAAAAGCTCTCTTGGACTTACCCAGTGGCACAGTGGTTAAGAATCCACCTGCCAATGCAGGGGACACGGGTTCGAGCCCTGGCCCGGGAAGATCCCACATGCCGCAGAGCAACTAAGCCTGTGCACCACAACTACTGAGCCTGCACTCTAGAGCCCATGAGCCACAACTACTGAGCCCACATGCCACACCTACTGAAGCCCACATGCCTACAGCCCGTGCTCTGCAACAAGAGAAGCCACTGCAATGAGAAGCCCGCACACTGCAACAAAGAGTAGCCCCTGCTCACCACAACTAGAGAAAGCCCGGGTGCAGCAATGAAGACCCAACACAGCCAAAAGTAATTAATTAATTTTTTAAAAAACACACACAAAAACAAAAAACCACCAAAAAAATGGAAAAGCTCTCTTTGTTGCAGAACGTTTACATTTAAAGAAGCAATTCTAAACACTTCAAAAATATGAGACTGGGATGGTGGCAACATAAGAAATGGGGTTGCTGCGTGGGGTACTTGGGTGGTCCAGGTCTACCTGCTCCTAAAGCAAGTCCAGCCTCTACCTCACAATGGCACCAAGCAGACCCCCCTCACCACAGTCCTTGCCATCTTATTCTCTACCCACAGATTCTAGGTCTACTCCAGCTGACAGCCAGCCTCTCAGGGGCAGGAGCTGTGTCTCTCGTATTACACAATAGGACCTAGCCTATTGTGTAATTATTCAGGATTTCACCAGAATCAAAAAGGAACCAAGAGTCGAAAAATGAAGATATTCTTGATTCAGTCACTGAGGGGTTTCTGGGACCCAGCCCCTGTGCTGGCTGAACCACAGCCTTCACTTTCTTGTTCTTTCTTCTGGCTTTGTGACTCAGCGGTGGGAGTACAAGTGGGGTGACAGTGTCGTTCTCACTTAACCCACGGCAGAGAACGTGGACGACCACGTGGCATGCTGACACCTGGCTCGGCGGGGGAGCACAAGTCTGGGAGGTCTGTGTGTGAACTGAGCCTGCCCTCCTTCCTTCCCCTGTGTTTTGTGTCTGGAAGGAAGAAACACCAGCAGCTCCAACCTGGGCAGAACTTCGGGGAAGATGCAGCCTCTCCTGCTCCTGATGGCCTTTCTTCTGCCCACCGGGCTGGGACTGGTGAGTGACAATCCCCATTCTTGAGGCCAGAGCCCATCTCACTAAACCTACTGTAGTCCTGACCCTTCTGCCCAGCTCACCTTTCTCAACCCCAGCTCCCATCCCAAACCCAGACTAACAATTTCGATGCTGCATAGACACTCAGTGAGGACGGATGGCAGAAAGGAAGGGTGGGTCTTAGCTTCTCTCTCACCAGCAGGGCAAGTGGGTTGTGTATTTGGCAGAGGATGTGAAGCTGCAAAACACAGGTAATTAAAATCCCTCACTTCACCCCCGGAATAGGCAGCTCAAGTGAATCCACTACAGTATAGGAATTGTCAGTGGACCCAGCTTAAGAACCAACGATATTTCTCAGTACCCTCCGCCCCTCACTCCTGCCCAGGAGAGGAACCCAGGGGGTGATTGATCAGAAGTGCTAGACGACAGCACCCAAAGCTCTCTGGGCGACTCGACTCTGCCCCAGGACGCAAACAGCTCATTTTCTGCCCCATCTCCCCCACCTCCCAGGCCCTCAGCTGCCCCACTGTCTTTGGCAGTGCCCTCCCCCCACCCCTATGGCCTTGAATGCCACCAGCACTATCCCCACCAAACCTCAGCCTAAAGCTAATTGGAGGCCATTCACTCTTGCAGCCAAAAAATCATTTACTGAGATCCTAGGTTGTGTTAGGCCCAAGGACATGAGGATTTTAGAAAATCCAATTCCATAAGCTCATAGGTAATTATTAGAAAATGGCACAAATCAAGATGTTAGCAGAGGATTAGAGGGTCCCGGAGACTCGGCGGGAGTGAGGGCTCATCAGGGAGTCCCGTCCACGATTCTCTGGGCCTCCACCATCGGGAAGGCAGACCCGCCCTCCTCCGCACATGTGCCTGATGCAGGACCTGAAGAACAAGCACTGACCCCTCTCTCAGAGGGAGATTGTGAGGCTTGAGGTTCAGAAAAGGTTATCCTGCTGCAGTGAGAACCTGGAGGACTCTCCCCCGGTGTCTGCAAGGTGCTGTCAACCCACCTGACCGTCACCTCCCTGAGCCTCCATCCTGACCACACCTCTCCCATCACCCCATCTTCCAGCCTTTTCTTACAGAGGAGATCATCGGGGGCCACGAGGCCAAGCCCCACTCCCGTCCCTACATGGTGTTTGTTCAGCTTCTGGATAAGGAGAGTAGGAAGAGGTGCGGCGGTGTCCTCGTGCAAAAGGACTTTGTTCTGACGGCTGCTCACTGCAGAGGAAGGTGAGGGGCAGCAGCCAGCCTACCCCTCCTGAGACCCCGACAGGGACCCCAGCCCCTCCCCAGGGGCTGGGCCCAGGGGAGCCCCTCCCTCACCCTGAGATCGTGGTAACTCAGGACCACAAGACCTCATCAAACAAGCCATCTTAAGAGCCGCACTAGGGTGACGAAAAGCTGAGAAATGGGGCAGGTGAGTTTTGAGGTCAGAGGGTCAGAGGTGACAGCAAGAGGCAAGGTTGAGAAGCGAGGGCCCACACGGGTCAGATGAAGCATCAGTGGAGGATGAAAGAGTGCACAGAGAGTCAAAATCCAAACTCAGAGTAATTTCGCCGTATTGCCTGAGAAAGCTCCCAGGATCCCTGCCCTCATGTCATTGAGAAGCACAGGGCAGAGTCCCCACACTCCTGCTCTGCTCTCTGTGCAGTTTAATCAACGTCATCCTGGGGGCCCACAACATCAAGAAACAGGAGAGGACCCAGCAGATGATCCCAGTGAGACGAGCCGTCCCCCACCCAGACTATGATCCTAAGAGCTACTCCAATGACATCATGTTACTGCAGGCAAGGAAACCTCCCCACTCCTCCGGCCCTCCTGGGGACAGATCGTTTCCCCTCCACTACCACCTGTCCCTTTCCTCCCTCCCATCTGGCTGCCTGATCAGTCCCAGTGGCTCAGGTGAGGGGGGTGGTCAGTGCAGCCTCATCCTGGCACCCAAGCCCAGAGGCCATTGGCTGAGCTGGACTCTTGTCTCTTCCCCTCAGCTGGAGAGAAAGGCCAAGGGGACTGCAGCTGTGAGACCCCTCAGCCTGCCCAGGCACGAGGTCCAGGTGAAGCCAGGAAAGGCGTGCAGTGTGGCCGGCTGGGGGCAGGTGGCCGTGGGCACTCTAACCACCACCCTGCAGGAGGCAGAGCTGACGGTGCAGGAGGATCCAGTGTGCAAATCCCTCTTCCCAGCCTATTACAGCCAGGCCACCCAGATTTGCGTGGGGGACCCGAGGAAGGTGAAGACTGCCTTCAAGGTCAGGTTCCTCGCATCTAAGCACACAGGCCCCGGGGAGAGGATCTTGGGGAGGTCTGGGTAGGGGACGGGCCATAACCTCATCCTCAGCCTGAGAGCTTGGGCAGGCAGGTCCACTAATCCAAAATTTAATTCTCTCCCCTGAGTGGATCAGGGTTGGGGGTGAGGAAGGATCAGTCATCCCGTAGCTGCGTTATCACCAGAGTTTCCATGAGGACTGACAGAAAGGTAGACCTGAGTCGAGCTGCAAAGAACAGTCATAGCCAGGCTGGACCCCAGCAGCGAGGGAGGTGACCAGGCCTCCTCTGGCCCAGATCTTCCTCACAGCCCCTGACAGAGACCACCCAGCCTGGGGTGGCAGGGAAGATAGGACCGGAAGGAGGCCCACTCAGCCCTTCCTTTCTCTACCCACAGGGTGACTCCGGCGGGCCCCTCGTGTGCAAAAACGTGTGCAAAGACGTGATCCAGGGTATTTTCTCCTATGGAAAATCAACCGGGACATCTCCAGGAGTCTTCACCAAGGTCTCACACTTCCTGCCCTGGTTAAAGAGAACAATGAAGCGCCTCGAACAGCAGCTTGAGACTGACCTTTCTCTCTGCTGACCATCATTCTGGGGCAGCAGCAAGAATCCCATAGGGGTTCGCAGTGGGATCACGGGGCCACAATAAATGGATCTGTAGCGTGATTACACCTGAATTCCTATTTATTCATTGAACCGCCTCAATATGCAACCACACTTCTCCAGGATGCCCTCTGCTGTCAGTTCTGGGTATTGCTTCCCCCTCTCTCCCCAGCCCTCACTCCTCCCTAAATCCCATGAGGTCTGTATAGAGTCTCATTGATTTCTCAATCATGCCTCTTTGGTGCTTAGCCTTCTGCCAGGTCTGAGTCTAAAGTGAGATCCATTAAAAACGACAATCTTCTCTCCCTCAAAATGGTCCTCTCTGGGCCTTAGAAATTTTTTACCTTCTCTAAGCCAACCACTGTCTCCAACCCCTCTTCAGTTTGGCAGAGCAAAGAACAGGTCAGAGGAAGGAGAATAACTCCAGGGACCTAGGAGGTCAGGGGGTCATGCCATGGACACTCAGTTTCCTGTTTCCAGGGCCTCTCTCTCCAGTGAGGGCAGGCTTCTCCCATAACCAGGACCGTCTAGAGCTTAGGAGGCTGAGATGTTCCCATGATGGCCCTCAGCCTCACTGGAGTCCCATCTCCCCACTCTGCCCTGGGCCCAACACGGGACTCAGTCAACCTTGCTCCCTGTCTACTGTCCCACACCAGCCCCTGTTTTCTATCTGAGTGCCCTGGCCACCAGCTCCTTTCCCTTCCAGCTCATGCTGTTTTGAGCCAGCCTCCCTCTCATCTCCCTAACAGAGCTCCCAGGGCCCCATGTGAATTCTCCTCCTTTGACTGTCCCCTCCAAACCTGACTTGCCAGCCAGTACCTGATGCTTATCAGAGGAGCCAGTACCCATCTCCCACCTGGGTGGGGCCAGCTCAGGCCCTGGATCCAAC
Source organism: Aethalodelphis obliquidens (assembly GCF_003676395.1). Taxonomy (NCBI): domain Eukaryota; kingdom Metazoa; phylum Chordata; class Mammalia; order Artiodactyla; family Delphinidae; genus Aethalodelphis; species Aethalodelphis obliquidens. Next base: position 1,729,723 of record NW_020837954.1, on the reverse strand, counting down.
CCAGCATCCCCCAGGGGCTCAGCCACCTCCAAGGCCTGTGTAGTCACTCAGCAGCCTAAGCCCTTTTCAGCCTGGCCTGGCCTTGGACCCCTGACTCTCCCTGCTGACAACCAGATTATGGCAGCCTTGTGAGCCAGAGGGACCCAGGGCTGCTGGGTGGGAAAGTACCACTCTGCCCTCCATCAGTAGATCAAATGTTGACCTCTCACTGTACCAGCACATAACAGGCTCTGCCTCCGCCAGTTGGGAAACTTGCAGTGATGAGAAATTTCCTCTAAATTCTGCTGGTTCCTCTCCTTCCACTAGGAAGTTCAGTTTGACACAGATGGACCTGTATTTGGAATCTGAAAGAAATCTTGTCTTGAAAATAATTAAATTCTCTGTATTTTAGCTGGATTGCACATTAGAGTTTCACACGCATGATCTTGCTTGATTCCACAAGGGCAATGTGAAATTGGAAGAGGCTTGGTGACCCACAGGTCCTGGGGTTTCCAATCTGTGCTCTGTGGAGTCCATGTCCGGAGGGGAGGGAGGGAAAAAGGAGAGAGGCAGCCAGAACAGCCTGATCTTTAGTTATATCACACGTGGAGACATGAACCTCAGTCCACAAATCCACAAAATGCCACACTTAAAGGGTAACACAGTTCACTGTGACCCAGATGTCCTGTATCCTTCAAACAGCACCACCAGTGCATTGGATGTAACAGAACACAACAAATTCACGATAACTGGACAAACACTGAATAAAGTGAGATCAACATCGTAAATAGAAGGAATTTCACTAAAAAGAAAAACAAATCGCATGAATATGAAAAGCAAAACTCAGCACGTTGAAAACTAAGGTGAAAAGCAAATAAAAACTTATTTTTTACACAAGACAGTCCCTACATCCATCTGCCAAGTCTTCCCTGGAGCCGGCAGAGCACAGGTGACAAAAGAGCTGAATACATGCATGGAGGTGAGCAAGCGAACAGTAAGATGTGCGTGAGACAAGGGACAACTTCAGGTCACGGCAGTAAATGACGACACTCTTAGGAGAAGCCGTCATGCAAAAGGAATGTAGAGAGCCCAGAAAGTCAGCCATGAAGAGCTCCATGGAACCCCAGGGTGTAAGCCAGAGCCAGCAGCAGATCCACCACCGCAGGCAAGGGTGTGTGGCCTTGAGGGACAATGCCTGATGGGTCACTCTTCCCCCTTACACCTGACAGAAGCACTTGACCTAGTACGAGATACATTAGGAAGAAAAACTATTACCTTATGATGACTGTAGCGTCATGAACCCGGGGCTGCCCTTAATGGTATGTGTTTCCTTAAAATGATATCTAAATATATTTACATTATTTCTCTCTTTGATCTAGTGGTTTTTATTTCTAGGACTTTAACCTACATAAGATCTAAAGAGTGCGTGTGTGTGTGTTTAGGGGGGTTATTCGTATCGATGTTCATCACACCATTATTTCATCATAGGTCTCAAATTAGAATCAGTATTAATGTCCAAAATAGGGAGATGGTAAAGTATAGCACATTCGCATTACGTAGCCATTACCATCTACATTATCCACCGCTCTAGGAAACTAGGCTAAGAAAACAAAAGAACAAAAACTAAGCTGAGAAAACGAAAGAAAGTCAACTAGGCTAAGAACATTAATAGGCAAATCATAATTAAAAAAATTGAATAAACACTTGGGGAAAAGTGAAAGGTCACTAATTAATCAATGCAAATGAAAATATTAATAATTTTTGCTTATATAATTGAGAAGGATCGACAAAAATGATAATAATGAGATGCAGAACGGACATTGAGAAAATGCACTATCACACCTTGTACACAAACATCTTTTAAAAAAAAGGAAAAAAGGTGCCTGACGTAACCATCAACCACACCGAGAAAAGTGGAGAAGGTAATGCCTAAAAAAGTTACACAAGTCAAATCTTAGAAAAACTAATTAATCCAACACTAACTGGGGTTTTGCTTTTTAGAAGTTTCATAGCTTTGAACACTATGGCAACTTTAAAGTCATGATATAGAATTACAATTGCCACATGAAAGAATGTTCATTAGATTTAAGTCAAAGGCAGGTTAAGAGCAGCATATACTGCAGTCAATTTTTGTTTATACACACATTTTCCTTTTAGGCCTTTCTTTCTTCCTGCACATCCACTTATCTAATTTTTCTACAACATTTATGCATGATTTAGATAACTTAAATGCCTTTTTATTAAATATGAAGAGATACTAAAATGATCTTCACTAATAGATTTTTTAATAAAATGAGGAAAATGTTTGTTGAATGAACTATAGGATTCAAAACTGAAAGTATTGTAATCACATCTATAAAAAATACACATGTAAAAACTCTGGATGGAAATACATCCATTAACAGTGGTCAGTTGGATGGTGAGATTAAGGCTGACATTTTTCTTCTTTCTGTTTTTCATTTATTCACTATTTAAAATTTACCATTAGTAAAACAATTTTATTTTTAAAAACATTCCATGTTAGAAAAATGCTGGCTTAAGTAAGTTGGCATTTGTTAGTTAAGATAACCCTGACAATTCTAACAGATAAACTTTAGCATTTCGTGGCTAGCACAATAGAAGTATATTTCTTGCTCAGGCACGGTCTATTTCTTGCTCAGGCACAGTCCAAAGTGAGTATTCCTGCTGAGCAGTGCCCCCTTCCACTCTCAGGTGTCCCAGTTGGGTAATAAATTACATGGTCAGCCCAAGATTATGAGACACAGTCTCAGTTCCCTAAAGATGCTTCCAAGTTCCCTGTATTCATCTGTGTCAAATCGTGGAAAGGGAAGAAACTAGATGGTCAGGCATGGGAGTTTACAGCCCAGCTCTGGAAGAGGCTCACAGCATTTCATTCACATCCCATTTCCTGCGACAGTGACAGAGTCACACCTACCCTCAAGGTAGACTGGACAGTGGAGTTCACCTATGCCCCCTGGAAGAAAAGAAAATTGGTTTTGGTAAGCTGCCAGATCTTCTCTACCACGGTACTTACTACTGTTTGCTGTTTAAAAGGATCATGGGCCCCAAAATTTTCTTCTGCTTATTTTTTAATAGAAAAATCAGATTTAATTAGATAAATTTTCATTTATTTGTTTTTGCTTTTAGATTTTTTTATGTCTTTTTATTGAAGTATAGTTGATTTATATTATTATATTTGTTTTAGGTATACAGCATAGTGATTCAGTATTTTACAGATTATACTCCATTAAAAGTTATTACAAGATAATGGCTATAATTCCCTGTGCTGTACAGTATATCCTTGTTGCTTATCTATTTTATACACAATAGTTTGTACCTCTGAATCACATACCCCTAAATGCCACTCCCAGCTTCCCTCTCTCCTTTGGTAACCACTAGTTTGTTTTCTATATCTGTGAGTGTGTTTCCACTTTCCATATACAAACAGTTGTACTATTTTTTAGATTCCACATATAAATATCATATAGTATTTGTCTTCTAACTTATTTCACTAATCATAATATTCTCTAGGTCCATCCACACTGCTGTAAATGGCAGAATTTCATTGTTTTTAATGGCCAAGTAATATTCCACTGTATATGTATACCATATCTTCTTTATCCATTTGTTTAATTGGCACTTGGGTTGCTTCTGTATCTTGGCTATTGTAAATAGTGCTATTATGAACACTGGGGTACATGTATTTTTTCAATTAGTGTTTTTGTTTATTTTTCTGGATATATACCCAGGAATGGAATCACTGGATCATATGGAAGTTCTATTTTTAGATTTTTGAGGAAACTCCATACTGTTCTCCATAGTGGCTGCACCAGCTTACATTCCCACCAGCAGTGTAGGAGGGTCCCCTTTTCTCCACATCCTCTCCAACATTTGTTATTTGTGTTCTTTTTGTTGATAGCCATTCCGACAGGTATGAGGTTATATCTCATTGTTGTTTTGATTTGTATGTTGAGCATCTTTTCATGTGCCAGTTAGCCATTTGTATGTCTTCTTTGGAAAAAAATGTCTATTCAGGTCTTCTGCCCATTTATTGATTGGGTTGTTTGTTTTTTGATATTGAGTTGTATGAGCTGTTTATATCTTTTAGATATTAACCCCATGTCAGTCTTATCATTTGCAAATATTTTCTTCCATCCTGTAGGTTGCCTTTTCTTTGGTTTCTTTTGTTTCCTTTGCTATGCAAAAGCTTTTACATTTAATTAGGTACCATTTGTTTATTTTTGCTTCTATTTCTTTTGCCTTAGGAGATAAATCCAAAAAAATATTGTTACAATAGGCAGTGTTCTGGCTATGTTCTCTTCTAGGAGTTTTATGGTTTCAGGTCTTACATTTAGGTCTTTAAACCATTTTGAGTTTATTTTTGTTTATGGTGTGAGGAAGTATCTAATCTAATTGTTTTACATGTAGCTGTCCAGTTTTCCCAGCACCACTTGTTGAAGAGATTGTCTGTCTCCATTGTAGACTCTTGTCTCTTTTGTTGTAGATTAATGGACCATAGGTGCATGAGTTTATTTCCTAGGTTAAATGGACTGTAGGTGCATGGGTTGTATATTCTACTCCATTGTTCTATGTGCCTGTTTGTATGCCAGTACCATGCTGTTTGGATTACTGTAGCTTTGTAATACGGTCTGAAGTCAGAGAGAGTGATAACTCCAGCTTTGTTCTTTTTTCTCAAGATTGCTTTGGCAATTTGGGGTCTCTTGTGGTTCCATATGAATTTTAGGACGATTTTTTCTAGTTATTTGAAAAATGTCATGGGTATTTTGATAGGGATTGCATTAGCCTGTAGATTGCTTTGGGTAGTAAGGTCATTTTAACAATATTAATTCTTCCAATCTAAGAGTGCCAGATACCTTTCCATTTCTTTGTATCATCTCCGATTTCCTCATCAATGTTTTATAGTTTTCTATACGTCTTTTACCTCCTTGGTTAAGTTTATTCCTTAATTTTATTCTTTCTGATACAATTTTATTTTTTATATCTTTATTGGAGTATAATTGCTTTACAATGTTGTGTTAGTTTCTACTGTACAACAAAGTGAATCAGCTATAAGTATACATATATCCCCATATATGGGCATCCTTGACTTTGAGTTTGTCATAAATGGTCTTTATTATGTTGAGATGTGTTCCCTGTATACCCACTTTACTAGGAGTTTTTATCATGAGTGGATATTGAATTTTGTCAAGTGCTTTTTTTGCATCTATTGAAATGATCATTTGATTTTTATCTGTTCTTTTTTAATGTGGTGTATCACATGGATTGGTTTGTGAATGTTGAATGATCCTTGTGTCCTGGAATAAATCCAACTTGATCACATTGTATGATGCTTCTTATACATTGCTGAATTTGGTTTGCTAATATTTTGTTGAGGATTTTTACATCTATATTCTTCAAAGATATTGGCCTATAATTTTTTTTGTAGTGCCTTTGTATGTTTTGGTGTCAGGGTAATGGTGCCGTCATACAATGAATTTGGGAGTGTATCTTCCTCTTTAATTATTTGGTATAGTTTGAGATGGATAGGTATAAGCTCTTACTTATATGTTTGGTAGAATTCCCCTGTGAAGTCATCTGGCCCTGGACTTTTGTTTGCTGGGAGTTTTGTTAATTAGACATTCAATTTAACTACTAGTGATCAGTCTGTTCAAATTATCTGTGTCTTCTTGACTCAGTCTTGGCAGGTTGTGACTTTCTAGAAATTTGTCCATTTCTTCTACGCTAACCAATATGTTGACACATACATGTTTGTAGTATTCTCTTATGATTTTTTGTATCTCTGTGATGTCAGTTGTTATTTCTCCTCTTTCATTTCTTATTTTGTTTACTTGGGGCCTCGCTCTTTTCTTCTTGGTGAGCATGGCTAAAGGTTTATTAATTTTGTTTATTCCTTCAAAAAAATCAGCTCTTTGTTTCATAGATTTTTTTCCCATTATTTGTTGTCTCCATTTTATTTATTTCCTCTCTGATCTTTATTATTTCCTTCCTTCTGCTGACTTTGGGCTTTTTTTTTTTTTTTGAATGCCTTTAGATGATAGGTTACTTTGCTTATTTGAGATGTTTCTTGTTTCTTGAGGAATGCCAGTATTGCATTAAATTCCCTCTTAGGACTGCTTTTCCTGCATCTCATAGATTTTGGAGTGTTGTGTTTCCATTTCATTTGTCTTTCTTTACACATGTGGTGAAAAGACAATGGTGGTGGCAACACAAGCTCATCAGTAGAAGTTCCCCAAGGAGCTTCCAAAATGTCCTTCTAAGAGTGATGTTAAAACAGCCCTGATGATGTCCAGAATGCCTCAGGAGTACACTGGTCTCCTAGAAAGCCAAGACCAACTATGTTGATTTCTGACCAAAGAAGCAGCAAAAGAGGGAAGGGGAAGTGATCCAGTACCATCTGGCAACTGCCTGCCCAGAATATTTGGATTGTTGGTGGTATTTGGAGCCCCGGGAAGATATGGGAAACACCCTATCTAATGTCCCAACATCCCAGAGAAGAAAACAATTGTAACTTATGGAAATGTAATAAAACAGTCCAAAGTAGATGTAAGTAGCTATGGATATTGTGAAATGTATCACAGTCTTATTTGTTCAACTATCATACTTTCTTTCATTAAAACAGAAAATAAAAGCATATATACCTCTCTCTACTGTCATATATCCCCTCTCCACCCAAATGTTCTCTCTAATCCCTAACCTCTGGCTTTTGTTTCTCTCTATTTTAATGTCAAAGTCATCAATACTTTTATTGATGATTAATACTTTTATGTAACGTATTTAAAATATTTACCTATCCTGAAGATATTGTTGCATTATATTTTCAAATACTTATTCACACTTGGATCTATAATCCACCTAAAATGGATTATTGGGCATGGTGTGAAATAAGGGTCAGGGATTTTTTCCATGTATAAATATGTGTTCTTATAAGACACCATAGAGACATTTATTGTCCTAGCACCACTTATTTATGAGGGAAAAAGAAAATAGTCTTTCCCCCACTCTCTGCCATAAAACCTCCATCATAAACCAAGTGTTCAATATGTGTGTATCAGTGCCCATATCTGTGTGGGATCTCTATTTCTTGTCCCTTAGTCTATGTCTCTATGCCCTCATCAATACCACACTATTGTCATTACTATGACTTAATTTGCTAAAGCAAGACCTCCCATCTTATTCTCATTCTTCAAGACTGTCCTGGCTAATGTGGGCCATTGATTTTTCCACATCTATCTAGAATCAATTAAGTTCTATGAAATACCTCTTGGGTGCAATGAATCTATAGATCACTTTTTGGAGAACTGACATTTTGAAAATATTTTCTCTTCCAAACATGAACATAGAATATCTCTAAGCTTAGGTCTTCTTAATATAATTCTATAATTTTCACCAAAGAGGTCTTGCACATCTTTTTTTAGATTTATATTTAGTTACTTGATAATTTTCATGGTTTAAACGTTAATCTTTTCAAATTTCATTTTCCAACAGTATTACAGTATATATCGAAATATGATTAAAGTTTAAGTTGATTTTGTGCCCAACTAATTTGTCAAACTGTCTAGTTAATTGTAATAACTGATCTGCAGGTTCTTGAGCATTCTCTGTGTACACTATAATATCTCATATATTCAAAGTTTTATTTCCTCTTTTCCTGACCTTATGACTTTCACTTCTATTTCCTGCTTAACTGCACTGGGTAAAATCTCTAGTGTAATACTGAAGACAAATGGTGATTATGGCTATCCATGTGCCCTTGTATTTTTTGCTCTCAAACTAAAACACTGTGTGTTTAAGCATATAATGATTGCTTGGGGATTTTTTTTTTTTTTTTTTTTTTGCTGTACATGGGCCCCTCACTGCTGTGGCCTCTCCCGTTGCGGAGCACAGGCTCCGGACGCGCAGGTCCAGCGGCCATGGCTCACGGTCCCAGCCGTTCCGTGGCACATGGGATCCCCCCGGACCAGGGCACAAACTCGTGTCCCCTGCATTGGCAGGTGGACTCCCAACCACTGCGCCATCAGGGAAGCCCCTGCTTGGGGATTTTTATGGAGACATTTTATCAAATTAAAGACATTCTTTTTTTTAGTTCTAGTTTGCTAGAATTTTAATTGATGAGGGTGAATTTCAGAAATTGCTTATTCTGTTTTGCTTTAATTGAATAATCATTTCATCAATCAATGTATTGTGTTATAGCAATTGGGTTTTGAATACAATGCCACCTACTCCTAAATCCAAATTAGTCCTGAGATGATATTTTTCCTTATTGAATGATTTGACTTACCTCAATATTCATGATATTAGCCTGAAATATTCCTTTCCCATATTGTCTTCACTGGGTTTGGCATCGAGGTTTTGCTAGTCCCATAAAAGAGATCAGTAGTGCCTACTCTCCAGTACACATTACATAATGTTCTTTGACTATTTTGTAGAGATGTTCAGTGAAGCTTTGTGAGCGTGGGGTTCTCCTTGATGGAATGTTTTTGAAAACTGAATCAGTTTATTTGTTTATAGGAAAATTCAAACTTCTTGGATACATTTCATTAATTTATATTTTTAGGGATTTGTCAATTTAATGTATATTTTCAAATTATTGCCTTCCCAATGACATATAAGATAACATAGATATGATTTATACATATACACACATATCTCCTAGATAGAAACCCTTTCTCAGTTATTGCAAATATCTTCTCCCACCCTGTGGCTTTCCTTTTCACTATCTTAATAGTATCTTTGATAAACAGAATTTCACCTCTATTCATATTTACCCAACAAATTTTTTATATAGATCAATTTATCAATTTTTACTTTGTAATTACTGAAGGTTAGTACTTTTTATATCTTAAATTTTTTCCCAATGTCAAGTTTATAAAGAAATTCTCCTATCTTCTAAAAGTTTTTTTCTTTAAATTAATTAATTTGAGATATAGTGTTAAATGGTCATTTTATTTTTATTCATACATACTCGACAAATTTTACTACAAATTATTTGTAACACTATTAATCATTTTGAACTCATTTTTTTCCATTATGCTTTATATTTTGACTCATTATTGACACTTGACCCTTGAACAGTATAGGGGTTAAGGGGATCAACCCTCCACCCAGTGGAAAATTCAAATAAAACTTATAGTCAGCCTTCCCATTTTGTGGTTTTGCATTCACTTATACAATCGACCATGGATAGTGTAGTATGGTAGTATTTACTATTGAAAAAAACTCGTGTAGGAAAAGAGACAAGATGGTGGAGTAAAAGGACTTGATCTTACCTCCTCAAAAGAAAACACCAAAATCACAACTAACTGCTGAACAATGATTGACAAAAAAGACTCGAACCTACCAAAAAAAAAAATTCAACACAGAAAGACAAATAAGAAGCTGCAATGAGATGGCAGGAGGGGCACTTACACAATATAATCAAATCCCATACCCACCAGGTGGGCAACCCACAAACTGGAAAATAATTATATTTCAGAGATTCTCCCACACGAGTGAAACTTCTGAGCCCCACATCTGGATCCCCAGCCTGGGGGTCTGCCATCAGGAGGAGGAGCCCTGAGAGCAATAGACTTTGAAGGACAGGGGGCTTGAATGAAGGAATTCCACAGGACTAGGGGAAACAGAGACTTCACTCTTGGAGTACACATGCAAGGTTGCACATGCACTAGGACCCAGGACAAAACAGTGACTCCAAAAGAGCCTGGGTCAGACCTACCTGTGGGTCCTGGAAGGTCTCCTGGGGAGGCAGGGATCAGCTCTGGCTCACTGTGGGGGCAAGGACACTGGTGGCAGATACCTCAGGGACTCATCGGTGTGAGATCTCCCAGAGGTTGCCATTTTGGCACAGAGACCTGGCCCTACCCAACAGCCTGCAGAATCCAGTCCTGGGACACCTCAGGCCAAACAACCCAAGGGTGGAAACACAGTCCCACCCATCAGCAGACAGGTTGCCTAAAGTCATCCTGAGCCAAGATCTGCCTATAAACACATCCCTTGACATGGCCCTGCCCACCAGAGGAACAAAACCCAGCTCCACCCTCCAGTGGGCAGGCAACAGTCCCACCTACCAGAAAGCCTGCACAATCTTCTAGACCAACCTCACCCACCAGTGGGCAGACACCAGAACCAAAAGGAATTACCATCCTGCAGCCTGCGGAACAGAGACCACAAACACAGAAAGTTAGACAAAATGAGATGGCAGAGAAATACGATCCAGACAAAGGAACAAGATAAAACCCAAGGAGAACAACCAAGTGAAGTGAAGTTAGGTTATCTAACTTAAAAACATTTCAGAGTAATGAGAGTAAAAATGATCCAAGATCTAGGAAAACGAATGGAGGCACAGACAGAGAGGATACAAGTAATGTTTAGTAAAAGTCTAGAAGCTTTAAAGAACAGAGATGAATAATACAATACAATACAGTAACTGAAAAATACAATACAGTAACTGAAATAAAAAAATACACTAGAAGGAATCAATAACAGAATAAATAAGGCAGAAGAATGAATAAGAGAAACGGAAGACAGACTGGTGGAAATCACTGTTGCAGAACAGAATAAAGAAAGAAGAATGAAAAGAGATGAAGACAGTCTAAGAAGCCAACATTCACATTATACTGGTCCCAGAAGAAGAGAGAGAAAGGAACTAAGAAAATATTTAAAGATATAATAGCCAAAAACTTCCCTAACATGGGAAAGGAAATACTCAAGCTCAGGAAGCACAGACAGTCCCATACAAGATAAGCCTAAGGCAGAATACACAAAAACACATATTAATCAAATTAACAAAAATTAAATACAGAGAAAATATTAAAAGCAACAAGGGAAAAGCAACAAAAAACATACAAGGGAATCCCCATAAGGTTATCTTTTGATTTTTCCGCAGAAACTCTGCAGACCAGAATGGAGTAACATGACATATTTAAACTGATGAAAGGGAAAAACCTACAACCAAGAATACTCTAGCCAACAACGCTCTCATTCAGATTTGATGGAGAAATCAAAACTTTACAGACAAGCAAAAGCTAAGAGAATTCAGCACCACCAAAACCAGCTTTCCAACAAATGCTAAAGGAACTTCTGTAGTTGGAAAAGAAAAGGCCACAACTAGAAACAAGAAAATTACAAATGGGAAAGCTCATCAGTAAAGGCAAACATACAGCAAAGGTAGGAAATCATCCACACACAAATACGATATCAAAACCAACAATCATGAGAAGAGGAGAGTACAAATGCAGTATATTGGAAATGCATTTGAAATTAAGAGACCAGTATATATGTGTATATATATATATATATATATATATATACATATATACATACATATATATATATATGGCTGGCTGTATCAAAACCTCACTGGAACGACAAACCAAAAATCTACAATAGATACACACAGAGAAAAGGAAAAGCAATCCAAACACAACACTAAACATAGTCATCAAAACACAAGAGAAGAGAACAAAAGAGGAAGGGAAGAAAAAAGGCCTACTAAAACAAATCCAAAACAATTAACAAGATGGCAATAAGAACATATGTATCAATAATTACCTTAAATGTAAATGGATTAAATGCTCCAACCAAAAGACACAGACTGGCTGAATGGATACAAAAACAAGATCCAGCTTTTTTTTTTTGGTGGGGCTAATGGTGGACTCTGGGAGGACTCATGTCAAGGAGTGCTTCACAGAACTTCTGCTGCCAGTGTCCATGTCCTCACGGTGAGACACAGCCACCTCCACCTCTGCAGGAGACCCTCCAACACTAGCAGGTTATTACAGAATATTGAGCAGAGTTCCCTGTGCTGTACATCCTCATTCTATTTTCTGAGGCTCTTTGATGGAAAAGTGGGCCATGTACTGGTATATTTGATAGAGTCACATCTGCATTGGACCTGGAGTGATCCTTCTAAGGGCAAATCAAACCTGACCCAAGATCAAGACCCTGCAGGGACTCTCCCTGGTTTTCATGCTAATTCCAACCTTGTTTCAGTGCACAGAAAATCTGTCAAAATCTGGCCCTTACTTACATCTCCACCATACTTATCCTCTCTGGGCATATTTGTTATATGCATTACAGCTACATATGTTATAAAAACCCACAATTCAGGACAGGGGGAAGATGGTGGAAGAGTAAGACACGGAGATCACCTTCCTCCCCACAGATACACCAGAAATACATCTACACGTGGAACAACTCCTACAGAACACCTACTGAAGGCTGGCAGAAGACCTCAGACCTCCCAAAAGGCAAGATACTCCCCACGTACCTGGGTAGGGCAAAAGAAAAAACAAACAAAAGAATAGGGACGGGACCTGCATCAGTGGGAGAGAACTGTGAAGGAGGAAAGGTTTCCACACACTAGAAGCCCCTTAGTGGGCAGAGGCTGGGGGTGGCGGAGGGGGGAAGCTTCGGAGCCATGGAGGAGAGCGCAGCAACAGGGGTGCGGAGAGCAAAGCGGAGAAATTCCCACACAGAGGATCGGTGCTGACCAGCACTCACCAGCCCGAGAGGTTTGTCTGCTCACCCACCAGGACGGGCGTGGGCTGGGAGCTGAGGCTCGGGCTTTGGTCGGAGCGCAGGGAGAGGACTGGGGCTGGTGGCGTAAACACAGCCTGAAGGGGGCTAGTGCGCCACAGCTAGCCAGGAGGGAGTCCAGGAAAAAGTCTGGAGCTGCCGAAGAGACAAGAGACGTTTTCTTGCCTCTTTGTTTCCTGGTGCGCGAGGAGAGGGAATTCAGAGCGCTGCTTAAAGGAGCTCCAGAGATGGGTGCGGGCCGTGGCTAACAGCGCGGACCCGAGAGACGGGCATGAGATGCTAAGGCTGCTGCTGCCGCCACCAAGAAGCCTGTGTGCAAGCACAGGTCACTCTCCACACCTCCCTTCCGGGGAGCTTGTGCAGCCCGCCACTGCCAGGGTCCCAGGATGCAGGGAAAACTTCCCCAGGAGAACGCACGGTGCGCTTCAGGCGGGTGCAACGTCACGCAGGCCTCTGCCGCCACAGGCTCCCCCCGCACTCTGTACCCCTCCTTCCCCCGCAGCCTGAATGAGCCAGAGCCCCTGAATCAGCAGCTCCTTTAACCCCGTCCTGTCTGAGTGAAGAACAGACGCCCTCCAGCGACCTACACGCAGAGGCGGGGCCAAATCCAAATCTGAACCCCGGGAGCTGTGCGAACAAAGAAGAGAAAGGGAAAGCTCTCCCAGAGGCCTCAGGAGCAGCGGATTAAATCTCCACAATCAACTTGATGTACCCTGCATCTGTGGAATACCTGAATAGACAACGAATCATCCCAAATTGAGGAGGTGGACTTTGAGAGCAAGATTTATTATTTTTTCCCCTTTTCCTCTTTTTGTGAGTGTGTATGTGTATGCTTCTGTGTGAGATTTTGTCTGTATAGCTTTGCTTTCACCATTTGTCCTAGGGCTTTATCCACCTGGTTTTTTGGGGGGTTTTTTGTTTTATTTTTTACTTAAAAAATTTTTTTTTCTTAATAATTATATTTTAATAACTTTATTTTACCTTACTGTACTTTATTTTCTTTTATCTTCTTTCTTTCTTTCTCTCTCTCTCCCTCTCTCTCTTTCTTTCTTTCTTTCTTTCTTTCTTTCTACTTTTTCTCCCTTTTATTCTGAGCCGTGTGGATGAAAGGCTCTTGGTGCTACAGCCAGGAGTCAGTGCTGTGCCTCTGAGGTGGGAGAGCCAACTTCAGGACACTGGTCCACAAGAGACCTCCCAGCTCCACGTAATATCAAACGGCGAAAATCTCCCAGAGATCGCAATCACAACACCAACACCCAGCTTCACTCAACGACCAGCAAGATACAGTGCTGGACACCCTATGCCGAACAACTAGCAGGACAGGAACACAACGCCACTCATTAGCAGAGAGGCTGCCTAAAATTATAATAAGTCAACAGACACCAAAAAACACACCACCAGATGTGGACCTGCCCACCACAAAGACAAGATCCAGCCTCACCCACCAGAACATAGGCACCAGTCCCCTCCACCAGGAAGCCTACACAACCCACTGAACCAACTTTAACCACTGGGGACAGACACCAAAAACAACGGGAACTACGAACCTGCAGCCTGCAAAAAGGAGACCCCAAACACAGTAAGATAAGAAAAATGAGAAGACAGAAAAACACACAGCAGATGAATGAGCAAGATAAAAACCCACCAGATCTAACAAATGAAGAGGAAATAGGCAGTCTACCTGAAAAAGAATTCAGAATAATGATCATAAAGATGATCCAAAATCTTGGAAATAGAATAGAGAAAATGCAAGAAACATTTAACAAGGACCTAGAAGAATTAAAGATGAAACAAGCAATGATGAACAACACAATAAATGAAATTAAAATACTCTAGAAGGGATCAATAGCAGAATAACTGAGGCAGAAGAACGGGTAAGTGACCTGGAAGATAAAAGAGTGGAAATAACTACTGCAGAGCAGAATAAAGAAGAAAGAATGAAAAGAAATGAGGACAGTCTCAGAGACTTCTGGGACAACATTCTATGGACCAACATTCAAATTATAGGGGTTCCAGAAGAAGAAGAGTAAAAGAAAGGGACTGAGAAAATATTTGAAGAGATTATAGTTGAAACTTTCTCTAATATAGGAAAGGAAATAGTTAATCAAGTCCAGGACGCAGAGAGTCCCATACAGGATAAATCCAAGGAGAAACATGCCAAGACACATATTAATCAAACTGTCAAAAATTAAATACAAAGAAAATATACTAAAAGTAGCAAGGGAAAAACAACAAATAACACACAAGGGAATCCCCATAAGGTTAACAGCTGATCTTACAGCAGAAACTCTGCAAGCCAGAAGGGACTGGCAGGACATGTTTAAAGTGATGAAGGAGAAAAACCTACAACCAAGATTACTCTACCCAGCACGAATCTCATTCAGATTTGATGGAGAAATTAAAACCTTTACAGCCAAGCAAAAGCTGAGAGAGTTCAGCACCACCAAACCAGCTTTACAACAAATGCTAAAAGATCTTCTCTAGGCGAGAAACACAAGAGAAGGAAAAGACCTATAATAACAAACCCAAAACAATTAAGAAAATGGGAATAGGAACATACATACTGATAATTACCTTAAATGTAAATGGATTAAATGCTCCCACCAAAAGACACAGACTGGCTGAATGGATACAAAAACAAGACCCATATATATGCTGTCTACAAGAGACCCACTTCAGACCTAGAGACACATACAGACTGAAAGTGAGGCAATGGAAAAAGATATTCCATGCAAATGGAAACCAAAGAAAGCTGGAATAGCAATTCTCATATAAGACAAAATAGACTTTAAAATAAAGACTATTAGAGGAGACAAAGAAGGACACTACATAATGATCAAGCGATCGATCCAAGAAGAAGATATAACAATTGTAAATATTTATGCACCTAACATAGGAGCACCTCAATACATAAGGCAAATACTAACAGCCATAAAGGGGGAAATTGACAGTAACACATTCATAGTAGGGGACTTTAACACCCCACTTTCACCAATGGACAGATCATCCAAAATGAAAATAAATAAGGAAACACAAGCTTTTAATGATACATTAAACAAGATGGACTTAATTGATATTTATAGGACATTCCATCCAAAAACAACAGAATACACATTTTTCTCAACTGCTCATGGAACATTATCCAGGATAGATCATATCTTGGGTCACAAATCAAGAGTTGGAAAATTTAAGAAAATTGAAATCATATCAAGTATCTTTTCCGACCACAATGCTATGAGACTAGATATCAATTACAGGAAAACATCTGTAAAAAATACAAACATATGGAGGCTAAACAATGCAGTACTTAATAATGAAGTGATCACTGAAGAAGTCAAAGAAGAAATCAAAAAATACCTAGAAACAAATGACAAGGGAGACACGACGACCCAAAACCTATGGGACGCAGCAAAAGCAGTTCTAAGAGGGAAGTTTATAGCAATACAATCCTACCTTAAGAAACAGGAAACATCTCAGATAAACAACGTAACCTTGCACCTAAAGCAATTAGAGAAAGAAGAACAAAAAAACCCCAAAGTTAGCAGAAGGAAAGAAATCATAAAAATCAGACCAGAAATAAATGAAAAAGAAATGAAGGAAATAATAGCAAAGATCAATAAAACTAAAAGCTGGTTCTTGGAAAAGGTAAACAAAATTGATGAACCATTAGCTAGACTCATCAAGAAAAAAAGGGAGAAGACTCAAATCAATAGAATTAGAAATGAAAAAGGAGAAGTAACAACTGACACTGCAGAAATACAAAAGATCATGAGAGATTACTACAAGCAACTCGATGCCAATAAAATGGACAACCTGGAAGAAATAGACAAATTCTTAGAAATGCACAACGTGCCAAGACTGAATCAGGAAGAAATAGAAAATATGAACAGACCAATCACAAGCACTGCAATTGAAACTGTGATTAAAAATCTTCCAACAGGGTTTCCCTGATGGCGCAGTGGTTGAGAGTCCGCCTGCTGATGCAGGGGACACAGGTTCGTGCCCCGGTCCGGGAAGATCCCTCATGCCGCGGAGCAGATGGACTCGTGCACCGGGGCCGCTGATCCTGTGCTTCCAGAGCCTGTGCTCCACAATGGAAGAGGCCACAACAGTGAAAGGCCTCCATATCACACACACACACACACACAAATCTTCCAACAAACAAAAGCCCAGGACCAGATGGCTTCACAGAATTCTATCAAACTATTAGAGAAGAGCTAACACCTATCCTTCTCAAACTCTTCCGAAATATAGCAGAGGGAGTAACACTCCCAAACTCATTTTACGAGGCCACCATCACCCTGATACCAAAACCAGACAAGGATGTTACAAAGAACAATATACAGGCCAATACAGGCCATTATCATTGATGAACATAGATGAAAAAATCCTCAACAAAATACTAGCAAACTGAATCCCACAGCACATTAAAAGGATCATACACCATGATCAAGTGGGGTTTATTCCAGGAATGCAAGGATTCTTCAATATAGGCAAATCAATCAATGTGATACACCATATTAAAAAACTGAAGGAGAAAAACCATATGGTTATCTCAATAGATGCAAGGAAGCTTTTGGCAAAATATAACACCCATTTATGATAAAAACCCTGCAGAAAGTAGGCATAGAGGGAACTTTCCTCAACATAATAAAGGCCATATATGACAAACCCACAGCCAACATGGTCCTCAATGGTGAAAAACTGAAAGAATTTCCACTAAGATCAGGAACAAAACAAGGTTGCCCACTCTCACCACTCTTATTCAACATAGTTTTGGAAGTTTTAGCCAAAGCAATCAGAGACGAAAAGGAAATAAAAGGAATCCAAATCGGAAAAGAAGAAGTAAAGCTGTCACTGTTTGCAGAGGACATGATACTATACATAGAGAATCCTAAAGATGCTACCAGAAAACTACTGGAGCTAATCAATGAATTTGGTAAAGTAGCAGAATACAAAATTAATGCACAGAAATCTCTGGCATTCCTATACACTACTGATGAAAAATCTGAAAGTGAAATTAACAAAACACTCCCATTTACCATTGCAACAAAAAGGATAAAATACCTAGGAATAAACCTACCTAAGGAGACAAAAGACCTGTATGCAGAAAATTATAAGACACTGATGAAAGTAATTAAGGATGATACAAATAGATGGAGAGATATACCATGTTCTTGTATTGGAAGAGTAAACATTGTGAAAATGACTCTATTACCCAAAGCAATCTACAGATTCAATGCAATCCCTATCAAACTACCACTGGCATTTTTGACAGAAGTAGAACAAAAAATTTCACAATTTGTATGGAAACACAAAAGACCCTGAATAGCCAAAGCAATCTTGAGAAAGAAAAACGGAGCTGGAGGAATCAGACTCCCTAACTTCAGACTATACTACAAAGCTACAGTAATCAAGACAGTATGGTACTGGCACAAAAACAGAAATATAGATCCATGGAACAGGATAGAAAGCCCAGAGATAAACCCATACACATATAGTCACCTTACCTTTGATAAAGGAGGCAGGAATATACAGTGGAGAAAGGACAGCCTCTTCAATAAGTGGTGCTGGGAAAACTGGACAGGTACATTTAAAAGTATGAGATTAGATCACTCCCTAACACCATACACAAAAATAAGCTCAAAATGGATTAAAGACCTAAATGTAAGGCCAGAAACTATCAAACTCTTAGAGGAAAACATAGGCAGAACACTCTATGACATAAATCACAGCAAGATCCTTTTTGACCCACCTCCTAGAGAAATGGAAATAAAACCAAAAATAAACAAATGGGACCTAATGAAACTGCAAAGCTTTTGCACAGCAAAAGAAACCATAAACAAGACCAAAAGACAACTCTCTGAAGGGGGGGAAAATATTTTCAAATGAAGCAACTGACAAAGGATTAATCTCCAAAATTTATAAGCAGCTCACGCAGCTCAATAACAAAAATACAAACAGCCCAATCCAAAAATGGGCAGAAAACCTAAATAGACATTTCTCCAAAGAAGATATACAGACTGCCAACAAACACATGAAAGAATGCTCAACATCATTAATCATTAGAGAAATGCAAATCAAAACTACAATGAGATATCATCTCACACCAGTCAGAATGGCCATCATCAAAAAATCTAGAAACAATAAATGCTGGAGAGGGTGTGGAGAAAAGGGAACACTCTTGCACTGCCTGTGGGAATGTAAATTGGTATAGCCACTATGGAGAACAGTATGGAGGTTCCTTAGAAAACTACAAATAGAACTACCATATGACCCAGCAATCCCACTACTGGGCATATACCCTGAGGAAACCATAATTCTAAAAGAGTCATGTACCAAAATGTTCATTGCAGCTCTATTTACAGTAGCCCGGAGATGGAAACAACCTAAGTGTCCATCATCGGATGAATGGATAAAGAAGATGTGGCACATATATACAATGGAATATTACTCAGCCATAAAAGGAAACGAAATTGAGCTATTTGTAATGAGGTGGATGGACCTAGAGTCTGTCATACAGAGTGAAGTAAGTCAGAAAGAGAAAGACAAATACCGTATGCTGACACATATATATGGCATTTAAGAAAAAAAAAAAGAAGTCATGAAGAACCTAGGGGTAAGACAGGAATAAAGACACAGACTTAGTAGAGAATGGACTTGAGGATATGGGGAGGTGGAAGGCTAAGCTGTGACAAAGTGAGAGAGTGGCATGGACATATATACACTACCAAACATACAATAGATAGCTAGTGGGAAGCAGCCACATAGCACAGGGAGATCAGCTCGGTGCTTTGTGACCACCTAGAGGGGTGGGATAGGGATGGTGGGAGGGAGGGAGATGCAAGAGGGAAGAGATATGGGAACATATGTATATGTATAACTGATTCACTTTGTTATAAAGCAGAAACTAACACACCATTGTAAAGCAATTATACTCCAATAAAGATGTAAAAAATATTATATGAGAAAGTAAATTATAAAAAACAACATGTAAAAAAACCCACAATTCAATGTCAAAATTGCCCCTTAATTAATTGTATGTCATTTTAAATAAATTAACAGAGAAAATGCTCTTAAAAACAAGATCCGTATATATGCTGTCTACGAGAGACCGACCTCAGATCTAGGAACACATATAGACTGAAAGTGAGGGGATGGAAAACGGTATTCCACACAGATGGAAATCAAAAGAAAGTTGGAGTAGCAATACTCATATCAGATAAACTAGTCTTTAAAATAAAGACTGTTATAAGAGACAAAGCAGGACACTAATAATGATCCAGGGATCAATCCAAGAAGAAGATAAAATAATTGTAAATATATATGCACCCAACATAGGAGCAGCTCAATATACAAGACAAATGCTAACAGCCATAAATGGAGACATCAACAGTAACACAATAATAGTGGGGAGCTTTAACACCCCACTTACATCAATGGACAGATCATCCAGACAGAAAATCAATAAGGAAATATGGGCCTTAAATGACACATTAGACCAGATGGATTTAATTGATATTTATAGAACATTCCATCCAAAAGCATCAGAATACACATTCTTCTCAAGGGCACATGGAACATTCTCCAGGAGAGATCACCTGCTGGGTCACAAAGCAAGCCTTGGTAACTTTAAGAAAACTGAAATCATATCAAGCTTCTTCTCTGACCACAACACTATGAGATCATAAATCAACTATTAGAAAAAAACTGTAAAAAACCACAAACACTTGGAGGCTAAACAATATGTTATTAAACAACCAATGGATCACTGACAAAATCAAAGAAGAATTCAAAAAATACCTAGAGAGAAATGAAAACTAAAACACAATGTTCCAAAACCTATGGGATGCAGCAAAAGCAGTTCTAAGAGGGAAGTTTATAGCAAAACAATCTTACCTGAGGAAAAAACAAAAATCTCAAATAAACAACCTAACTTCACACCTAAAGCAATTAGAGAAAGAGCAACAACAACAACAATAAAAAACCCCAAAGTTCTTGAATGAAAGAAATCATAGAGATCAGAGCAGAAATAAATAAAATAGAGACAAAGAAAACAACAAAAAAGATCAATGAAACTAAAAGCTCATCCTTTGAAAAGGTAAACTCTAGCCAAACTCATCAAGAAAAAAAGGGAGAGGACTCAAATCAATAAAATTAAAAATGAAAAAGAGGTTACAACAGAAACACAAAGGATCTGAAGAAACTACTACAAGCAACTATATGCTAATAAAATGGACAACCTAGAAGAAACGGACAAATTCTTAGAAAGGTACAATCTTCCAAGACTGAACCAGGAAGAAATAGACAATATGAATAGACCAATCACAAGTACTGAAATTGAAACTGTGATTTTAAAATTTCCAACAAACAAAAGTCCAGGGCCATATGATTTCACAGGTAACTTCTATCAAGCATTTAGAATAGAGTTAACACCTATCCTTTTGAAAGTATTCCCAAAAAAATTGCAAAGGAAAAAGTACTCCCAAACTCATTCTATGAGGCCACCATCACCCTGATACCAAAACCAGACAAAGATACTACAAAAAAAGAAAATCAATATCACTGATGAACATAGACACAAAAATCCTCAACAAAATGCTAGCAAACCAAATCCAACAATACTTTAAGAGACCCATACAGCATGATCAAGTGGGATTTATGTCAGGGATGTAAAGATTTTTCAATATCTGCAAATAAATCTGTGTGATACACCACATCAACAAATTGAAGAATAAAAACCATATGATCACCTCAAAAGATGCAGAAAAAGCTTTTGACAAAACTCAGCATCCATTTATGATAAAAACTCTCCAGAAAGTGGGCATAGAGGGAAACTACCTCAACATAATAAAGACCATATACAACAAACCCAGAGCAAACATCATTCTCAATGGTGGAAAATCTGAAATCATTTCCTCTAAGATTAAGAACAGGACAAGGATGTTCACTCTCACCACTATTATTCAACATAGTTTTGGAATTCCTAGTCATGGCAATCAGAGAAGGAAAAGAAATAAAAGACATCAAAATTAGGTAAGAAGAAATAAAACTGTCACTGTTTGCAGATGACATGATCCTATATATAGACAATCCTAAAGATGCCATCAGAAAACTACTAGAGCTAATCAATGAATTTGGTAAAGTTTCAGGATACAAAATTAATACACAGAAAACTCTTGCATTTCTATACACTAACAATGAAAGATCAGAAAGAGAAATCGCGAAAACAATCCCATTTACCATCACATCCAAAAGAATAAAAAACCTAGGAATAAACCTACCTAAGAAGGCAAAAGACATGCACTTGGAAAACTATAAGACACCGATGAAAGAAATCAAAGACTACTCAAACAGATGGAAAGATATACCATGTTCTTGAATTGGAAGAATCAATACTGTCAAAATGACTATACTACCCAAGCCAATCTACAGTCAATGCAATCCCTATCAACCAATCAATGGCATTTTTCACAGAACCAGAACAAAAAATATTAAAATTTATATGGAAACACAAAAGACTCCAAATAATCAAAGAAATCCTGAGAAAGAAAAAAGGAGCTGGAGGAATCAGACTCCCTGACTTCTGACTATACTACAAAGCTACAGTAATCAAGACAGTATGGTACTGGCACAAAAACAGAAATATAGATCAATGAAACAAAATAGACAGCCCAGAAATAAACTTACACACCTGTGGTCAATTAATCTAAGACAGAGGAGACAAGAACAGTCTCTTCAATAAGAAGAGGTGCTGGAAAAACTGGACAGCTACATGTAAAAGAATGAAACTAGAACATTATCTAACACCATACACAAAAATAAACTCATATGGAGTAAAGAACTAAATGTAAGACTGGATACTATAAAACTCTTAGAGGAAAACATAGGAAGAACAAACTTTGACATAAACTTCAGCAATATCTTTTTGATCCACCTCCTAGAATAATGAAAATCAAACCAAAAATAAACAACTGGGACCTAATTAAACTTAAAAGCTTTTAGACAGCAGAGGAAACCATAAACAAAATGCAACACACGGAATGGGAGAAAATATTTGCAAACAAAGTGACCAACAAGGGATTAATCTCCAAAATATACAAACAGCTCATGCAGCTAAATATCAAGAAAAAAATCAAAAAATGTGCAGAAGACCTAAATAGACATTTCTCCAAAGAAGACATACAGATGGCCAAAAAGCACATGAAAAGATGTGCAACATCACTAATTATTAGAGAAATGCAAATCAAAACTACAATGAGGTATCACCTCACACCAGTCAGAATGGCCATCATCAAAAAGGCTACAAACAGTAAATGCTGGAGAGGGTGTGGAGAAAAGGGAACCCTCCTACACTGTTGGTGGGAATGTAAATCAGTACAACCACTAGGGAGAACAGTATGGAGGTTCCTTCAAGAACTAAAAATAGAATGACCATATGATCCAGCAATCCCAGCCCTGGGCGTATATCCAGAGAAAACCACAACTTAAAAAGATACATGTAACCCAATGTTCATTGCAGCACTAGTTACAACAGCCAAGACATGGAATCAACCTAAATGTCTATCAACAAAGGAATGGATAAAGAAGATGTGGTACATATATACAATGGAATATTACTCAGCCATAAAATAGAATGAAATAATGCCATTTGCAGCAACATGGATGGACCTAGAGATTATCATACTAGTGAAGTAAGTCAGACAGAGAAAGACAAATATCATATGATGTCACTTATATGTGGAATCTAAAAAAAAATGATACAAATGAACTTCTTTATAAAACAGAAAAACACTCATAGGCATATAAAACAAACTTACAGTTACCAAAAGGAAAAGGAGGGGGGAGGGATAAATTAGGAGTTTGCGATTAACATATACACACTATTATACGTAAGATAGATAATCAACAAGGACATATGTAAAGCACAGAGAACACTACTCAATAATCTGTAATAACCTATATGGGAAAGCATCTGATAAAGAATGGGTATATGTATATGTATAACTGAATCACTTTGCTATACACCTGAAACTAACACAACATTGTAAATCAACTATACTCTAATATAAAATAAAAATTAAATTTAAAGAAAAAGAAAAATAACTCGTGTATAAGTGGAGCCAAGTGGTTCAAACCCGCATCATTCAATTGTCAATTGTATTTAGCAGTCTATTTCTCTAGTTTTAAAAATATAAGGATTTTCGGGCTTCCCTGGT
The DNA here is from genome assembly GCF_003676395.1 of Aethalodelphis obliquidens. Lineage (NCBI taxonomy): Eukaryota > Metazoa > Chordata > Mammalia > Artiodactyla > Delphinidae > Aethalodelphis > Aethalodelphis obliquidens. Next base: position 1,705,970 of record NW_020837954.1, on the reverse strand, counting down.
GGCGCAGTGGTTGAGAGTCCGCCTGCCGATGCAGGAAACGCATCTTGCAGGACCGGGTTCGTGCCCCGGTCTGGGGGGATCCCGCATGCCGCGGAGCGGCTGGGCCCGTGGGCCATGGCCGCTGAGCCTGCGCGTCCGGAGCCTGTGCTCCGCAACGGGAGAGGCCACAGCAGTGAGAGGCCTGCGTACCGCAAAAAAAAAAAAAAAAAAAAGGATTTTCTTCTCATATTCTTTTTAAGGATTTCTAGCTTAAACTCATTGTGGCCTATAACAAATAATGTATCATTTTAATCCTTTAAACATTTTTAGACCTAATCTATGGCCTAATCTATGGTCAACATCCATCTCTGCTTGTAAAATGTGTAGTCTGCCTTTATTGGGTAAGATGTTCTATATGTGTTCATTTTTTTCATCATCCATTTTAAATTCTGTATCATTACTAATCAATTTATAAGATGTGTTTTTAAATCTTCCCAAATGACTATGAAAATGTTGCTTTCTGGGTAGCATCCACTCACTGCAGCTGTTGAAAACTCAGCTTTGATCTGCCAGTCACTTGAAAGTAATCTGCCTTTCTTTCTCTAGACGCTCTTAACGTTTCTGCAATATGATTTCTTGATATGGATTTCTTTTTATTATTTTGCTTGAGATTTATCTTTTTAACCTCTAATTAAAAGTTTTTCACCAGTTATTTTAAAAATCTCGGCCAATATCTGATTATATATTGCCTCTTCTCATTGTCTCTCATTCTTCTAGAACTTTAATTCAACATATGTTTAACCTTCTAATTCTACTATTTTCTATTTTTTTATCTTTATACCTGTCTGGGATCCATCCTTTACACTTCTTTCAGAACTAATTTATTTACTTTTTTAACATCTTTATTGTAGTATAATTGCTTTACAATGTTGTGTTAGCTTCCACTGTATAACAAAGTGAATAAGCTATATGTATACATACATCCCTATATGCCCTCCCTCTGGGTCTCCCTCCCACCCTCCCTATCCCACCCCACTAGGTGGTCACAAAGCACCAAACTGATCTCCCTGTGCTATGCAGCTTCTTCCCACTAGCTAGCTATTTTACATTTCGTAGTGTATATACGTCAATTCTACACTCTCACTCCGTCCCAGCTTACCCTTCCCCCTCCCCATGTCCTCAAGTCCATTCTCTACGTCGGCGTCTTTATTCTTGTCCTGCCCCTAGGTTCATCACAACTTTTTTTTTTTTTAACATTCCATATATATGTGTTAGCATACAGTATTTGTTTTTCTCTTTCTGACTTACTTCACTCTGTATGACAGACTCTGTCTGTACGTCCACCCACCTTACTACAAATAGTTTGATTTCATTTATTTTCATGGCTGAGTAATATTCCATTGTGTGTATGTGTCACACCTTCTGTATCCATTCATCTGTCGATGGACACTTAGGTTGCTTCCATGTCCTGGCTATTATAAATAGTGCTGCAATAAATATTGTGGTACATGTCTATATTTGAATTACGGTTTTCTCAGGGTATAGGCCCAGGAGTGGGATGCTGGGTCGTATGGTAGTTCTATTTGTAGTTTTTTAAGGAACCTCCATACTGTTCTTCATAGTGACTGTATCAATTTACATTCCCACCAACAGTGCAAGAGGGTTCCCTTTTCTCCACACCCTCTCCAGCATTTATTTTTTATAGATTTTTGATGATAGCCATTCTTACTGGTGTGAGGTGATACCTCATTGTAGTTCGGATTTGCATTTCTCTAATGATTAGTGATGTTGAGCATCCTTCCATATGTTTGTTGACAATCTGTATGTCTTCTTTGGAGAAATGTCTATTTAGGTCTTCTGCCCATTTTTGGATTGGGTTGTTTGTTTTACTGATATTGAGGTGCATGAGCTGCTTGCAAATTTTGGAGATTAATCCTTTGTCAGTTGCTTCATTTGCAAATATTTTTTCCCATTCTGAGGGTTGTCTTTTTATCTTGTTTATGGTTTCCTTTGCTGTACAAAAGCTTTTAAGTTTCATTACGTCCTATTTGTTTATTTTTGTTTTTATTTCCATTTCTCTAGGAGGTTGGTCAAAAAGGATCTTGTAGTGATTTATGTCATAGAGTGTTCTGCCTATGTTTTCCTCTAAGAGTTTGATAGTGTCTGGCCTTATATTTAGGTCTGTAATCGATTTTGAGTTTATTTTTGTGTATGGTGTTAGGGAATGTTCTAATTTCATCCTTTTACATGTAGCTGTTCAGTTTTTGCAACACCACTTATTGGAGAGGCTGTCTTTCTCCATTGTATATTCTTGCCTCCTTTATCAAAAATAAGGTGACCATATGTGCGTGGATTTATCTCTGGGCTTTCTATCCTGTTCCATTGATCTATATTTCTGTTTTTGTGCCACTACCCTACTACCTTGATTACTGTAGCTTTGTAGTATAGTCTGAAGTCAGGGAGCCTGAGTCCTCCAGCTTTGTTTTTCTTTCTCAAGATTGCTTTGGCTATTCAGGGTCTTTTGTGTTTCCATACAAATTGTGAATTTTTTTATTCTAGCTCTGTGAAAACTGCCATTGGTAGTTTGATAGGGATTGCATTGAATCTGTAGATTGTTCTGGGTAGTATAGTCATTTTCACAATGTTGATTCTTCCTATCCAAGAACATGGTATATCTCTCCATCTGTTTCTATAATCTTTAATTTCTTTTATCAGTGTCTTATACTTTTCTGTATACAGGCCTTTTGTCTACCTAGGTAGGTTTATTCCTAGGTATTTCATTCTTTTTGTTGCAGTGGTAAATGGGAGTGTTTCCTTAATTTCCCTTTCAGATTTTTCATCATTAGTGTATAGGAATGCAAGAGATCTCTATGCATTAATTTTGTATCCTATTACTTTGCCAACTTCATTGATTAGCTCTAGTAGTTTTCTGGTAGAATCTTTAGGATTCTCTATGTATAGCATCATGTCCTCTGCAAACAGTGACATCTTTACTTCTTCTTTTCCGATTTGGATTCATTTATTTCTTTTTCTTCTCTGATTGCTGAGGCTAAAACTTCCAAAACTATGTTGAATAATAGAGGTGAGAATGGGCAACCTTGTCTTCTTCTTGATCTTAGAGGAAATGGTTTCAATTTTTCACCATTGAGAACTAGGTTGGCTGTGGGCTTGTCATATATGGCCTTTATTATGTTGAGGTAAGTTCATTCTATGCCTAGTTTCTGGAGAAGTTTTATCATAAATATGTGTTGAATTTTGTCAAAAGCTTTTTCTGAATCTATTGAGATGATCACATGGTTTTTATCCTTCAACTGGCTAATATGGTGTATCACATTGATTGATTTGCATATATTGAAGAATCCTTGCATTCCTGGAATAAACCCCACTTGATCATGGTGCATGATCCTTTTAATATGCTGTTGGATTCTGTTTGCTAGTATTTTGTTGAGGATTTTTGAATCTATTTTCATCAGTGATGTTGGTCTGTAATTTTCTTTTTTTGTGACATTTTTGTCTGGTTTTGGTATCAGGGTGATGCTGGCCTCGTAGAATGAGTTTGGGAGTGTTCCTCCCTCTGCTATATTTCGGAAGAGTTTGAGAAGGATAGGTGTTAGCTCTTCTCTAAATATTTGATAGAATTCGCCTGTGAAGCCATCTGGTCCTGGGTTTTTTTTGTTGGAAGATTTTTAATCACAGTTTCAATTTCAGGGCTTGTGATTGGTTTGTTTATATTTTCTATTTCTTCCTGGTTCAGTCTTGGAAAGTTGTATTTTTCTAAGAATTTGTCAATTTCTTCCAGGTTGTCAATTTTATTGGTGTATAGTTGCTTGTAGTAATCTCTCATGATCCTTTGTACTCCTGCAGTGTAAGTTGTTGCTTCTCCTTTTTCATTTCTAATTCTGTTGATTTGAGTCTTCTCCCTTTTTTCGTGATGAGTCTGGCTAATGGTTTATCAATTTTGTTTATCTTCTCAAAGAACCAGCTTTTAGATTTATTGATCTTTGCTATCGTTTTCTTCATTTCCTTTTCATTTATATCTGATCTGAATTTTATGATTTCTTTCCTTCTGCTAATATTGGAGGTTTTGTTCTTCTTTCTCTGATTGCTTTAGGTTTGAGTTTAGGTTGTTTATTTGAGATTTTTCTTGTTTCTTGAGATAGGATTGTATTGCTATAAACTTCCCTCTTAGAACTGTTTTTGCTGCATCACATAGGTTTTGGGTCATCATGTTTTCATTGTCATTTGTTTCTAGGTATTTTTTTATTTCCTCTTTGACTTCTTCAGTGACCTCTTGGTTATTTTGTAGTGTATTATTTACCCTCCATGTGTTTGTATTTTTTATAGTTTTTTTTTTTTTCCCCTCTAAGTGATATCTAGCCTCATAGTGTTGTGGTCAGAAAAGATACTTGATATGTTTTCAATTTTCTTAAATTTACCAAGACTTGATTTGTGACCCAAGATATGATCTATCCTGGATAATGTCCCATGAGCACTTGAGAAGAAAGTGTATTCTGTTATTTTTGGATGGAATGTCCTATAAATATCAATTAAATACATCTTGTTTAATGTGTCATTTAAAGCTTGTGTTTCCTTATTTTTTTCATTTTGGATGATCTGTCCATTGGTGAAAGTGGGTTCTATTATTGTGTTACTGTTGATTTCCCCTTTTATGGCTGTTGGCATTTGCCTTATGTATTGAGGTGCTCCTATGTTGGGTGGATAAATATTTATAATTGTTATATCTTCTTCTTGGATTGATCCCTTTATCATTATATAGTGTCCTTCTTTGTCGCTTGTAGTAGTCTTTATTTTAAAGTCTATTTTGTCTTATATGAGAATTGCTACTCCAACTTTCTTTTGATTTCCATTTGCATGGAATATCCTTTTCCATCCCCTCACTTTCAGTCTGTATGTGTCTCTAGGTCTGAAGTGGGTCTCTTGTAGACCACATATATATGGGTCTTGTTTTTGTATCCATTCAGCCAGTCTGTGTCTTTTGGTTGGAACATTCAATCCATTTACATTTAAGGTAATTATTGATATGTTTGTTCCTATTTCCATTTTCTAAATTGTTTTGGGTTTGTTTTTGTAGGTCTTTTCCTTCTCTTGTGTTTTCTGCCTAGAGAATTCCTTTAGCATTTGTTGTAAAGCTGCTTTGGTTGTGCTGAATTCTCTTAACTTTTGCTTGTCTGTATAGGTTTTAATTTCTCCATCAAATCTGAATGAGATCCTTGCTGGGTAGAGTAATCTTGGTTGTAGGTTTTCCCCTTCATCACTTTATATATGTCCTGCCAGTCCCTTCTGGCTTGCAGAGTTTCTGCTGAAAGATCAGCTGTTAACTTTATGGGGATTCCCTTCTATGTTATTTGTTGCTTTTCCCTTGCTGCTTTTAATATTTTTTCTTTGTATTTAATTTTTCATAGTTTGATTAATATATGTCGTGGCACGTTTCTCTTTGGATTTATCCTGTATGGGACTCTCTGTGCTTCCTGGACTTCACTGACTATTTCCTTTCCCATGTGAGGGAAGTTTTCAACTATAATCTCTTCAGATATTTTCTCAGACCCTTTCTTTTTCTCTTCTTCTTCTGGGACCCCTATAAGTTGAATATTGGTGTGTTTAATGTTGTCGCAGAGGTCTCTTAGACTGTCCTCAATTGTTTTCGTTCTTTTTTCTTTATTCTGCTCTGTGGTAGTTATTTCCACTATTTTATCTTCCAGGTCACTTATCTGTTCTTCTGCCTCAGTTATTCTGCTCTTGATTCCTTCTAGAGAATTTTTAATTTCATTTATTGTGTTGTTCATCATTGTTTGTTTGCTCTTTTGTTCTTCTAGGTCCTTGTTAAACATTTCTTGTATTTTTTCCATTCTATTTCCAAGATTTTGGATCATCTTTACTATCATTCTGAATTCTTTTTCAGGTAGACTGCCTATTTCCTCTTCATTTGTTTGGTCTGGTGAGTTTTTGTCTTTCTCCTTCATCTGCTGCATGTTTCTCTGTCTTCTCATTTTAACTTACTGTGTTTGGGGTCTCCTTTTCACAGGCTGCAGGTTTGCAGTTTCCATTGTTTTTGGTGTCTGCCCCCAGTGGGTGAGGTTGGTTCAGTGGCTTGTGTAGGCTTCCTTGTGGAGGGGACTGGTGCCTGTGTTCTGGTGTGTTGGGCTGGATCTTGTCTTTCTGGTGTGCAGGGCCATGCCCTGGGGGGTGTTTTGTGGTGTCTGTGAACTTAGTATGATTTCAGGCAGCCTCTCTGCTAGTGGGTGGGGTTTTGTTCCTGTCTTGCTAGTTGATTGGCATGGGGCGTCCAACACTGGAGCTTGCTGACCATTGGGTGGAGCTCGGTCTTAAAGTTGAGATGGAAATCTCTGGGAGAGCTCTCACCGATTGATACTGCATGGGGCCAGGAGGTCTCTAGTGGTCCAATGTCCTGAACTCAGCTCTCCCACCTCAGAGGCTTAGGCCTGACACCAGGCTGGAGCACCAAGACCCTGTTAGCTACATGTCTTAGGCTTCTAAATATGTATCCAGCATCCACTGCATAGAAGTCTGATTTTTTCCTGCTGTAATTCACTTTCCAGTCCTTGCAGATTGGCTCTGTTAGATCACTCTTCTGATGCTGAGTAAGGCTGCTCCCTGTTCCAGTTGGCAGCTCATTTCCTTCCTTAAGCGGGAAGATCTCTGAACTATTTTAGGTTAGTAATTCTCTTTTCATCTTTGTCTAAACTGTTATTAACTCTATTCACTGAGATTTTAATTTTAGTTTTTCATTTTTTCACTTTTGAAAGTCGTATTTAGTTCTCTTTCAAATGTTATGTCACTTTTTTTAAGGTTCATGTTCCCTGGAATTCTTTTAAGGTTTGTTTTAATTTTAACATAATAAGTTTTTCAATCTGTATTTTATTATACTAATAATATTATCCCAATAATTAACAGGTTTTTTTCCCCTCTTTTCTTATCTATTGTTTCTTAGTCATGGTGTCTTGTATCTTTGTTTGCTTGTTGATCTGTTTACATTTGACTATATGTTTCTCATTAAACTTGAAAAATAAATTTTTAGGTGTCAAATTCTGGAATTAAGTGAATTTCCTCTAGATTTACATTTGACTCTGCCAAGTACTTTGGTACACAAGATATAACCACATTAACGGCAGTTCAATGTTTGAGAGTCCATAAAAAGTCCAGGTAATTACAATCTTTCACGAAATTATTTGCAAGAGCTAGCCCAATACCTCTTTTTGGTTACTTTGAGCATGTAGACTTTTAAGTTCCCAGCTTATTGTGGGGAGGGTTTGACCAGACCTGCTTGTGTGGGTCTTGGTCTTTCATTTCTACACCCCTCACCTTATATGGTCATCAAAACAAAAGTGCAAATTTTGTGGGTTCAGCAAATTACCTCAGAATAATAATAGCTACTGCTGGATTCCCATTATTTCTTCTGTTTTAACCTAATAATCTCTCTTGCTTTGGGAGTTCTTCAAGACTTCTAAGGTTTTTATACATTTTAAACAGCTTTGTTTGGGGTTGTTTCTAGTGGGAAAATTGGCATGGAATCCTAGTCACTGTTAATGAAATCCCCTATCCACATCTCTATTCAGATCATTGGGAGCATATATTTTACTCCTCTTTTTTCACATGGGCAGTCTGTTGTTTCTACTTTCCCCTTTGTTTAAGTTAGAGTAATAATTTTAAAACAAAATTAAGAGTTAAAAATTTAAGTAACAATAAATTAAACTTACCCAAATACTAAGGCACTAATAAAGCTCTTATACTATTTTTGCTTTTTTTCCATTTTCTAGATATTAGTTTTCAGATTCATGAAGAAATTTCATGAGGTTGCAATCATTGAGAGTGTAATAGAGAAGGAATTAAGATCTTTACAGCTTTAAAATTGGTGATAATTGATGTATATTTATATATAGGGAGGAGATCCTTAACTTTCATAAGATTTTCAAGTGGGTTATCACAATCCATAAAAGACTGAGAATTGTATTAGCTTTCAATTCTGATACTTTTGCAAAAATTTTACCATACTATAATGTTTTTCTGTGCCAACACAGTCTTCTAAGTATTTTTATGAGTGTCTCACAGCCCCCTGTGTTACGCTGCAGGACTCTGCCGTGCCTCTCTCTCAATGATGAATGCCTGGGTCCACTTCTTCATGTGTTACAGGGAGCACAGC